>NC_066583.1:381431848-381742149 GCF_024323335.1 Lathyrus oleraceus | reverse complement strand
ATATTAGAGTAGCCACCCTATTTTGTTTGGATGAGCTCCAAGGTTCTTATTATGTGTAAGATGAACAATTTCAATGAAGGAGGAGCAGTTCATAGATCAAATATTGTTTATCCTCCAAATAATAGAGCCAAAGTAAGTTATGAAGATTGTGAAGACCAAGTAGAATGTAATTCTGAAAAAAAATCTCAAGCTTAATAAGATATTTTGTAAAGTCATGAGAAAACTTGACAAGAGATATGGGAATAATGTCCCTACTAATGTCAAGAACATTCTGCGTAAAGAAAAGAATGGTGAAAGACAAAGTCTTAACTACTCATTCAGGTGCAAAGGGATCTAATGTCTTAAATGCAAAGATTTGTTAAATATTCAAGCTGTATGCTCTAGTTTTTCAAGAAAGCAAAGGAAAATCTACCATGTCACTAAGGATAAGATATACGAAGAAGGTGGATTTAATCAAGGAAATAATGTTGTGACTTTCAAACACATGAAAAAGGTTATACATATTGGTGAGCAATTAAATTCAAAGAATTGTTCATAGAGATCAACTGTATAAGCTTATGTATGATAAGATTGGTTTTTCCAAAGAATCTTATTGCTGAAAATACTGTTAAATTATTATTAGAGATTATATAAGATTGGTTAATTAATAAATATATCAAATTTCTTATTTGGTCTATTGAAAGTTAATTAGAATATTGTGTTTCATTTGATTATATATCATTGGTATGTATGTATCGTTACGATCAAACCTTCAAACTTTTAAAAACCTTTTTCAAATAAAAATTTAACATAAAAGCTTATGCAATTTACTTAGATTTTTTGAATATATTCGACGAGGATTTTACTGTCTATTCAATCCCTTTTATAGACAATTAACACCATATTCAAACCAACAATTGGCATCAATAGCTGATTCTTTTGATAAGGTTTAACAACCCCAATATTTGTTAAATTTGGTGGAAATTTATCCTAAGGGAGCACATTGGAAGGATTACATGTGCGTGCATCTTAAGTCAGTGGATTTATCATTATGGGTAGCCATAGAAGAAGGGCCTTTTGTTCCTCAAAAGGTATTTAATGTGTACCCAGTAACAAACCACCAAAGGAATGGAATAAAAGTGAAATTAAGTAGGCGTCTTATATTTGAAAGAGAGAAATATACTCATATATCCATTGAGTGTAAATGTGTAATTTTCAAAATCACATTGTAAGATGGCTAAGGCATTGTGGGGTGCTTTTCAGGCTCTCCATGAGGGAACATAAGACGTCTAGAAATCTAAAATCAACACTTTGTTAGAAGAATATGAAATGTTTTGTCTGTAGCACGGGAAATCTATGGGCTCCATGCAAATGAAATTATCGCATATTGTCATACCATAAATTTTACCCTGGGTTTTTTTCATCTGCACCAGCATAGCATGATCATTCCACTTGATCATACATTCCATCACTCATTTCATTCCATTATTCAAAGGTCCATATGGATGAATAGTGTAACACCCACATATAATATATGTCTAGAATACATATTGTACATATTGTAAAACTGGTACTGAAATACATAAGCGTCTAGCTGCACAATGTACATATACAAATACATGTCCAAAATAAATACAACATGGCACAAAATGTACACAAAAGTGCCCAAAATAAAACTATTGATCTAGATCATTAGAAAATAATCTCAAAAATATCTACACAGCGGAAAGAAAACCCATCCAGTCATCAGGTAAGCAAGACATCACTATATCTTGTCCTTACCATTCACCTGCTCAGAACCACCTGAAAAAAATAATCAACAACATGGGCTGAGATAATAATCTCAGTGGGTTCCCTATCTTATGGGTCCACTCGGCTCTACAGGGTTTTCTAATCAATACTCAACTCATATCCAACTCAAGTCAACAAGGGAACGAAGACTTGAGTGATGGGGAAACTACCTCGCAATGTATGGCAACATGCACCTGAGTTCTCACAACTCAACCACGATCATTATTCCGATCACGAAACATCAATTCTCGAACGGATTTATGTCTAAGCCAGGCCCGGTTCATGCATGCTCATATGATTCGACTTTCGCGGTGGATATTGGGTTCTCTATGAGGCTTAATCCCCAGTTCAAGCGACCGTCACCCGTATGGGAATCTAACCCACTTAGGGTCTCTTTCACCGTATGGGAATCCAAACCATTTAGGTGTCCACCGTTCCCACACGTCCATCGTGGTTGGGGCTCAAACCCAATTGAGGCTCGAATCATTGGTCTCACATTCCAATGCTTACTCATCAAAGCATACCAAAAAGAGATGTGCACCATCACAGAAAATACACATTCTGAATACATGATCGGTTCCACAAAACATTGGTTCCATGAACCATAACAAAATCAGTCAATCACAAGTGACTTCATTCACCAGAATACACAAATATTAACATGGCATGTTCCATACAATGCGTCTCATTCTCAATCATGGCAACAATTCGTTCACGACCTCCACATAAGTGTCATACGAATGAATACAATATTCTCATATTACCTAGGTTGTAAACCTAACTCATGACCTAATTTCAATCATAGGTTAACTCACTAGATTCATCATGTAATTTTCACCATTAGCATGTATTCAACATAAGCATAGCATCACAATTGATTAATGGTTGGAAGAATGCATTTAGAAACACTTAAGAAATGGATTTTGAAGTTTTCAACTTAAGTCAATCGATTGGTTCCTCTCACATTTCTGTTTTTCAAAATTTGCTGAGGATCAATCGATTGATCTTGAGTGTCAATCGATTGGCTCACTGAAAAAATTTCACTGTTCATATACAACATGTTTGTGCAATCGATTGTAATGCAGTGTCAATCGATTAGTCCTATTAAAAGTACATTTTTTTTCTGCAAAACAAAGGGTTGTCAATTGATTGATGACAGAGACCAATCGATTGGTCCACTCATATTTTCACATTTTCCACTTCACAGACACCCTTTCCTCTGTTATTTCATTTCTAACACACCATCCATTTCTTCTTCCAACAAAACTCATCATATTACATGCTCATATACACATGTATAACAAGGATTCCAAGTTCATAACCACAAGGATTTCAACATCATAAACACAACCAATCATTTAACCACAACCACAACAAATCATGTTATCACAACAATCATAAAGAACCTATCAAGCACATGTTCATAAAAACAACAACATCAAGAGAAATATTCATCACATAGCCTGGATTGTTCATGATTTATCTATCATTTCATAACCCTAATATTCTATAAACCTAGAGTTTCTAACTAGAACCCACCTCAAGAAATTAAAGAGGAGAATTTGTTGAAGATGAGATGAGGATGAAGATGATGGTGTTGGTTCTCTTGATCTTCCCAAGCTTTCCTTCTTCTTCTTCACTAGCTTGTTTCCTCTTCTTCTATCTTTCCCTTTCTCTCTACTTATACTTTCTAATACATTGAGAAATGAAGTGGCTTATGGTAGGTAGTATATCATACAAACATGTGGTGGTGAGTGAGTCAAAGATCATAAGCAAGTGGCCATAATTATTTGTGTGGTTAGTAAGTGGTTTCTAGTAGCAACAAATATCTCAAGTGGCACCAAACTTGTAATATTTGTTCTACCAGAGCTATTGACCCATTATTAGTGTTACCAAAATGTCCCAATTAATAAAAGGCCAACCCCAATTAATATTAGTTAAGTCAACCTGAACTCACTATTTACTCTATTTATCCCAATCGACAACTTTTAGAGCACATAGGAACTCAATTGACCTCAATTAATAGAAATTTAGGCATACAAGGAAATACAGGGTATTACATCCTCCCCCCCTAAATAAAAATTCGTCCTCGAATTTAAACATTACCTGGAAGAGATGAGGGTAAGCTTCTCACATTTCTGACTCCAGTTCCCAGGTAGCATCGCCCGGATGTGATTCGTCCCATTGAACCTTAACAAGAGGAATATCCTTATTCTCTAATACTTTAACTTCTCGTCCTGCAATGCAACTTGGTAGAGGTTCGAAAGTCAGGTCTGCTTCTACTTCTATTGAATCTGAAAGAATAGGCTGAAGAGAATCTGGAATGAACATTTGAAGTTGAGATACGTGAAAAACATCATGCATTTCTGATAGAGAAGGTGGTAAAGCTAATCTGTAGGCTACTTCTTCAATCCTCTCTATAATATGGTATGGCCCTATGTATCTCAGACTTAGCTTCCACGACTTAAACAATCCTTTCAGTCTCAACCTCGGAGTCACCTTCAAAAATACATGATCACCTTCCTCAAATTCCAATGGTTTTCTCTGGTGATCCACATAGCTCTTTTGGCGATCTTGCGCTTTCTTCATCTTATCACGGACCATCCTTATCTTTTCGGTAGTTTCTTGAATAAAATCCGGTCCTAAGATCCTTTCTTCACCAACTTTCGTCCAACATAAAGGTGTTCTACATTTCCGTCCATACAAGGCTTCATAAGGAGCCATTCTGATACTTGCATGATAACTATTGTTATAAGCGAATTCAATCAGTGGTAAAAGCTCCTTCCAATTCCCTTCACTTTCAAGTACACAAGCTCTTAACATATCTTCCAGTGTCTGTATCGTCTGTTCAGTCTGACCATCCGTTTAAGGATGATTAGAAGTACTTAAACACAATCTCGATCCCATAGCTTGTTGGAAACCATGCAACCTAACAATTTCTGAAATGAACAACCGTGCAAGATGACTTGCCTTGTAAATAGTCTTCACGACCAAGAAGTGCGTGGACTTAGTTAACCAATCCACAATCACCCAAATAGATTCATAACCTCCTTGGGTCTGAGGTAACCCCACTGTAAAATACATTGCAATACTATCCTATTTCCAAATTGGAATCTCTAAAGATCGCAATAAACCACCTGACTTCTGATGTTCGACCTTTACTTGCTGGCATACTACGCATTTCGACACATATCCCGCAATATCTCTTTTCATTCTAGGCCACCAATAGTCCTTCTTCAAGTCTTGATACATCTTCGATGAACCTGGATGTATAGTAAATGCCCCCTTGTGGCCTTCCCCTAAAACTTTTCTTTTCAGCTCGACATCATTCGGAACAAAAATCCTTTGATTAAACAGAATAACTCCATCTGGTGACTGAGTGGAACCTGGTTGAGTCGACGTCTCTTGCAACTTCTCATCTATCATTTGTGCTTGTCGGATCTCTTCCCTTAGGTTAGAAGTAATTATCAAATTTCCCATTATCACACCATCCTGCGTCCAACTAAACTGAAGATTAAGATCTCAAAACTTTTCCAATAATGCGTATTCTAACATCATCCACTCAGCTTTATGCATCTCTTTCCGACTTAAGGCATCCACAACCTTATTCGCCTTTCCCGGGTGATACTTAAGCTCAAAATCAAAGTCCTTCAAAAACTCCATCCATCTCCTCTGTCTCCTGTTTAACTCTTTCTGGTCAAATAAGGAATTCAACTCTTATGATCACTAAACATCTCAAAGCGCACTCCATACAAGTAATGTCGCCACACCTTTAATGCAAAAACAACATCAGTTAGTTCAAGATCATGAGTCGGATAGTTCTCTTCACGAGGCTTCAACTGACGAGAGACATAGGCTACAACCTGACCACTCTGCATTAACACCCCTCCTAATCCTTTCTTAGAGGCATCACAAAATACTTCATAAAACTTACTAGGATCAGGGATGACTAAAACAGGAGCAATCATTAGCTTTTCCTTCAAACTCATAAAACTCTTCTCACACTTCGAATCCCATTTGAAAGAAATTTCCTTTCGGGTAAGTCTATTCATTGGTAAAGCTATATGTGAAAACCCCTTTATAAACCTTCAATAGTAACCTGCCAAACCTAAGAAACTTCTGACTTCGGAAGCATTCTTCGGTCTTTCCCAATTAATAACTGCTTCAACTTTATATGGATCCACTTATACTCCTCCTTGCGATATTACATGACCAAGGAACTTCACTTCGTTCATCCAAAATTCACACTTACTTAACTTGGGAAAAAGTTGCTTCTCTTGTAGTACTGATAGGACAATCCTTAAGCGTTCTTCGTGCTCTTGGGGAGTACGAGAATAAATAAGAATGTCATCAATAAAGATCACCACGAACTAGTCCAAGTAAGGTTGAAATATCTGATTCATATAGTCCATGAAAACAGCTGGGGCATTCGTTACACCAAACAACATTACAAGGAACTCATAATGGCTATATCGGGTTCTAAATGCGGTCTTTGGTACATCCGAACTCTTAACTCTTATTTGATGATAGCCCGATCGTAGATCAATCTTCGAGAACACGTAGGCTCCTTTCAATTGATCTAACAAATCGTCTATCCTTGGCAGAGGATACTTATTCTTAATGGTAACCTTATTCAACTGGCGATAATCAATACACAACCGCATACTACCATCCTTCTTCTTTACTAATAATACTGAAGCTCCCCATGGTGAGACACTAGGTCGGATAAAATGCTTGGTTAATAACTCTTCCAATTGATTCTTCAACTCTCTCAACTCGAGTGGCGCCATGCGATACAGAGAAGCAGATATTGGAGCCGTCCCAGGTATCAGATCAATAGAGAATACCACTTCCCTTTCAGGAGGAAGAGAGGTGACATCCTTAGGGAAAACTTCCGGAAATTCAAAAACAACGGGAATTTGTGTAACACTCAGTTTATCACTAGATTCCTTGGTGAGAACCAAGAGAACTGACTTTTCATTCTCAAATAAGAAGTTAACCATGTCAACCGTACCTTCCAAGATAGTAGTTAGCACATCCTTTGAAGAAGCTTCACTAGATGGAATGATAGTCAACTTCTCTTCACATCCAATAAACACCAAATTGGCGGAAAGTCAATCCATCCCTAAAACCACGTCAACCTTCTTAAGTGGTAAACAAATAAGATCAATCTGGAAAATTCTACCATTCACCGAGAGCGAACAATTTTCACAAATCAACAGTGTCTCAACCACATCATCCACGGCGGTAGTAACCACCATAGGAGGAGACAAGGGAATTGCTTACAAGCCAAGACGCTTCATGCACTGAATTGATACAAAAGAGTGTGTCGCCCCACAATCAAAAAATACAAAACAAGGATGATTATTGACGAGACACGTGCCAACAATTAAGGCATTGTTGCTCTTAGCCTTCTTTGCATCCAAAGTATAAACTCGACCGACGCTCCTCCCCTGCATCGGATTCTTATTCTGAGGACATTCCCTAGACATGTGACCTTCTCCTTGACACCTTAAAACACCTAATTACACTTACAACACATCTTCCAAAATGAGACTTCTTACATACTTGACATTGAGGAGGGTGGTTAGGTCTTGCATGTTGCACTTGCCTTCTTTTGAAAGGTTGAGGTCTAGGCCTAAACTGATGACTTGGTCCTCCCTGGTTCATCTGACCAACTCCATACTGATCAATATTTTCTTGAATCTTTCTCAAATTATTCTCAGTCACACTACATTGTCTTTGCACCCCTACACGGTCAGGGAACACTCTTTCTATGTTAGGTGTTCCCCCATAAGCCTTCACAGGATTTAATCCACCATGAAACTCAAGAGGATTCATGCGAAAGAAACACCAGAAATCACCACCAGCAACTTCTTATTGAGTCACTTTAGGTTGTTGACCACCATACAACTGTTGCATCCTCTGTTGCATGAATTGATTCTGTGGTTGCTGCATCGGTTGCACAAACTGAGACCATGGAAAACCCTTACTACCACTCGGCAGTTCCGAATCTGAATTCTGGGTTCTGGGTCTACCACAACCTCTGCGTCTGTCAGCCATGATCCTGAATGTCATACAAATAGGATTAAGTTGATCATGCTCAATACTATGAATATAACACCAAGGACAATGATGACAACCCACATATGAGGCAGAAAGAAATACTTATAATATTTCATGGCTAGGTCGAGGATACGACCTGCTCTGATACCAACTGTAACACCCACATATAATATATGTCTAGAATACATATTATACATAGTGTAAAACTGGTACTGAAATACATAAGCGCCTAGCAGTATAATGTACATATACAAATACATGCCCAAAATAAATACAACATGGCACAAAATATACACAAAAGTTCCCAAAATAAAACTACTGATCTAGATCATTAGACAATGATCTCAAAAGTATCTACACAACGGAAACAAAAACCATCCAGTCATCAGGTAAGCAAGACGTCACTCTATCTTGTCCTTACCATTCACCTGCTCAGAATCACCTGAAAAAAATAATCAACAACATGGGGTGACATAATAATCTCAGTGGGTTCCCTATCTTATGGGTCCATTCGGCTCTACAGGGTTTTCTAATCAATACTCAACTCATATCCAACCCAAGTCAACAAGGGAACAAATACTTGAGCTATGGGGAAACTACCTCACAATGTATGGAAACATGCACCTGATTTCTCACAACTCAACCATGATCATTATTCAGATCACGAAACATCAATTCTCGAACAGACTTACGTCTAAGCCAGGCCCAGTTCATGCATGCTCGTATGATTCGACTTTCGCGGTGGATATCGGGTCCTCTATGAGGCTTAATCCCCAGTTCAAGCGATCGTCACCCGTATGAGAATCTAACCCACTTAAGGTCTCTTTCACCGTATGGGAATCCAACCCATTTAGGTGTCCACCTTTCCCCCATGTCTGCCGTGGTTGGGGCTCAAACCCAATTGAGGCTCGAATCATCGGTCTCACATCCCAATGCTTACTCATCAAAGCATACCAAAAAGAGATGTGCACCATCACAGAAAATACACATTCTGAATACATGATCGGTTCCACAAAACATTGGTTCCACGAACCATAACAAAATCAGTCAATCACAGGTGACTTCATTCACCACAATACACAAATATTAACATGGCATGTTCCATACAATGTGTCTCATTCTCAATCATGGCAACAATTCGTCCATGACCTCCACATAAGCGTCGTACGAATGAATACCGTATTCTCATATTACCTAGGTTGTAAACCTAACTCATAACCTAATTTCAATCCTAGGTTAACTCACTAGATTCATCATGTAATTTTCACCATTAGCATGTATTCAACATAAGCATATCATCACAATTGATTAATGGTTGGAAGAATGCATTTAGAAACACTTAAGAAATGGATTTTGAAGTTTTTAACTTAAGTCAATCGATTGGTTGGGGAAGCCCAATCGATTGGTTCCTCTCACATTTCTATTTTTCAAAATTTGCTGAGGATCAATCGATTGATCTTGAGTGTCAATCGATTGGCTCACTAAAACATTTTCACTGTTCATATACAACAAGTTTGTGCAATCGATTGTAATGCAGTGTCAATCGATTGGTCCTGCTAAAATTACATTTTTTTCTGCAAAACAAAGGGCTGTCAATCGATTGATGACAGAGACCAATCGATTGGTCCACTCACATTTTCACATTTTCCACTTCGTAGACACCCTTTCCTCTGTTGTTTCATTTCTAACACACCATCAATTTCTTCTTCCAACAAAACTCATCATATTACATGCTCATATACACATGTATAACAAGGATTCCAAGTTCATAACCACAAGGATTTCAACATCATAAACATAACCAATCATTTAACCACAACCACAACAAATCATGTTATCACAACAATCATAAAGAACCTATCAAGCACATGTTCATAAAAACAATAACATCAAGAGAAATATTCATCACATAACATGGATTGTTCATGATTTTTCTATGATTCCATAACCCTAATCTTCTAGAAACCTAGAGTTTCTAACTAGAACCCACCTCAAGAAATTGAAGAGGAGAAGTTGTTGAAGATGAGATGAGGATGAAGATGATGGTGTTGGTTCCAAACTCTTCTTGATCTTCCCAAGCTTTCCTTCTTCTTCTTCACTAGCTTGTTTCTTTTCTTCTATCTTTCCCTTTCTCTCTACTTATCTGTTCTAATACATTGAGAAATGAAGTGGCTTATGGTAGGTAGTATATCATACAAACATGTGGTGGTGAGTGAGTCAAAGATCATAAGCAAGTGGTCATGATTATTTGTGTGGTTAGTAAGTGGTTTCTAGTAGCAACAAATATCTCAAGTGGCACCAAACTTGTAATATTTGTTCTACCAGAGCTATTGACCCATTATTAGTGTTACCAAAATGTCCCAATTAATAAAAGGTAAGTCCCAATTAATATTAATTAAGTCAACCTGAACTCACTATTTACTCTATTTATCCCAATCGTCACTTTTAGAGCACATAGGAACTCAATCGACCTCAATTAATAGAAATTTAGGCATTTAAGGAAATACGGGGTATTACAAATAGTCAAGAGTACTTAATTTCATTTGTGTTTTTGAAAGACATCATTATCACTATGTTTGAGTACTTCATATAAATGGTGCAAGAGTTAACTTTCTATAGTTAGTTCTCCATTCATGAATCCTTCTGCATCATTATCTTTCAACGACAATTGTTAAGCATTCATTTTGGAAAAAAGGAAATAAGAGGAAAAGATTAAAAGTCAAGAGTTGACCTTTTTGAATCTTGTTGCATTTTCATTTATTATTATTATTATTATTATTATTATTATTATTATTATTATTATTATTATTAAAGCTAAATTCACCTTCAAGTTACTTTTGTTCATTTTTGTTTCACTTTGTTTTTAATTTGATTTTTAATCTTTATTCCATTTTTATTCTAGTAATACATCTAAAAGTTTGTATTTTGCTTTATCTATACATAAGGCAAAATATATTTTGGGATTAATGAAACAGAGTTACATTTTATTCAAATAAAAATAAAGGCTTTTACATACACCAAAACTACATTGCATTTGCTTCACAAAATTGAATTTCATATCCAATTACATATTATAACTAAATTAGCATTTTGCATATGCATTTGTATTTCAATTTGAATTTGCTACACATTTGTATTTACATGATATTTGAATTTTCATTTACATTTCATAACCACTTATAACTATCATAACTACCTCTAATAACCTCAATCACTCAAACTAACACAATCTCCAACTAACTTGGAGATTCAATCTCATCCTCTCTTAAACCTATCACATGGATTACAATCTAAAGGCCATGAATCATTGAACCCTAACCACCCTTCCCTACATTTTACTCTTATTTAAACTTCACTCATCATCACCATGAAAGACTAATCATAATTCACATAATGATTCTCACCACAAAAAAAATCAAAATTCACAAACTCACTCGCAAACATATTCATCTTTAATATCCGTGAAAACTAAGTCGCAATTAGAACTGAGTATGAACCGCAAAAATCTAAGTACTGGGTTTAATGCACAACCAAAATGAATTCTGAGTCGATAACAAACTTGAACCGAGCAGAATCACAATACGGCTCTGAACTGAAACGAATGTTGAACCGAAACATGAGAATACCGAACCATAAGCTTGTATCTTGAGCGACAATTATTGTTGTTGCGTGAGAAATCAAAGGGAGTAGTCGCGAAACCGTGAGTTTTCGTGAGAATCTCTTTGAAAAACCGTGACTTTTCGTGGTTTTCATGTTGAAAAACCGCTTATGTGAAATGGGGTTATTGGCCCTTGTGTTTTCATGTTGTTGCACATTCATTTTCTCTCTTGTTTTCTATCATTTTTGTTTTTATTTTTATTTTTTTAATATAATTTAACCACATGTCAATTTTTGATTGGTGCTGAATTTTTAAATTATATAATCATGTGTACACTCTATTAAACCTTACCATGTTCATGCACAATCAAATGAACACCCATGCATTTTTGCTCTTTGGGCTTAAGCAACATTTTTTTCTATCACACCTCATTCTTATTTCTTACACCCACTATATTCATTTGTTTTTTATTAATTTTATCTTGTTAATGCATTCATTTTGATTATTAAAATTATGTGATTAATTTTTATTTCTAGTTAATTAATTTTGCTAATCGAATTTAACTAATTTGATTAGCCTATTGAATTAATTTTCAATTGAATAATCTTGATAATTAATTTTTTAGTGAAAATTAATTGATTTGATCGATTTTAATTAATTAAATTGTGACAATTCACTTGATTATTTGGTTAATGGTCCTCAAATCTTGATTATTCGCAAATCTTTTTTATTTTACCATACTCCTCATTTGGCAAAATATGTCCCCCGTCCTCGGGTTGTATTATTTGCTTAGTTTTATCACTTTTCATTTGGTTATTTTGTTATCTTTGTTAATTCCTAACATAGGATTAAAATCAACCATTCTTCGAATAGACAAAACGATTGCTCCAACGTCATGTTGATATTTAAAAAAAAATTCACAATAAAAAATGGGAAGAAAATGATTGATTGGGTGTAGACCTTCTCTCTCCCTGAGTGTTTGAACACTGTTGTAGAGCTCCATGTTCAAACCCTCGTCTTTCGTATTTAAATACGACCATTTGAATTAAGTTGGTTTTTCTATAGAACAAAAGTGATTGATTGGGTGTAGACTTTCTTTCTCTCCGATTATTTGGGCACTACTATAGAGCTTTCTGCGTGAATAATCGTCTTCCGTTAACAAACCTTGACTTAATTATCCACACATTTTTCATAATAATCTATAAATTAAGTGTTATGGAAAAGCTATATTTGTCTCTCTTTGTTATTCTGCCACCACACCAAATTAAAAATAATTTATGTCTAAAATTTATTTTTTCCAACTAAAACCTACAACATGTTTGATTCTAACAACTAATCATATTTTTTGCACTCTCAATCACTAATTTTTTCCACCACAATGACTATTCACATTTCCAATTGAACCATTATCTGTCAAATCATTTCTATTATAGAGTTTGTATTAAAATAATACTAATAAGAATACTTCTTTTTTCACTTTTCTTGACATTGTCACCATTTCTCTCTCATGTCACTTCAATATTTGCAAATTTCTCTTGATTTTCTCTCTATACACTTATTTTAAATTTTGAATTCTAATTTCTCCCTTCACCCACTTACTATAAAAATAAGAATTTCTTCTGAAGAACACATAATACTAACAAATTTATTTCTGTTTTATTTTCTGATTTATTCATATTTCAGACTTCTATGTTTAAAAGAGTATAAGATTTTTTTCACACTTTTACATTCTTCAAAAATGTATTCATTTGTATTCTAAAAAAAAAGTAAATCTATATTTTATTTGCTTATTCATTACAATAAGTTTTATTTTGTTTTTTCACAGCTTCATTCCTATGACAAATTCTATAAGGTATGAACATTCATAATTTTTTTCTTCTGAAACTTTTATAAAATCTTAAATATTTTATTTTAAAATTATGTGGTATAGAAAATAAAAGAGAAATATTTTTTATGAAAAAATAAGGATGCACCAAACTCACTTGAGGTGATGCACTTTTTTTTTTATATTTAAAATAAAATATGAAGCTATTGGAAAAATAATACAAAAATCTATGAGTCATTTATTCAATTTTTTTATCAAAAAAACATTTTGAGAAAAAATTAATTTATTAAAATTATAACAAAAAAACTAACGTGAAAAAATACAAAATTAATTCTTGAAATAAAATTTAAATATATAGAAATAAAAAAATATATTAAATAAAGTTATATCTGATTTTTGTAAAAAAAATAAAAAAATATATAAATTAGATATAAATAACCGATAAATGAAAGAAAAACTAAACAATTTTTAATGAAGAAAATATATTTTTTTATTTAGCAAAAAAATAATTCATTAATTGTTACATAGAAAAAGATCTCATTCTTTTTAAGCCATAAATTATTATCATAATTTTTTTTGTTCTTTCTTAATAACAAACCAAAACACACCCGATCTATAATAAAAATGGATAAGATGAAAAATTGATTGCTTTATCTACCATAAAAAGAAATCAATAAATAAAATTTGAAAATCCAAACTCTACGTATTTAAAAAAAGAATATACTTTGTCAACAAAAAAAATACTACAAATGAAACATATTCACTTCAACTTATCTTCTCTTATCTCAAGTTGTTTTGCATGTGAAAGACTCATATTCAAGGTAGCTTATTTCAAAGTTTCTATTTACCGAAAAAAGATTGAGGAGATTGAGACAAAGGATAATATATAATTTAAAATATATGAATATGGAAGAAGATTGATGAAAATCATGGAATAAAGGTTCCGGTTTTTGACATGTTAAGATTCGATAAAGATGATGAATATGGATGAAGGTCGTTGAATGTGTTTGAAGATTTTCTTGGATTTTCTGAATATGAGTTGAGAATTAGATGAAGAATGTTGAAGGCTGTTGAAGATTGCTCTGGTGTTTTCTGGAGATTTGTTGAGTATGTGATGAATGTTGAATGTTCATGATGATTTTATAATGTTTTTATGAAGATTTGATAAAGAATGTTGAAAATATGAAAATTTTCTAAGTTTTTCTGAAATAAAGAGAGAGAAGTCATGGAGAAGAGAGAGAAAAAAAATAAGAAAAATGAATTGTTTTGTTGAATTGAAAGGAGAAGAAGGATGGAGGGATAAGGGAAATTCAGGGGTCTAATAAGGTGGTGACACGTGGATATAAAGAAAAAGAAACATTACCTTAAAATAGAGATAAAATCTTAGAGATTTGAAAGCTATATGGGAGATTTGAAAGTCACAAAACACGTGGAAGGAGAGAGAGAAGACACATAAATGATAAAATTAATATCATTTACTAAAATACTCTTATTTATTATAGTTAGTAGGGAAGTTGAAAAGAGTGAAAGTTAATAAATATGGGTATAGTAATGAAAAAAAATATTATATTGGTATTCTAAGAAGACATTTATTTTGGAACATGAAAAAAGTGCAAATGAGACACTTTTTATGTGACAAATGAAGTATATGTATTGGCCAAATAAGACATTCTTAGAGAGAGAGAGAGAGAGAGAGAGAGAGAGAGAGAGAGAGAGAGAGAGAGAGAGAGAGAGAGAGAGAGAGAGAGAGAGAGAGAGAGAGAGAGATTCTTACTCCAAGAGTAAGTGATTGATTGTTACCTGACATCTTGGCCATTACTTCATTTTAATTTGATGGCTATGGATAATTATTAATTAATGGTCATGTTATCGATATGTTTTTTTCTTTCTGTATTTAATTATTAACTAGTAACATACCCGTGCGTACGCACGAGCCAGAATGTTAGAGAGGTATAATTTATTGAAGGTTAATTGTTATTCATATTGAATAAAAAGAGATTTTATAGTTGAATACATAAGTGATTAAATGAAACTTGATTAAAAGAAATTTTGAAAATTGAAAATTAGTAATAGAAAAAATCAAAATAGAAGTATAAAATAGTTTTTTGTTGAGAAAATGTAAAAAAGGCATTGAGTGAGGAAAAGGTGTTGATTTAAAAAAATAGATTGAGTTATTAAAACTATAAACTCTTGAAAATGTAGTAAATTATGTAACTTTTGATAAAATTAAATTAAAAATTAAATTATGAAATATAAATAAAAGGAAAGGAAAATTGATGTAAAAACTCACAATGTACATAATTGTAATATGTGTATTAAAATATAAAGAAACTGAATGTACATAAAATGTTAATAAAAAACGTGAAAAACTCATAATGGAATGAGTATTGAAACCAAGGTTAGCCCAAATCATTTAGTATAAAAGGAAAATATGGTTTTCTCGTGGAAAGACAATCAATGTGTTAAGCACAAAAGTTAAATGAATACAGAGAGGTTCAAGTGCTGCAATAATGAATCAAGAGAAACCGAGTGGTTTCTCAAACCGATATGGTTGCATGTTCACATATTATAAGTTGGTGCAATGGATTCAAGATCTGTATTATTAACAATTTTTTTTTGTAGGTTACTGTCGGATTCGGAGAAGAAGAATGATTGGATTCAAGAACGACTTGACAACCTTTACGGTGAAGCTTTAGGTGTGAATGACGAAGCAATTGCGGATGCAAGTTTAAGAAAGAAACAAAAAGGAAATAACATGCAATTGCAAGAACTGGAGTGGGTGAAGTAAGAAAGGTTGCGAAGGAACCATTTGCTAGCCCAAAAATAGCCATCGGTGAAACTTCAAAGTGCTGATATATTCGGGAAAAAACGAAGGTAATATGTTTAGTGTTTGAATGTCATGTTAGTTGATTTGCAAGTGAATTTTTTTTTGAAACTTTGTCATTGATGATGTTGCATGTATGGTTGTTATGTTGTAGTTATTTAAAAATGTTATATATGATTATAATTACAATTATGTATGTGTATGTAATGTATAAAACACTATATTGAGTATTTTTAAGTGTTGTCAATGAATTTATAAATGTTAATATTGTGAAGGGATGACAAGCTATCTGAAGCATATGAGGAGGAAGTGAAGAATGTACAAAAGAGGTTATGAGAGGCTTTCCTAGACCCTAAATTGGACCATCACAGTAGCAGTTCTGATTCAGATGCTGAAGACTCTGATGATGAAGATTCGGAAGATGAAGAGGAAGATGATAAAGAGGAAACACATTACTGGGAAAAAGAGATCATTATGGTTATAAGGCACGAAAAAATATTCTGGTAAGACAATGTAACTCATGTTATAGATTTTCTGAGTATGTTGATACACATATATATTGATATTAATTGGTAGTAATGTTTACGTGTGTCGCTACATGAAAAATACAGAGTCGCCATCGTTTTTTATTTATTCCAAAGGAAAGGGAAAATATCGAGAAAACCCCAAAGTATGGTCGTCGCAATCACGAACAGGTTCGGGAGTCGGTTATGTAAGGGGAAGGTATTAGCACCCCTCACATCCATGGCTCTCCATGGGAACTATCTAGGATGTTTGCGTTTACGTGTGTATTGTTTATCGAACGCTTGCTTGCCAGGGGTTTGCGGATTGAAGGTAGATTTTAAATTAGTGTGCTCGCCAAGGAATGGATCCTCGTGCCTACGTATGCCCACTTGTTGAAGTGAGAAATCAGAGCCTTCGTAGTTCGTGGGTTTGAAATTGTTTGTTTGTTTTGTTGATTTTATTACGTTGAAGAAGGATTTTCGATTGTGTCGCCCTAAGGCTCAAACAAAAGGTTTGAATGCGTTGAGTTGTTTTTATGTTTTGAGAAATGAGTTATTGATTTCAGATTGCACTAAAGACTATGGATAAAGGTGAATACCTCAAACGGTCAAGGCAAACGTCTTATGTTCGAAGAATCCAGAATGAGTGTAGGAAAGCTCTAGTCTCATCCCTTATTTATCGCTTAAGGCTCGTGACGTACGATCCTAATCGCCCTTTATTGTGTTTTTTTAGTTTGATTTGGAAAATGACCGCTTGACGTTGGATCAAGGGTTTGTTTATTGAATTTGATTTGAAAAAGAGACCGTTTGACGTTGGATCAAGGGTTTGATTATTGGTTGTGAAATGGTGAACATTCCTAATGCCTAAGGAGTAGCTATAAAGCAATAAAAGAAAGCAAGTAAATGCGTACATTGGAAAGGGGAGGGGGTACATGTAAAGTACAAGGGAGTGCAGGAAATAAAATATCTCATTGTCAGGTAGCCCAAGAGAAAGCCATATGTGTGCAATTGTGTTCTAAATTGGAAAGCAAGTAAAAGATTACAATTAAAAGATTATAAATTCTTCTTGATTATTGCACGCTTCTTTCCATGTTTGGGTTGAATGATTGTCTAAGGCCTTTTGCAAAGGGTCCTAATGAGTCTCTAAGTCCTTTATCCAATGTCCATTACATGCTAAGGGATTTATCTTATTTTTGTATTTTTTAAGTCTTTGTCTCCTTTATGTTCATTTTAAGGATGAGATGAATGGAGAATATACAATGATGTAGCAAAAATAAAATTGCATAAGGTAAATGACAAAAATTAAAGGTTAGGAGCTGAAATTAAAATGCGGAAATTAAAAGAGTTAGAAGCGGAACTGTAAAGAATTAGATGTTAGAAGGCGGAAATTAAATATTAGAGTTAATTGTTAGAAGTTAATTGAAGTAAAATAATGTTCAAGAAAACAATTAACAAACAATTACCAATTCTAAACCAATGTTAAAAATTAAGTTCTAAACAATTATTAAATTCCATCTAAACAAAATGATCAATTGAAATTCTATACAAAATCATCTGATTATTTCCTAAAATATTAACAAAGATTAAATTCTAAACCAATTAACAATCAATTATTAAAATAAAAGGCAATAAAATTCTAAAGCAAAAGCAATTATTAATATCTAATCCTAAACCAAATACTAGAGTAATAATATCAACATTCTAATATTAATCTAATATTCAACAGAAACTAGAATCTTAACAATTAACCAGTCAGATTAATTCTAATTATAACCAAAAACCTAACTAATTCTAATCACGTACTTTAATCACCAAAGAAATTGCTTGGGCCTGAGCCCAAACCAAACACTACCCGTTCAAACACAGGACGTTTCACAGAAAATTTTACCTTGTACCCCTACAGTTAGCCCCATACCCCTACAAAATTTTAAAAATTCCCATTCTACCCTTAATTGGTTTTAACCAATTTACCATTTCATTTTTACCATTCAGTTGAAAATTTCAGAAATTACACTTTCACACCCCTCGCACCGCAACTCCTGCAAAAAGACTTCCGGTATGTATTTTTCCCAAACCGGAAGACTTAAAGAATGACTTCCGGAACACACAAAAAAGAAAACCGAAACACTTCATGAAAGAGTTCCGGTTCAATTAAAAAAAATTTACAAAACCGGAACACTTCTTGAAAGAGTTCCGGTGAACAAATTTTACATACCGGAACTCTTTGGAGAAGTGTTCCGGTATGTATTATATGTGTTCTGGAAGTCTTTCAAGAAGTCTTCCGGTTCGTTTTTTATTTTTTGTTATTTTGCAGGAATGGAAAATCTTCCCCAAATATGTGTAGATACTACTGATGCGTTTATGACGACAGAAAGATTTGGTACAGAGAAGATGTTATCAGATGGATTAAAGAGGTTGGAATCAACAATAAAGTAACTGTTATTATCAGTCGTTCAGATACTGAAACGGGAAAGAGAGGGAGAAGTAACAAAATAATATTTGGTTGTGATAAAGGTGGGAAACACAAGATTAGTGATAGTGGTACCCAAAGTGCGTCGAAGAAATGTGGATGTCCATTTAAAATCAGGTCGACTCCGGCGAAAGATGGATCTGGTTGGAAGATTGATGTAAAATGTGGGTTACATAATCATGGTTTACCGGATAGATTAGAAGGTCATTCGTTTATTGGTAGGTTGACTACATATGAGAAGAAACATGTCGCTGATTTGGCAAAGAGACATGTAGCACCTAGACACATATTGCTTTCCTTGCAAGACAATTATCCTGAGAATGTCACTCGGATTACGCAAGTATACAAGCATAAGAGTGTGATACAAAAAGAGATAAGAGGTCCTAGGAGTGAGATACAACATCTGTTTAAGCTTATTGAGGATGCAAGATATGTGTATTGGGGTAGAAAAAAGGATGACTCGGAAGTGGTGAGAGAGATATTTTGGGCACATCCTGATTCAGTTAAGTTGTTGAATATATTTCCGATTGTGTTAGTTATGGATAGCACCTACAAGACAAACAAATATAGACAACCTTTGCTTGAAATTGTTGGCATGACATCGACCGAGTTGACTTTTGCTGTTGGATTTGCGTATATGGAGTCTGAGCAAACAGAGAATTTTTGCTGGGTATTGAAGAAATTAAAAGAGTTGTTTGTGAAGAAAGACATGTGTCCACAAGTGATTTTGACAGATAGAGATCTTGCTTTGATGAAAGCAATTGAAGTTGTGTTTCCCAACTCGATTAATTTGTTATGTAGATTTCACATTAACAAAAACGTTGGTGCCAAATGCAAACAACATGTGGTGAATGACCTGCAAAAGACGATAGACACATTATGGATGGAAGTTGTTTGGGCTAGTGATGAGGTTGAGTATGGTCAGCGGTTGCATCAACTTGAGCAAGCATGTGTTGATTATAGTGGATTTATTAATTATGTGAAAGACACATGGTTGACTCCACATAGGCATAGATTTGTTGGAGCATGGATTAATCGAGTGCTACATTTGGGTAACACAACGACTAATCGGTACGTCTTATAATTTTGTATGTGTTATTTTTATATCTGATATTATTCCTATGTATTTTTTATGTGTTATTTTCAATATTTTTAGGGTTGAATCTGCTCATTGGAAGTTAAAGCAGATGTTAGGAAACAATATAGGTGATATGGTCAAATGTTGGGAAGCAATGAATAACAACTTGAGGTTACAACTGGGAAACATTAGAGCTTCTTTTCAAAAGAGTTTTTACGAAGTTGAGCACGTGCACGTAAGTCCCTTTTATGGTTATTTGCGTGGTTCCGTATCTCGAGCTGCTTTGAGACGTATTGCTGAAGAGTTATTGAGAGTTGATTATGTTGGAACTAACAGGCAAATATGTGGTTGTACTCTTAGAACATCTTATGGGTTACCTTGTGCTTGTGAGTTAGGAAGATACAAACTAGGTGGTATACCGATACCCATTGATGCTGTTCATGTTCATTGGAGGAAACTAACTATGGAAGTTTATAGGGAGTAGGGTATGTGAACTAGCATACCCAACAATGACAACATTGTGTCCACCACCTGAGAAAATAAAAACCAAAGGAGGAGTGAAGAAGAAAGGGAAAAAACCAGCAGATTATGATGTTTATAGGGACCCTTCGTATCATGAGTATGTTGATAAGGCATCTCAATCTTCACAAAGGCAATCTCAATCTTCACAAAGGCAATCTCAACCATCACAGACTTCGAAGAAGATCAAATTATCAAAGAAGCAACCACAATTCATTCTTCAATTTCCTAATCATATTAGGTCATACATTGAAGATGTAGTTAATGTTGAATCAGATGGTAATTGTGGATTTAGAGTCATTGCATCATTGCATGGATATGGTGAGGATGGTTGGCCAATGGTTCGTAGAGAGTTGGGGTTGGAATTAATAGACAAGGATAGGTCAACTTTGTATGACAAGTTATTTTCTAATCGGTTGTCAGTAGTGAGAGAATCTTTGATGATAGAATCCTTTGGTTCACAGCCACCTGAAAAATGGACGAGTCTACCAGATATGGGTTACTTGATAGCGAATCGCTATAATGTTGTACTTGTCTGTTTAGGCAATCCGTGCATGACTTTCTTTTCGATGACAAGTTCACATTCACCAAATGTCTCTATTTATTGCATTGGTTTTGTTAACCGCAATCATTGGGTTCAGGTACGTATTTATATGCCTAAATACAAACATTATTTCAGTTACTATTTTATGTTATATGACTTAATCTTTTAATTATTTTACTTTATCAGGTTAACATGAAAGAGGGGTTTCCATTGCCACCGGTCACATTAGATTGGAAGAAATTTCGTTCTCATATAACAACTACTTGGATGTTAGGATTTGCAAGACGTATGCAACATTGGCAATTACTTACACCTGTATTAGCATGATTATGTACTCAAAACATAAATATGTAATCAAAACATGAATTTTATATTAATATGTCTATTATATTCAAAGCTTAATACATAAAATCAATGTGAACGAGAAATATGAAAAGCTTCAAATAAATCAGAAAACTGTGGATCTTCCTCTTCGGCATTAACCTGTCTCAGATAGCGATGAATCGATGTAGATACACGAGCCCAATCAGGATCAGATGGCCCGACGTCATATACAGGAACTGGTACCTCTCTAGGAGCGTCACGATGGGGAGGGACCAACCGTGGATGGGAAACACAATAATACCACTCCAGATAACCGTCTACTGCATCAGATGGAGTGGTGGCCACAGTAGATGAACCGATCACAGCGATAACACTCTGATGGTAACTGATCCAATCAACATCAATATCCGTCGCCATCATACAATCCAGAGGTGGGGATGGAACATACTGCCTATACCCGAACTGACGTAAACATCTATCAGGCAAGTATGGGACAACTGTTTCACCCCACTTCAAACAGCCCCTGTAAAGACATATCTCATCAAATACACACCATGCTCTATGATCCTCAAATGGTCGCCATATGACGTCGGCAGGTGTCAGCTCGTCCAAAATAGGTCGTAAATCATCGACCTTTAGGACTCCCTGCTTATACGACCATCTCATCGCTCGGGGAAGACCACAGTTATCAGCAGGTTTCCAATTCTCCCCTCTTTTTCCAACAGTTGGAAAGTACTCGTGAATCCAACACTGTTACAAAATACAAACATAATAAATAAAACAAATTAAGTTAACATATTTTATAAAATGAATCCAACACTTAATTAACAAAATTAAATTATATACCTGTAGGAGAGTAGGACATCCACCGAGCTGTTTGCAGCTGTACATGGACGCATCTCCAAGATATCGGTAGAGGGTAACTAGTGCAGCTGCTCCCCAACTATATCCTGAACATCCATCCAAGTCCCTAAACAGGAGGAGGTATCGTGCCTCTACAAGTGTAAAGGTCTTATAAGCAAATATGGTGGAACCCACCAACATCAATAGATATGCTCTAGTCGCATATGCCCAGCTGGAAGCAGCTCTATGATGTACGAATAAATCATATAACCACTCCAAATTGTAATACGACCCCCTGCAGCTACGAACATGTGACTGTGCCTGACCCTGTGACACTCCTAGGTAGTCAACAACAAGTTCAACAGCTAGCTCTTCAGTCACATCCTGAGGACTCCAGAAGATACCCCTGATGGGAAAGTGAAGTAGACATGCGACATCATCTAAAGTAATGCTCATTTCACCAAACGGCATGTGAAATGAAGATGTCTCTAGATGCCATCTTTCCACAAATGCAGAGACAAGATTTGTGTCTATCTTGTTCAGACTGGTTCTCTGCAGTGAAGATAAATCGGATCTAGATACCCAACTCTCCATCTGTGGTGGAAGAGCCAATGGAACCCTAGAAGTCAACTTCAGTCCATGTCCGACAACCTTCAACTCTTTCTTTGGACCTCTTTCCTAAAAACAATTAAAACACATATTAGAAAACAAATTATAAAGTATTCAACTATTATTCATTTTCAAATATAGCCCGTTTACTTACCTCACTGAACCATACATGTCGAGCAACATGATGCTCGTACTTCACCAAAAGAGACGTATCGTACGGCCCTTCTGGATATCCAGTCGGCTCAGCTGCAGCTGCAGATGAAGATGCACCCCGGTCTAACGTGAGGACTGGAATTCGGCCATCTGCACCTCGTCTTCGAACCACTGCAAAAAAATGTTTAAAAAAATAATTAAAATTTAAAAAAAAAAAAATTACGTACCGGAACACTTCAAAGAAGAGTTCCGGTTAGTAAAAAACAAAAAAGCCTTCTGGAACACTATCTGAGAGAGTACCGGTATACATCATCCAAACCGGAAGTCTTTAAGAAAGACTTCCGGTATACAACTATACAAACCGGAAGACTTTCTAAAAGACTTCCGGTTCAGTGCCCCTTAAAGGCAACAAACCGGAACTCTTTAGAGAAGTGTTCCGGTATACAATTAATGAACCGAAAGACTTACTCTGAGTGTTCCGGTTTACAATGCAAAAAAGCCAAATATTTGTCTTCTCCGGAAGTCTTCAACGAAAATGGTAAAAAAAATTTGAAATGGAAAATATACCATATTTATATGAGGGTATTTTGGTCAAAAAAATTTAAATGTAGGGGTGTGGGTACAATTGTAGGGGTACATGGTAAAATTTTCCATTTCACAAGTTGCAACAAGGGGAGAGAAAAACACAGTCCGCGATTTCATCTTCACCGTAATCACACGTCGATGACTCCGCTAACGGATGCGCCGCCCTCGCGAGCCGGCGCTTCTCGACGACGCAATCTCCGATTTGAAGGTGATCTGAAGTCTTGGTCGCTCGAACCCCGAAGTCACACGAGCAACAAATCGGTGACGTCGAACCGTGATGTCGACGCAACTACAAACCAAGCAAAATGGAGCAAGAAGCAGAGAGATTACCAATGGAGTTTGTCGGCGCTTCCGTTAGAATGACGCCACTAGGTGAGAACCGATCTCGTTCTTCCACGCGTGTGGTTGCTGTTGCGAGGATCAAAATGAGTCACGATTCGATACGCCGAATTCGTACACGTCGGTGCTAACGTCTTCGTTACGAGCGATTCAAGTCCCTTCGTGCAAGTGCAAGATCGTGTCTGAATCCAAGCTCCTTGACGACGACGAAACCGTTACGCCGTGTTCGTGCGGTGAAGATCGGACGATGACGATCGAAAGAGGTGCAGAGCGGCAGTGGCGATTCGCGAGTTGAGGCTGCGGAAGAGAGAAAGAGCAAAGAAACTCTGGAAGAAATTGGGGAGAGGGAAGAAGAAGTTTCTGAAAACCAATCTGAACCCCATCTTCACCGCTCAATCCTCTCTTTATAGAATTGGAGGATCCTATTTGAATTGAAGCTTGGCGTTTTGGGATTTGTCGTTTGGAACTGGAATCGACATTTACCGCTTATTGCTTTTATATAGCACTGTTGCTGCGTTTTGGTTCAACTCATTGCCATTTTTTTGGTTTGTAGCTTTGGCTCATGCACCTTGGATGCGTTTTTGCATCGACGTTGTTTTCCCGTTTGGCTTAGCAGTGTTAGCTAGCTTGTTTGATGTTTATGCAGGTATTTTTGAACTGCTTTTTTGAATTATTGGCATTTGGCGCGGCTTGGCTGCACTATTCTTTGAAGCTTACCGTCGTTTTGCATTTTGATGTGCAACTTGCAGCTTGGTGTCGCGCTTTTGAAGTGTTGGCCTTATGTACAACTTATGCAATTTTCAATCATTGCCATTTTATGGTTCGGCTTGAGCTTATGGCAGCTGCGTTTTGTTTGGTTTTCAAGTTGCTTTTGGCTTGTACTTCGTGTGTAGCTCGTATTATAATTGGCTTAGCAACTTTCATTTCCTTGTATTGTACAGTAGCTTGTATTGTGTTTTCCTCCTGTAGCTTGTACTGCAGCTTTTGAAGCTTGTTGGAAAATTGTAGTTCATTTCCTTATTATTTTTTATTACTTAATGGCTAATGATGAAATAAAAAATGGTTATGGATTATATTGTAATATGGATAATGCTGAATAAAAAAATGGTTATGGATGATGCAAATTGAATTTGACTTAAAATGTGGACTTAATTTTGATTAGAAACAAATGGATTTAAAATATGGACATTGGGTTTGTAAATGAAAATTGGATATTTGGTTTTTCATGGATGTAAAAATGGATTTTGGTAATCGAGTCGATGAATTAAAATCGGCATATGGGTTCAAAATTACTAAATGGATAAATGAACAAATGGGCTTTAAAAGAAATGAATTAGTGGAAAAAATGTCAAATGATAAAAATATTGGATATTGGAAATGGGCTTTAACAAAAAGAAATGAATGGACTCAATGCAAAATGATTAAATTTTCAAAACCAATTCGACTTTTCAAGAATCAATTTGAATCGTCCAACTCAACTTGAATTTCCAAAATAAATTCGAAAAAGAACGAAATGATTCCTAAAACCAAATTTATTTTCAAAGATCAAATCTAACCACGAAATCAACTTAAACTTCAAAGGTTAATTTGAAGTTGAAATCAATACGATGTTAGAATTTATCAGAACAATTATTGACATGATGACGAAATGATGGTTGTATATGCAACGGATTGGATGAATCCAACTGACGCGACTTGTAAATCGGATTGAACTCTGCTTATTCTAATGAAATGAATGGATGAGGATGATATGCATGTTTGGGGTTAATGACCTATATGATTATGTGAAGGGTAGGGCGAATTTTGGGGTATGACAACGTGCACATCATTTCCCTAGAGAGGTCACTAAGAAAAGTCTATTTTGGAACCAAAAAGCAATAGAGATTATTGATGAAGAATCTGGAATGAGCTATTATGGAAAGGTGCATTGTACAAAGTGTAACGACAAGGTAGTGAAAAAGGAGAAATTTATAGGAAGTGACTGGTACGAGTTTGCTTAAACCAAGAAACTTAGAAGAGGTGATAAGCTTGGATTCTTCATAAATACTTTTTCTCCCGAAATAATGTATCTTTCTTTGTTGAACCGCTGATGTTCTTTACAGGAGTGTCGCATCACGCGAAAAACCGGCGGGAAAACAAGAACAACAGAGCCGCCACCGTGCGTTATTTATCCCAAAAGAGGGAAAGGAAACGCTCAGAGTAAACCTGGGAAAAGACATGGTCTCGCGACCAAAGAGAATGGGATCGGGAGTCGGTTATGCGAAGGGAAGGTATTAGCACCCCTACGCATCCGTCGTACTCGACGGGATCCACGCACAATAGGAAGGAAAAAGGTTGCTAAAGCACTGCTCACACACACACACTCTGGCTGAAAGAGACACAAGAAAACAGACAAGACTGACTCGGCAGGATATTGTATCCTGGGCCTACTTAGTCTATCAGGCACAGACATCAGAGTCGAAGTAGTTCGGACTGGGGAAACGACACATGCTCGCTAGGACATCGCATCCTATGCATACGTATCTTCTCGGACGAGAGAAGAATCAGAGCATTCGTAGCTCGGCTGACACGCACACAAGCAAACAAAGGCAAAGGCAAACGTGGAGCCTGAATGCCAATCACTGGACTTACATCAGCATCCGAACCAAACACACGCACACTGGAACCCAAATGCCACTCGATGGACTTACATCAGCTTCCAAGCACACAACAAGGAAAAACAAAGACACAGGCGCCCGGAGAGATCAGCTCATCTCCTGCCTACGTACCTCATCTGGTATGAGGATCAGGGCGACGTAGTTCCCCTACAGAGGGATACAGGACTAGCCTAACCAGATAACAGAGGGAGACACAACTAGGGAGACTACGACTCGAGCCTAGATGTTATCATGCAAAATCATCCCTAAGTTAAGGTTTCTAGCTAACTGGCACAGGGAGCCAGCCTATCCTAGTCGTGACTTGCACAGGAAGCAAGCCACACACACACTTAATTTGCACGGGAAGCAAGCCAAGCAAAACCTAACTTGCACAGGAAGCAAGTCTAAACTAAACCTAACTTGCACAGGAAGCAAGTCAAACAATCACACAATCACAAGTAGCACACACTATACACAAGCAAGGGGCTCAAACAAGGTTTAGGTTTTAGTCGAGGGGTCATATCAACCTCAACAAACAAACCTCTGGAACTGGGTGAATGTGCTCTTAACCTTGCCATTGAGGGGCTAAGGTGAAGCAGATGAAAGGTGAGTGAAGATAAGACTTCACAGCTCTTATCCCTGGCCTGGGAGAGCTTAAGACAAGAATGTGTGGGTTCAGAAAGTGGGAACCCTCCTACACATTTGAAACTGACTCAACTGTACAATTGTACAAGATCTTGGGTTTGTATCTGCAATGCATCAACACAGTGGTGTGAGCAAAGCAGATGACACACAGAATAGCAGGGGATAGATTGCATATCCCTTGGGTTCTGCCAATTGCCTCTTCACTTAGGAGGTCTTTGACTCTATACAAGGACAAATTAAACATACACAAACATCGCCTCTTAAGGAGGACTTCAGACAGTTGCCTGGCCAAGTAACAGGCCAGGTCTTCCAGACTACATGAAGATTAGAAATATACCTCAATGCAAATTGCTTATATAATCAAAGCAAAGCAAAAGTTCACAAGGAACTGAGCAACTAAAAGCACCTGAAATAGTCAAGCATACATTAGTATACAACTTCAAACAAAGCAAAAGGAAACAGAAGTCAACAGTCAACACAAGCAAGTGAATGTGCAAGGCACAAGGCTCTAGGCATGTGAGCCAAGCAACCTATAAAACAAAACATGTTAGTCATGGTATTTAAGCAAGCTCAATCAAAAAGAAATGGTCTCATTGGTCATTTGTTGGTCAACCTGAAAACATAAGCTCAGAAGTGAGTAACAGGACCACTAGGGCAAGCCTAGGGTCAAAAAGGAATGAAAAAGTCAAAACAGCAAAGGGCAAGCATCCAAAATCATGTTCAAACAGTCAAGAAACAAAACCAATTGGGTTCACATTCATATCAATCATCATCATCATTTCATAAGCAAAAGAAGTCAAAGCATGGCAAATGAGAGCTCATAGAAGTCAACAGCAAGACTTGCATCAAAAGTCAACTCAAACATTTCCAAAAATCACCAAATAAATCATGATCCATCCTAACACATAGCATGGTAAGCATGTCAAATTTCATCACATTTGGACAAGTGGAAGGCAGTCAATGAAAATCAGAAAGTCAAAGCAATTTTGGACATGCTCAAAGAAGTCAACCAAACATGCATCAACTTGCAAAAATCATAAATCAGAGATGGTGTATGATAAATGAATGGGACTAAGACCATGGCAAAGCTTAGGATGTCTAGTAATCACATATCAAATTTCATGTCCATCTAATAAAGTATGAGCATTTCACAAAACAAATGGGAACATGTGTCACAAAAAGTCAACATATGACTAAACAGGGGAGAAAATCTCAAACAATTAGGAAATGCCACAAATAATTCCAAGAAAATTCACATGTAAACTAGACATCCAAGAGTACATTCATGCAAAAATTCAAACCAATTTGAGGTCAAGAAGCATGGCTATGAAAATCATGAAGTTGGACATCAATGGTGTGACACAAATTGTCACACCCTAATTCAAAAAATCATATCTCACAAACCAGCAATGATAAATTCACAAACTCTCCACCAAAATCACCATGAATGTGTCTAGTTTAAGCACAAAAAAATTTGGGAGCCATTGAATAAAGTATCATCATTTCACAATTGATTTGGCAAAGTGTACAAAAAATGGACACATGAACAAAACCCTAGCATAATTTAAAAACCACTCATCCAAAAATTCTGGAAAAAATATGATTAAAAACTAGAGATTGTGATGAACATTTGGCAAAAAATCTCATTAATTTTGGATCACAAATGATGGACTTATGGATTTTGTAAGTTAGGCATGGCAAATGAAATAAAGGTTGAAACAATGAAGAATAATGAAAAGAAATGATTAAAATTGGGAAATTCCCTCAGCCGGATTCGAAGTGGGTTCCAGGAGCCAGCCAAAACGCTGCGTATCCAATCGCCTGGTCAACGGGACCTTATACGCGTGGACGGTCAAGCGCCCCTTGGCCAATCATTCCGCCACTCACACGCCTACGTGGCTGCACACATCAGCCTTGGCCTGGCGTGCTTCGCTGAGAACAAAACTCAGCGTTTTGTTTCGATGGGTGTTGTAACACCCTTCTACCCAAACGACATATTTAAATAGATTATCAGAGTACAACATGTAGAAGAGTTTACATTTCTTACAACATAACAATTATCGCATCACAACATAAAACATATTATTTATTTTATTAAAACTTCGCAGCGGACAACAACATTAATATTATCATTCATCATATAACAATTCATAATAATGGTTCAACATTATCTCAACAAAACATCTCAACATGTTAGTCATCATAAACAACGTAAATAATAATCAATTATCTATCGAATCCCATAACCCCGGTGTCACATGACCAGAGCATTTGACTCGACTCTGTAGAATAACTCTACACTTATTCTTCAAACCTCAACAATAGCTACTCCTCTTTATCTGCACATTGCTCATCATAGATGAACATAAACACATGCAGAAGGGGTGAGAATTACATTATTAAATAATAATATAACGACAGAAATATAAACATAAATATATTTCACATATGCCAACACAGCTCATCATAATCCTCATAATCAACATATTCATGAACATCAACAAAACAACATATCAAATG
Organism: Lathyrus oleraceus; assembly: GCF_024323335.1. Taxonomy (NCBI): domain Eukaryota; kingdom Viridiplantae; phylum Streptophyta; class Magnoliopsida; order Fabales; family Fabaceae; genus Lathyrus; species Lathyrus oleraceus. Next base: position 381,712,298 of record NC_066583.1, on the reverse strand, counting down.
CAATGCACACACCCATGCATGACTCAACACGACTCGGTATACCCATTTTGTGACCAACTACAGGATCACCACTCCCAGATTCATCACCATAGAATCCGAGTTCCCCGCAAGGAACCAAGCCTCTCAACAAGCCCGGAGTCAACAACATCATTGGAACTCAGTCCGTTCATCACTAGGCATCGGCCTTTCATGAATGCATGCACACCAAGCATGCATCATAATCAACATAGCAACAACAGCATCATATAGTCATGTTATCATCATCATTAACACATCCTATCACCAAAAGCATATCACATCATGCCACATAATCAAACACAGTATTATCACACTCTACTAATATCTATACCACTCAAAGCAACGGGAAATGATCCCTCATATACCATGCATCAGCTAAGTTACCCCGCTCAGCCTAAACAACCAAAACTGCACAACAACAGCCCCGGAAAGACCACAGTCTGCCCATACGCGTATTGCCTATGCTCATACACGTATTACCCACGCCTGACCAAATCCATACGCGTATTGCCCATGTCCATACGCGTATGCTACGCGTATTACATTCCCATACGCGTACCAACAGAGACCAAAACACGTTCAAAACATCATCTTCCTCATCCATACGCGTATTGCCTAGTGCCATACGCGTACCAGCAATCTCATACGCGTATTGCCTAGTGCCATACGCGTATGACCAGAAACCAGATTTCCAGATCTGCAATGGCTTTCTCTGCTACGAGATCTATCCAAATTCATCCTTCCACAGTCCAAATTTCACACAAAATCACTCATATCATCTAATACAATTAGTCCCCTATTCGATTTCACAAATCCTAACATCATTGCATATAATTTCTACGAATTCCTTCGATTAAAATCCCAATTTCGTTCATCCAATATTTCACCATTTTCAGCATATTATTGTTTAATAAGGTTCAGACCCCTTACCTCTTTGGATTGAAGGAAGCTCTGAGCAATCTTTGGCTTTTTCCTCTTCCTTCTCTTTCTCTTCAGCGTTTCTCCCCCTTTCTCTGACTCTGAGGCAAAACACGTGAAACAACCTGAGTCCTCACTTTGGCCTCTTTTATCCAATTTCCACTTTTACCCTTCCACTCTTCATATTCCATTTATTTTATTTATTTAATTATTATTAATAAATAACATCTATAATAATAATAAAAATAATCCAATAATTCAACTTTATTTAATTAAATTAATAAAATAATATTAACTCAATTAAATAATTCTCTTATTTTAATCGGGGTGTTACAACTCTCCCCCACTAAAAGAGTTTTCGTCCTCGAAAACATACCTCAAGCAAATAGAGCCGGATACGACTCCTTCATCTGATCTTCACGCTCCCAAGTCAAGCTCTCACCAGCTGGACCTCCCCAAACAACTTTCACTAGAGCAATCTTCTTACCTCTCAGGGTCTTCTCTTCTCGGTCATCTATCCGAATTGGCAACACCTCAACGGTCAAATTATCCCTCACCTGGATATCATCCAACTGAACAACATGCGAAGGATCCGCAATATATTTTCTCAACTGAGATACATGAAACACATCATGCAGATTAGAAAGCGACGGCGGTAAAGCTATCCGATACGCCACTTCCCCAACCCTCTTCAAAATCTGATACGGACCCACAAACCTCGGAGTAAGCTTTTTAGACTTTAAAGCTCTACCCACACCTGTCGTCGGAGTAACTCTCAAGAACACATGATCTCCCTCTTGGAACTCAAGTGCCTTTCTCCTGTTATCATGATAACTCTTCTGACGACTCTGAGAAATCTTCATTTTCTCCTGAATCATCTTAACCCTTTCAGTCGTCTGCTGCACAATCTCAGGTCCGAGTACAACACTCTCACCTGATTCATACCAACACAATGGAGTTCTACACCTCCTACCATACAATGCTTCATATGGAGCCATACCGATACTAGCATGAAAACTATTATTATAAGTAAACTCCACCAACGGCAAATAACTATCCCAAGAACCACTATGCTCCAACACACAAGCTCTCAACAAATCCTTCAAGGATTGGATAGTTCTTTCGGTCTGACCATCAGTCTGAGGATGATAAGCTGAACTCAACCTCAACTTAGTTCCCAACGCTTTCTGCAAACTTTCCCAAAATCTAGAAGTAAATCTGGGATCTCTATCAGACACAATACTGGATGGAATACCATGCAGCCTCACTATCTCCTCAATATACAACTCTGCCAACTTCTCTAAAGAGTGATTAATCTTCATCGGCAAGAAATGCGCCGACTTAGTCAATCGATCCACAATCACCCAAATAGAATCATTACCTTTCGTCGTCCTCGGCAATCCCGTCACAAAATCCATGGAAATGCTATCCCACTTCCATTCAGGAATCTTCAAAGGTTGCATCATACCTGCCGGTTTCTGATGTTCAATCTTTGACTTCTGACAAGTCAAACAGGCATACACAAACTTAGCAACATCTCTTTTCATACCAGCCCACCAAAACAACTTCTTCAAATCTTGATACATTTTAGTTGCACCTGGATGGATGCTCAATCCACTCCTATGGCCCTCTTCAAGAATACTCTTTTTCAATTCAGACACCTCAGGAACACAAACTCTACCTTTAAATCGCAGGATGCCATTCTCATCAATCTCAAAATTACCACCATTACCCTGGTTAACCATAGTAATATGATCAACTAGAGCGACATCAACTTGCTGACCATTCCGAATATCTTCCAGAATTCCACTAGTCAACTTCAGCATGCCCAACTTTACACTATCAGCGGAAACTTCACAACCCAAACTCATATCACGGAACTGTTCAATTAACTCAAGCTCCCGAACCATCATCATAGACATATGTAGAGACTTTCTACTCAGCGCATCTGCAACTACATTAGCCTTACCGGGATGATAACTCAATTCAAAGTCAAAATCCTTCAGTAATTCTAACCACCTTCTCTGCCTCATATTTAACTCCTTCTGATCAAACAGATACTTCAGACTCTTGTGATCACTGAACACTTCGAATCTGGAACCATACAGATAATGCCTCCACATTTTCAACACAAATACAACAGCTGCAAGTTCTAGATCATGCGTAGGATAATTCCTCTCATGAACTTTCAACTGTCTAGAAGCATAAGCTACAACTTTACCATTCTGCATCAAAACACCACCAAGACCCATCAAAGAAGCATCACAATAAACAACGAAGGACTCACCAGGATTAGGCAAGATCAACACTGGAGCACTGGTCAACCGCCTCTTCAACTCAACAAAACTCGCTTCACAAGCTGCATCCCACACATACACTTGACCCTTCTTAGTCAACTGCGTCAACGACAATGCCAACTTAGAGAAGCCCTCAATAAATCTGCGATAATAACCAGCTAACCCCAGAAAGCTGCGTATCTCAGTAGCAGACTTCGGAGTCTCCCACTGTAATACAGCATCAACTTTAGCCGGATCAACAGAAATCCCACCACTCGAAATCACATGGCCAAGGAAACTCACTTCCTTCAACCAGAACTCACATTTAGATAACTTTGCATATAATTTCTTTTCTCTTAACACCTGCAAAACAATTCTCAGATGTCCTGCATGCTCTTCTTCCGTCTTAGAATATATCAATATATCATCTATGAACACCACAACAAAATTATCAAGGTACGGATGAAATATACGATTCATATATTCCATAAACACACCTGGAGCATTAGACACACCGAACGACATCACAGTGTATTCATAATGACCATACCTCGTACGGAAAGCAGTCTTCGCAATATCATCTGACTTCACTCGGATCTGATGATAACCCGACCGCAAATCAATCTTACTGAAAACATGAGCTCCAACCAACTGGTCCATCAAATCATCAATCCTCGGCAATGGATACCGATTCTTGATAGTCACCTTATTCAACTGCCGATAATCGACACACAACCTCATCGTACCTTCTTTCTTCTTCACTAACAATACTGGTGCACCCCAAGGAGAAACACTTGGATGCACAAACTTCTTCTCAAGCAATTCTTCAAGTTGCTTCTTCAATTCAACTAATTCAGTTGCCGACATTCTATAAGGAGACATCGACACTGGACTCGTACCTGGTACTAAGTCAATGGCAAATTCGACTTCACGTTCTGGAGGTAATTCACTTACATCCTCCGGAAACACATCCTGAAATTCACAGACAACAGGCAAATCTACACTCACCACTTTCTTATTCGCTTGCAGAGACGCAAATAAAGCGAATATCTGAGCTTCATCTTTCACAAATTCCCCCACCTGCCTAGCAGATAGAAATCTTGCCTCATCATTCTCACCAACTTCAGAAAACCGCACCGTCTTACTATAGCAGTTGATAAACACGCCATAGAATTCTAGCCAATTCATTCCCAGAATAATATCAATTTGGTGCAAGGGTAAGCACACCAAATCAACTACGAACTCTCTCTCGAAGATCGTCAAACGACAACCTCGGCAGACAACAGAAGTCTTCACAGAACCATTAGCAGGAGTATCTATCACCATACTTCCGCCTAGGGACGACATAATCACACCAATCCTGGTCGCACACTCATACGAAATAAACGAATGAGTAGCACCAGTGTCAACAATAGCAAGCAATTCAACATTATTAATCAAGCAAGTACCTTTAATCAGATTATCTTCTTTAGGAGCTTCAGCCCCACTCAGAGCAAACACCCTACCAGTAGTATGAGCTGCAGTAGCCGCCTTCTTCGGTTTCGAGCACTGCAAACTGATATGGCCTTTCTCGCCACAATTAAAACATGTCGGACCAGCATCCTTACATTCCGTAACTCTATGACCAGCCTGACCGCATCGGAAACATCTCAGCACTTTCTTGGTACAGCTATCAGCACGGTGGCCTGGCTCGCCACACTTGAAACATTTACCAGCTACGGGAGATCCTCCCCCACTTGGCTTCTTCGCATCTACCACTTTCTGCTTACCTTTACCATTCGGAGATGCATAAGGACTACCACGATCCTTATTCTTCTTCTCACTAAGACTCTTGTAGTGAGCAGTCCTAGCCTTGCTATCTTCATCAAATATCCTGCACTTGTTAACCAGTGTAGGAAACCTACGAATCTCCTGGTAACCAATGCCTTGTTTGATCTCGGGACGCAACCCGTTCTCAAACTTGACACACTTGGATTCCTCAGCATCAGCATTATTATAATGAGGACAATACTGTACCAGCTCCTCAAACTTCGAAGCGTAATCAGCAACAGACATGTTACCCTGCTTCAGTCCCAGAAATTCCATCTCCTTCTTACATTGCACATCAGCAGGAAAATATTTCTCCAGAAAGGCCGTCTTGAACCTTTCCCAAGTCATCTCAGCACCTGGTACTTCAATCCTCTGTCGAGTGTTATCCCACCAGTTTTCAGCCTCTTCAGATAACATATGCGTACCAAACTGCACCTTCTGTGCTTCAGTACACGTCATCACCCGGAAAATCTTCTCAATTTCCTTCAGCCAAATCTGAGCACCATCTGGATCATAGCGCCCTTTGAATGTAGGAGGGTTATTCTTCAGAAACCTTCCCAAATTCCTAAACTCGTCGACCGGCGGATTCTGCTGCGCCTGCATAGCCTGCGCCATAGCAGCCAAAGCCTCAGCAATCGCACGGTCATTTTCTCCAGCCATACTCTGCACGACACAACTACAACCGTTAAATATCGACAGTGTCATTTACACTAATCGACCAACAGGGAAAACATCACATTATGACTCGACTGGACTGACCATGCTCTGATACCACTAATGTAACACCCTTCTACCCAAACGACATATTTAAATAGATTATCAGAGTACAACATGTAGAAGAGTTTACATTTCTTACAACATAACAATTATCGCATCACAACATAAAACATATTATTTATTTTATTAAAACTTCGCAGCGGACAACAACATTAATATTATCATTCATCATATAACAATTCATAATAATGGTTCAACATTATCTCAACAAAACATCTCAACATGTTAGTCATCATAAACAACGTAAATAATAATCAATTATCTATCGAATCCCATAACCCCGGTGTCACATGACCAGAGCATTTGACTCGACTCTGTAGAATAACTCTACACTTATTCTTCAAACCTCAACAATAGCTACTCCTCTTTATCTGCACATTGCTCATCATAGATGAACATAAACACATGCAGAAGGGGTGAGAATTACATTATTAAATAATAATATAACGACAGAAATATAAACATAAATATATTTCACATATGCCAACACAGCTCATCATAATCCTCATAATCAACATATTCATGAACATCAACAAAACAACATATCAAATGCAATGCACACACCCATGCATGACTCAACACGACTCGGTATACCCATTTTGTGACCAACTACAGGATCACCACTCCCAGATTCATCACCATAGAATCCGAGTTCCCCGCAAGGAACCAAGCCTCTCAACAAGCCCGGAGTCAACAACATCATTGGAACTCAGTCCGTTCATCACTAGGCATCGGCCTTTCATGAATGCATGCACACCAAGCATGCATCATAATCAACATAGCAACAACAGCATCATATAGTCATGTTATCATCATCATTAACACATCCTATCACCAAAAGCATATCACATCATGCCACATAATCAAACACAGTATTATCACACTCTACTAATATCTATACCACTCAAAGCAACGGGAAATGATCCCTCATATACCATGCATCAGCTAAGTTACCCCGCTCAGCCTAAACAACCAAAACTGCACAACAACAGCCCCGGAAAGACCACAGTCTGCCCATACGCGTATTGCCTATGCTCATACACGTATTACCCACGCCTGACCAAATCCATACGCGTATTGCCCATGTCCATACGCGTATGCTACGCGTATTACATTCCCATACGCGTACCAACAGAGACCAAAACACGTTCAAAACATCATCTTCCTCATCCATACGCGTATTGCCTAGTGCCATACGCGTACCAGCAATCTCATACGCGTATTGCCTAGTGCCATACGCGTATGACCAGAAACCAGATTTCCAGATCTGCAATGGCTTTCTCTGCTACGAGATCTATCCAAATTCATCCTTCCACAGTCCAAATTTCACACAAAATCACTCATATCATCTAATACAATTAGTCCCCTATTCGATTTCACAAATCCTAACATCATTGCATATAATTTCTACGAATTCCTTCGATTAAAATCCCAATTTCGTTCATCCAATATTTCACCATTTTCAGCATATTATTGTTTAATAAGGTTCAGACCCCTTACCTCTTTGGATTGAAGGAAGCTCTGAGCAATCTTTGGCTTTTTCCTCTTCCTTCTCTTTCTCTTCAGCGTTTCTCCCCCTTTCTCTGACTCTGAGGCAAAACACGTGAAACAACCTGAGTCCTCACTTTGGCCTCTTTTATCCAATTTCCACTTTTACCCTTCCACTCTTCATATTCCATTTATTTTATTTATTTAATTATTATTAATAAATAACATCTATAATAATAATAAAAATAATCCAATAATTCAACTTTATTTAATTAAATTAATAAAATAATATTAACTCAATTAAATAATTCTCTTATTTTAATCGGGGTGTTACAACTCTCCCCCACTAAAAGAGTTTTCGTCCTCGAAAACATACCTCAAGCAAATAGAGCCGGATACGACTCCTTCATCTGATCTTCACGCTCCCAAGTCAAGCTCTCACCAGCTGGACCTCCCCAAACAACTTTCACTAGAGCAATCTTCTTACCTCTCAGGGTCTTCTCTTCTCGGTCATCTATCCGAATTGGCAACACCTCAACGGTCAAATTATCCCTCACCTGGATATCATCCAACTGAACAACATGCGAAGGATCCGCAATATATTTTCTCAACTGAGATACATGAAACACATCATGCAGATTAGAAAGCGACGGCGGTAAAGCTATCCGATACGCCACTTCCCCAACCCTCTTCAAAATCTGATACGGACCCACAAACCTCGGAGTAAGCTTTTTAGACTTTAAAGCTCTACCCACACCTGTCGTCGGAGTAACTCTCAAGAACACATGATCTCCCTCTTGGAACTCAAGTGCCTTTCTCCTGTTATCATGATAACTCTTCTGACGACTCTGAGAAATCTTCATTTTCTCCTGAATCATCTTAACCCTTTCAGTCGTCTGCTGCACAATCTCAGGTCCGAGTACAACACTCTCACCTGATTCATACCAACACAATGGAGTTCTACACCTCCTACCATACAATGCTTCATATGGAGCCATACCGATACTAGCATGAAAACTATTATTATAAGTAAACTCCACCAACGGCAAATAACTATCCCAAGAACCACTCTGCTCCAACACACAAGCTCTCAACAAATCCTTCAAGGATTGGATAGTTCTTTCGGTCTGACCATCAGTCTGAGGATGATAAGCTGAACTCAACCTCAACTTAGTTCCCAACGCTTTCTGCAAACTTTCCCAAAATCTAGAAGTAAATCTGGGATCTCTATCAGACACAATACTGGATGGAATACCATGCAGCCTCACTATCTCCTCAATATACAACTCTGCCAACTTCTCTAAAGAGTGATTAATCTTCATCGGCAAGAAATGCGCCGACTTAGTCAATCGATCCACAATCACCCAAATAGAATCATTACCTTTCGTCATCCTCGGCAATCCCGTCACAAAATCCATGGAAATGCTATCCCACTTCCATTCAGGAATCTTCAAAGGTTGCATCATACCTGCCGGTTTCTGATGTTCAATCTTTGACTTCTGACAAGTCAAACAGGCATACACAAACTTAGCAACATCTCTTTTCATACCAGCCCACCAAAACAACTTCTTCAAATCTTGATACATTTTAGTTGCACCTGGATGGATGCTCAATCCACTCCTATGGCCCTCTTCAAGAATACTCTTTTTCAATTCAGACACCTCAGGAACACAAACTCTACCTTTAAATCGCAGGATGCCATTCTCATCAATCTCAAAATTACCACCATTACCCTGGTTAACCATAGTAATATGATCAACTAGAGCGACATCAACTTGCTGACCATTCCGAATATCTTCCAGAATTCCACTAGTCAACTTCAGCATGCCCAACTTTACACTATCAGCGGAAACTTCACAACCCAAACTCATATCACGGAACTGTTCAATTAACTCAAGCTCCCGAACCATCATCATAGACATATGTAGAGACTTTCTACTCAGCGCATCTGCAACTACATTAGCCTTACCGGGATGATAACTCAATTCAAAGTCAAAATCCTTCAGTAATTCTAACCACCTTCTCTGCCTCATATTTAACTCCTTCTGATCAAACAGATACTTCAGACTCTTGTGATCACTGAACACTTCGAATCTGGAACCATACAGATAATGCCTCCACATTTTCAACACAAATACAACAGCTGCAAGTTCTAGATCATGCGTAGGATAATTCCTCTCATGAACTTTCAACTGTCTAGAAGCATAAGCTACAACTTTACCATTCTGCATCAAAACACCACCAAGACCCATCAAAGAAGCATCACAATAAACAACGAAGGACTCACCAGGATTAGGCAAGATCAACACTGGAGCACTGGTCAACCGCCTCTTCAACTCAACAAAACTCGCTTCACAAGCTGCATCCCACACATACACTTGACCCTTCTTAGTCAACTGCGTCAACGACAATGCCAACTTAGAGAAGCCCTCAATAAATCTGCGATAATAACCAGCTAACCCCAGAAAGCTGCGTATCTCAGTAGCAGACTTCGGAGTCTCCCACTGTAATACAGCATCAACTTTAGCCGGATCAACAGAAATCCCACCACTCGAAATCACATGGCCAAGGAAACTCACTTCCTTCAACCAGAACTCACATTTAGATAACTTTGCATATAATTTCTTTTCTCTTAACACCTGCAAAACAATTCTCAGATGTCCTGCATGCTCTTCTTCCGTCTTAGAATATATCAATATATCATCTATGAACACCACAACAAAATTATCAAGGTACGGATGAAATATACGATTCATATATTCCATAAACACACCTGGAGCATTAGACACACCGAACGACATCACAGTGTATTCATAATGACCATACCTCGTACGGAAAGCAGTCTTCGCAATATCATCTGACTTCACTCGGATCTGATGATAACCCGACCGCAAATCAATCTTACTGAAAACATGAGCTCCAACCAACTGGTCCATCAAATCATCAATCCTCGGCAATGGATACCGATTCTTGATAGTCACCTTATTCAACTGCCGATAATCGACACACAACCTCATCGTACCTTCTTTCTTCTTCACTAACAATACTGGTGCACCCCAAGGAGAAACACTTGGACGCACAAACTTCTTCTCAAGCAATTCTTCAAGTTGCTTCTTCAAAGATCAAATCTAACCACGAAATCAACTTAAACTTCAAAGGTTAATTTGAAGTTGAAATCAATACGATGTTAGAATTTATCAGAACAATTATTGACATGATGACGAAATGATGGTTGTATATGCAACGGATTGGATGAATCCAACTGACGCGACTTGTAAATCGGATTGAACCCTGCTTATTCTAATGAAATGAATGGATGAGGATGATATGCATGTTTGGGGTTAATGACCTATATGATTATGTGAAGGGTAGGGCGAATTTTGGGGTATGACAACGTGCACATCATTTCCCTAGAGAGGTCACTAAGAAAAGTCTATTTTGGAACCAAAAAGCAATAGAGATTATTGATGAAGAATCTGGAATGAGCTATTATGGAAAGGTGCATTGTACAAAGTGTAACGACAAGGTAGTGAAAAAGGAGAAATTTATAGGAAGTGACTGGTACGAGTTTGCTTAAACCAAGAAACTTAGAAGAGGTGATAAGCTTGGATTCTTCATAAATACTTTTTCTCCCGAAATAATGTATCTTTCTTTGTTGAACCGCTGATGTTCTTTACAGGAGTGTCGCATCACGCGAAAAACCGGCGGGAAAACAAGAACAACAGAGCCGCCACCGTGCGTTATTTATCCCAAAAGAGGGAAAGGAAACGCTCAGAGTAAACCTGGGAAAAGACATGGTCTCGCGACCAAAGAGAATGGGATCGGGAGTCGGTTATGCGAAGGGAAGGTATTAGCACCCCTACGCATCCGTCGTACTCGACGGGATCCACGCACAATAGGAAGGAAAAAGGTTGCTAAAACACTGCTCACACACACACACTCTGGCTGAAAGAGACACAAGAAAACAGACAAGACTGACTCGGCAGGATATTGTATCCTGGGCCTACTTAGTCTATCAGGCACAGACATCAGAGTCGAAGTAGTTCGGACTGGGGAAACGACACATGCTCGCTAGGACATCGCATCCTATGCATACGTATCTTCTCGGACGAGAGAAGAATCAGAGCATTCGTAGCTCGGCTGACACGCACACAAGCAAACAAAGGCAAAGGCAAACGTGGAATTGTGGGTTCAGAAAGTGGGAACCCTCCTACACATTTGAAACTGACTCAACTGTACAATTGTACAAGATCTTGGGTTTGTATCTGCAATGCATCAACACAGTGGTGTGAGCAAAGCAGATGACACACAGAATAGCAGGGGATAGATTGCATATCCCTTGGGTTCTGCCAATTGCCTCTTCACTTAGGAGGTCTTTGACTCTATACAAGGACAAATTAAACATACACAAACATCGCCTCTTAAGGAGGACTTCAGACAGTTGCCTGGCCAAGTAACAGGCCAGGTCTTCCAGACTACATGAAGATTAGAAATATACCTCAATGCAAATTGCTTATATAAGCAAAGAAAAGCAAAAGTTCACAAGGAACTGAGCAACTAAAAGCACCTGAAATAGTCAAGCAGACATTAGTATACAACTTCAAACAAAGCAAAAGGAAACAGAAGTCAACAGTCAACACAAGCAAGTGAATGTGCAAGGCACAAGGCTCTAGGCATGTGAGCCAAGCAACCTATAAAACAAAACATGTTAGTCATGGTATTTAAGCAAGCTCAATCAAAAAGAAATGGTCTCATTGGTCATTTGTTGGTCAACCTGAAAACATAAGCTCAGAAGTGAGTAACAGGACCACTAGGGCAAGCCTAGGGTCAAAAAGGAATGAAAAAGTCAAAAAAGCAAAGGGCAAGCATCCAAAATCATGTTCAAACAATCAAGAAACAAAACCAATTGGGTTCACATTCATATCAATCATCATCATCATTTCATAAGCAAAAGAAGTCAAAGCATGGCAAATGAGAGCTCATAGAAGTCAACAGCAAGACTTGCATCAAAAGTCAACTCAAACATTTCCAAAAATCACCAAATAAATCATGATCAATCCTAACACATAGCATGGTAAGCATGTCAAATTTCATCACATTTGGACAAGTGGAAGGCAGTCAATGAAAATCAGAAAGTCAAAGCAATTTTGGACATGCTCAAAGAAGTCAACCAAACATGCATCAACTTGCAAAAATCATAAATCAGAGATGGTGTATGATAAATGAATGGGACTAAGACCATGGCAAAGCTTAGGATGTCTAGTAATCACATATCAAATTTCATGTCCATCTAATAAAGTATGAGCATTTCACAAAACAAATGGGAACATGTGTCACAAAAAGTCAACATATGACTAAACAGGGGAGAAAATCTCAAACAATTAGGAAATGCCACAAATAATTCCAAGAAAATTCACATGTAAACTAGACATCCAAGAGTACATTCATGCAAAAATTCAAACCAATTTGAGGTCAAGAAGCATGGCTATGAAAATCATGAAGTTGGACATCAATGGTGTGACACAAATTGTCACACCCTAATTCAAAAAATCATATCTCACAAACCAGCAATGATAAATTCACAAACTCTCCACCAAAATCACCATGAATGTGTCTAGTTTAAGCACAAAAAAATTTGGGAGCCATTGAATAAAGTATCATCATTTCACAATTGATTTGGCAAAGTGTACAAAAAATGGACACATGAACAAAACCCTAGCATAATTTAAAAACCACTCATCCAAAAATTCTGGAAAAAATATGATTAAAAACTAGAGATTGTGATGAACATTTGGCAAAAAATCTCATTAATTTTGGATCACAAATGATGGACTTATGGATTTTGTAAGTTAGGCATGGCAAATGAAATAAAGGTTGAAACAATGAAGAATAATGAAAAGAAATGATTAAAATTGGGAAATTCCCTCAGCCGGATTCGAAGTGGGTTCCAGGAGCCAGCCAAAACGCTGCGTATCCAATCGCCTGGTCAACGGGACCTTATACGCGTGGACGGTCAAGCGCCCCTTGGCCAATCATTCCGCCACTCACACGCCTACGTGGCTGCACACATCAGCCTTGGCCTGGCGTGCTTCGCTGAGAACAAAACTCAGCGTTTTGTTTCAATGGGTGTGAGTACAAAACTCACCGTTTTGTTAAATGAAATAAGTCAAAGGCCTGGTCAAAATTTCCTGGACCAATAGCGCTGCAGCATGGGCCAGGCGTACAGTCAATCAACATGTTTCTTCATGAAACAACATGCACCGCGTACACACGAACCCTTATGGATCAAAACAGCTTGGCAGCAACATTTATTTTTCCAGTATTCACGCATTCATCAATACAAACCCAGCTCAAAAATTTTTTCTCTCCAAATTCAAAAACAAATATATCAATGTGTGCATCTTCCATCACACATTCACAATCCAACAACCATCTTCATGGAATCGTGCTATCATGGACAAACCACGTAAAAACATAAATGAACATCAAATTTCAAATCAACATTTCTTCCTAATTACTCAACCGTTTTCAGTGATTTAAAGCTCAATAGAATCAGCATGGCAAGACCTATACAAAGCATAGCATGATTTAGCAAATGGTTAAGTTTGATTTCTTACCAAATCTGAAGCAAAGTTGTGATGCAGTTGTTGTTTGGCTATATTAAAGTGAAACAGATGCTTTAAAACCCTCCTAATGATGAATGGTGAAGATACTTTGGCTCAATGAAGCTTGTTCTTGCTCGACCACAAATCTGCCATGGATGATGCTTTGAAAAACCAGTCCAGCAAAACAGCCTTACAGTTGGAGAATGATGGTTGAAACAGGTTCACAATGTTGTATGGATGTTGTTTTAGGCAAGGCAATGTCAAGCTCTTTGAGTTTCTTTGACAGATTTTGAAAATGGCCAAAGATGAAGTTTTGAGAGAATGAAAGAACAAGGGTTTTTCTGCTGTAAAATGGTGGCTGCTAGGGTTTCCTTCAGCAGGAAAATGATGAATATATACCCTGTTTTGTGGCACTGATTAGGGTTCATGAAAGGTGGAATGGAGTTGGTGAAAAGTGTACTTTTGTCCAATTTTCAAGCAAGTTAGGAATGGCTGTATGTACTGCACGAAAATGGCTTTGTAACATGACCAAAATGCAATTTCAGAACATGTTTGATTGGTAGAATTTGTTGGAAGTGGTTAATTTTGAAACTCATTTTTCAACCTCACTTGAAATTAATTCATGCAAGTCCAAAAATGCCATTTTGATTGGTAATGTTTTGGTGAATGGTGATGACATATTTGGAAAGATGGCATCAAATGTGACTTGTTGCAAAAAACCCCCACCAAATTTGGCCAAATGGTTTGAGAGATATGGCCTTTTGAAGTTCAAGAATTTCTGAAAATGATTTGATCATAACTTGCCAACCATACATGGGAATTGAGTGTTCTTGGACTTTTTGGAAATGGGAGAACAAGATCTTCAACTTTCATGTTGGGTAAAAATTCATTTGAAGCTTGTATCATGATGTAAGTTTGAGGATCAAGACTTTCCATTTTTGGCAGGTTTCAATTACAGGTCCAGTTTCTATTTTTGGAAATTTCTGATCTGGCTTCAAATTCTTCCATGATGGTGTTTGACATGATATATGAAGACTATATGGACATGAATAAGCTCTCTCAAACCAAATCCAACCATCAAAACCATAAAATCAGACACAGTTAACCAAGTTTGACTTTTTAGGGTTTCTGACTGACTGTGCATTGACTGATGACTTCTGAACATTCAATCCTTGACCAAAACACTTCAAATGGATCCCCAAGTCATGTGAACATGTTGGACCAACCCTAGGGCCTTGGCTCCTTGAGAAATGCACTTGCTTGCTTGACTGACTGATCTCCTGACCAGTTTGACCTAATTCTTTTGATGATCTTGCACTTGAGGCAAAAGGGACAATGCAATGCTATGCAGTGGACCATGTTATGTTATGACCTAATATGAGAATGTATGTACAATGATAGGTGCAAATTTGAGGTTCTACAAGGAGACCACTTCAGTTATAGATAAATGGAATGTGGTTGGTTATATTTTGTTGGTGGTGTTGTGATGAATGAAGCTAGCAGAAACATTCCCGAACGTATCGCACGCTCGAACATACAACAGAGTCGCCATCGAACTTTATTTATCCCCAAAGGGAAGGGAAAACATGGATAAAACCTCGGGGAAAGAGATATATTGGGTAAGGAAGTCGGTTATGCAAGGGGAAGGTATTAGCACCCCAAACATCCACGGTACTCCATGGGAACTGGTTTAATTATTCTCGCTCGAATAGGTGTTATCTAAAGATTACTCGCAAAAGAATGAGGAAAAAGAAAAGGAATAGATAAAGTGCTCGATGAGGATTGGGGCCCTCATGCCTACGTATCCTCATAGTGCAATGAGGAAGTTAGAGCTCCGTAGTTCGAAGAACTAGAGGCGGGAGATGAAAAGAATTGTGATCTCAGGTTTGGTCTGAACCAAAGGATTGTATGATTGAACTCCAACAAGAGTGAAAAGATGAACCCAAGAGTAAACAGGTATGAACCAACAAGTGAGGGCCTACATCGTTGTATCACTGTATTCGAACAATTGAAAAAGGATGGGAATTATGTGTTTGGGTTAAGGGCCAAACAACTCTTGGTTCACAAGGAGGTACAAGATGGAGCGCAAAGGTATAATGTATTTGGCTCAAAGAATAGGTATATCACATGGAGTGAAGGAAGATAGAATATGAGTGCATCATGGGATGAACGGAGTGAAGTGACCGAAGTCACATAATAGGGGAACATAGTAACAAGTGACTAAATAAGTATTGTTTGAAATCGAAAGGTGAAAGTGTATTGGAATCCATAAGAGAAATGAGATTTCTAAAATATAGGGAAACATCGTTAACCGATATGTGGACTAGCAGGCCGCCACTATAGGGTGTTTAGCTAAAAAGAAGGAATTAAATGTTAGGGTTAAGGGCCAAACAACTCTAGGTAGCAATGCAGACTATTCGTTAGGCGTTCTAAAAGGGTGTACATGGAATTCCAAAGAAAGTGTATTTCGGTTTCAAAGAAACGATGTGTCACTAGGTGAAGGATTTATGATCGAAGGTAGATAATGAGTAGTGAAAGATATGGATCGTGCCCTAAGGCGAAGGAGGAATAATTAAAAGTATGCTCGCCAATGATTCGCATCCTCGTGCCTACGTATTCTCATTGTGCAATGAGAAAATCAGAGCAATCGTAGTTCGGAACTACGAGAATAAAAAGAGAGAGATATTTGTCTAAGCAACGGGGACTCACAAGACAAACACCTCTTCAAGGAAGGATTGTAGTACTGGATAATACAAGGAATAGCGTATCACTTGCTAGGGAATCAACAATTCGAGATCAAATGAGGATAGTATCTTGGATCCAAGAGAAGGATAGACTCTTAATCGAATAGCAAATTGGCGTCTTAGCCGGAAAAAATGAATTAAATGTTTGGGTTACGGCCCAAACAACTCTCGATTGAGGAGGTGGACTATCGTTAAATCGTCCTAAAAGGATAGACAGGGAGTCCAAGGATAAGTATGATTGATCTCAAAAAGATGTTATGATTGAATGAATGGAGAATGATTGATTGATAAATAGGGTAGCTCACGAAGAAACTGGGTTCTCCTACCTACGTATCCTTATAGTGCAATAAGGAAATCATAGCTTTCGTAGTTCAGCCCACTAGGGCTGAAAGCAAGAATGATTGGAGGAAAAAGAAATGAATGATTGAATGAAAATGATTGAGAGAGTTGAATAGAATGGAGAGACTTGATAGCTACGGGATGAGAATCACACCAAAGTCAATGGGTAAAGGTGGATACGATCAACAACGAGCCAAACGTCTCGCACCCAAAGATATCCAGAATGAGTGTAGAAAAGCTCCAGTCTCATTCCTTCTTTACCACTTAAGGCTTGTGGCATGTAATTCTCGTCTTAAATTTCAAGTGAAAAGAGAAGAATCTTTGTAGTTGTTTCCTGTGTCGATGATGAAGACCTTATCAATCGTTTGATTCGAATTGCACTAAAGTCTATGAATAGAGGTGAATACGATGAGTGTTGGGTCATACGTCCCATACCCAAAGATACTCAAAATGGGGGTAGGAATACTCTAGTCCTACTCTTTCTCCATTTCTTAAGGCTCGTATTGTACAACTTGATTCATGATTGATAAGTTGTTGACGTAGTCCTTGCTTTGTTGTTTTTGCTTTGTGAAGAGAGAGACTTGCCAATTTTATGATTAGAATTGTGCTAAAGTCTATGAATAGAGGTGAATACGATGAGCGTTGGGTCATACGTCCCATACCCTAAGATATTCAGAATGGGGGTAGGAATACTCCAGTCCCACTCCTTCTCCATTACTTAAGGCTCGTGCCACACTCTTCTAACTTTGATTTAACAAGTTCTTGAAGATGCCACCTTTGATGTGCTTGAATAATCCGTTGCTTGGTATGGATGAGGATGCCTTGATTGAAGATCTTGACTTGAGGCCTTGAGCTCCACAGCTTGGAAGAAAAGTCTATTTAAGTGACCAAGGGCCTTTTGGTAACTCAATTTAGACTGTGGGTTTATACAAGTTCGAAGGATTTAATTAATCAAAATTTCTTTTGATCAATTTAATCATGGGTTTTATTTTGGTTTTAGGGAATCAGGTTAATCCTATTCTAGAAGTTAGTAATTGTTAGAAGCTATCATAAGGGATCATGCATTGATTGAAAATTCTAAGTTAGAAGTCCTAAGGGAGCATGTACATATTGGTCAAAATCTTGATTAAAAACCCCATGTATAAGTACTCAATTGTTAGCAAATTATTCAATCCTAATGTCAACTTCTAGTTCTAAAGGGATCATGTCATTCTATCCATAAAATAGCAAAATAAGCCCATAAGGGCAAATTCGTTATTTACAGAATATGTCCAAATATCACAAATAAAATTTTAACCTAAAGTTGAGATTGATCTTAACCTAATGTTGAAAATGACTAATTATCCCTAATTAAAATCTAATCAAAAGTCCTAATTAAAATTCTAATTAAATCTCAAGGAAAGCCCTAATTAAAATCCCAATGTCCTAATATCCTAAATATCAAGATTTAGTTCCTAATTGTCAATTATCAATCTAATTAATCTAACATTATCCTAGTTAATCTAATTACAAATTGTAAAAAATAATTAAGAAAAATAAAAGAAAAAGCAATTAAAGGGGAGGTTTGAATTAGGAAATGAGTGTAAACAACATTTGCCTAATGGGCTACAAGTGAGCCCAAACCAAGTTTTTGGTACAAGAAGCATATTCAAAATGAATGTGGGGTGTGAAACAGAAAAAACACATGGGTTGTGTCTGAGCCCATCATCATTTCAATAGTTTCCTGGGGGTATACGCTGAAAACGTAGGGTGAATCAGAAGAAAGGCCAATGGGCTTGGCTAAGCCCAAATCTCATTTCTTTCAATAGCCATTAGGGGGTGTATCGGTAATGATGGTGTGTGAAATATAATACAATGGGCTTGAACATGCTAAGCCTAATCCCTCACCTCTGTTGACTTGTCCAAGTCAACAGATTCAAATTGGCTTTCAATACGCGCACATTCTCTCCCTCAGCCTCACCGTCCATCCGCCGTGGACCACCGTGTCGGCGCCTGTCATCGGTGACGGTGGTGACCTAAACCTAATTCGCCACCACCATTGGATGCACAACTGTATGCTAAGTGTAAGACCCTAATTTTGACCCTAAGATCCCTCATGGGATCATATCATTGCTCATTGCATTTGCCTCAAGGATCATAACATCTTTGTTCCTTAAACCTAGGATTGGGACTTGTGTGAGTGGTTTGAGACCGCCAAGAATGCTTGAATTGTATATTATTGCTTTTCTTATTTTATTCACTAACCAAAAGCACAAAAATATGTCACTAACTTGTCTTATTTTGAAGCTTAAGCAGTCATATGATCCAAGGCTCCTAGGAGGCTCCTATGCTCAATGAAGTGGATAGATGAAGATGAAAGCAAGCATGAAAATGGTTCCCAAATATCTCAATCATCATATATGTCTCCCAAGTATCTCAATTTTCCAATTTGATCAAGATAAACCAAAGGGCTTGAGGATTGTTTCCCAAGGAAACCCTAATTCAACTGTGCATTGACTGTGTCTTGCTCATGAAGCAACCTCAACCTATGATCAAATCCAATTAAGGGATGTTATTTAATTCATCATTTTATGCATATATGAGCCCATGTGAGCATCCTCAATCATTCATTCATCAAGATTTGAAGTTTGGACTTGAGAAGTTGACCAGTCAAGTCATCTGACTAAATTGAAATCCACTGAGACCTGACTTTTGATGTGTTTGTCAAATGAAGATGACCCCAAGAGAAACAAATGTTCTTAATAACAATATGAACAACTTTCATGTTCATAAAAAATTCATTTGAAACTTGGAAGGTCATCATGCATTTCAAAACATTATAGGTCATTTTGACCGAAACCCTAATTTTGGGTCAACTTCCCAAGGACCTAACTCCTTCATTTTTTATGATTTAGAGGTGAGAACAATTCCATTGGAAATCTTAAGATGTCTAATTCAAATTTTATGTTGGACAAAATTTCATAATCCTAAAAGAAACACATGTGATAATACAAAACATTATAGGTCACTTTGGACCAAAGCTATTGAATCTTGAAAAGTCCAAATTCAAGTGCCCATAACTTTCT
Organism: Lathyrus oleraceus; assembly: GCF_024323335.1. NCBI lineage: Eukaryota > Viridiplantae > Streptophyta > Magnoliopsida > Fabales > Fabaceae > Lathyrus > Lathyrus oleraceus. The sequence goes on along the minus strand of NC_066583.1, from coordinate 381,692,259 downwards.
CATAAAAAATCCAAATGATGAAAAATTTAAGTCCAAATTGATCATATTGAAAAGATACACAACGTTTATGTTGAAGGTTTTTCCATTTGAGGCTTTCATCATTGAAACAGAAGGGCTTGAAGTTGGTCACTTTGGGCAAATTTTTCAAAGGCATGTTTTGTACATCAAACTTCATGGCCAGTTTTAACAATTTCCCAAACTCCAAATGGATTTTTGTCCAACATAGATTTTGTTCCTTATGTCAATACCTTTATAACCATTACTCACATGCCTATGTTTGGATTTGTTATGTATGTCTTTCGAAGAAGGGAACATTTAGGCCCAAATATATAATTCACATGAAACCTTCATGCACAAGCAATTGCCATTCAATTTGCACGTCCAAACCTTCTCCAAATTAATTCAGCTTGCATTTCCAATTCGTCTTGGGCCTCCCATGCGCCTGTACAGGCCCATGCATGGAGGACCCAATGATCATGCACACGGATTCCATTCACCTTGCCTTGCATTTTCAGCTATAAAATAGCATGCTTACTTCATTCATTTCTCAACCTGAAGGCGCCTAAAGCTCTGCAGAAATTAAATCCTAACCTCACACCAAAGGAATTTTGAATTTTCATTTCTCTTTTCAAGTTAGAATTTCAACAAAATCAGTTGATCTTCAACACTTATTCCTTAGCCTTGAACTCATACCATACCCCAAGATCAAGCTGCAAGCAAAAGTTTGGTTGGATCGTGCTCATCAAAGTTGCACTTCAAAGGTTTACATCTCAACTGTTTTGATCAGAATCTCCTTATATGATGTGATTTGCTTGTGTTTGTTTGGTTCTCTGAAGTCCTCGTGTGAGAGGCAAGCCAATGGTGGCTTTAATTTCATGAATTTATGCACTGCAGATTGAACACCTGGATTTTCCATCTCAGATTTCTCCTTCCATAAGGATCTTGAGTGAAATCCAAGGTTACAAGGGTGATGTACATCACCCTAGCTTTAATTTGATATAAGGCACGTGTAGTTTGGTTGAGGTTGCAAAACCTGCAACTGGTGGCCGGTTTCTGTTTGCTCACCGGAGAAGACGGTGGTTTCCACCACCGTCCCCATGTGGAATCTCCTTGGCCATTGGATCTAACTGCCATGATCTAATCTGAGCCCTTGTTTTATTTGACTTATTTTAAAACATTTTGCAACGCGTTTGACTGAGGATCACAATGAGCGCGCGCCTCTGATCCCTTGGATTGTCCACGTCAATTAATGAAAGTGGATCCAAGCGCTGTGGTTTTTTCCTATTTTTAATTTCTGTTTTATTTTTCTTTTATTCCATTTATTTTCAAAAATTCATAACTCTTTTATTTGGAATCACAAAAATATGAGACCAATTGCAAAAAATTTCTTTTAAAATCTAGTTTCATAATCTGATTTTTAATTATTTTTGTGATTCCATTTAATATTTTTAGTGAATTATTTTGTTTTTTTATAGTTTTTAATTCATTTTAAATACTTTTTGATATTCAAAAATTCCAAAAAATATTTTCTTAACACACTTGGATCATGATAAGTCTATGAAAATATTCTCATCAATTTCTTAATTGATTTGAGTTTTATTTGAGATTTTAATTCATTTGTGTTATATTTTAATGCTTTTAATTGATTTGAGTTCGACCTTAGTTTGTTCATTTTATTTTATGTATTATTTTAATTCCAAAAAATACCAAAAATATGTTTGACCTTTCTTGACTTCTAATCTTCATTTCACTTCTGTTTACCATTGGTTGATGATGATTCCATTCACATTTGATCATTGTGTTTTGGTTATGTCATTTGAATTTTCATTTTGTACATTCCATATTCATCTCTTTTCTTCTTCTTTTTCTTTTGACCAATGAGTTAATGATTTGTGGCTAGCCTTGACATATGAGAGGCTTAACCTTCTTTGATCCAAATCAAACTCAACTTGATCAAAGATCAAGTGAGTTGCTTTGTGTCCAAGATAGGTTGCTTCTTGGTCAAGCAAAGAACTTGAAATACATACAAGGTCTTCCTTCTTTTCTTTTGGCATGGCAAGTTGTAGGAGCTTGGCTTACTAGTCATGATATCTAACTTGTGTTTATTTGCCTATAGTTTTATTGACCGGCCTCATATAGGTGTGGCTACTACATTAGTCCACTTACGATTACTTAACATAGCGCTAAATTACCTTATGGCAGACTAACACTAACTACTAATTACTAACTTTTAATTCAAGCATTTAATTCTTGAAATTTACCTTAATGCAATTTAATTTATTGCTCATTTATTCATATTGTCTTTTTCCCTTTGCTCATTTGAGCCCATGTTTATGTTTATGCTATTTTCCTTTTGCTCACTTGAGCACATTATTGTGTAAATATATTATAGCTTTGTGCTTGTTTTGTCTTTGTTTAAACCCAATGCAAAAAGGAGAAAGGACTTAGAATTAGGACCTTACCTATGCTTAATGGAGTTCGAGAGCAACTAGGGCCTCATTCCTTTAGAATGCTAAATTTGTTGAAGAGCAACTAGGCCTCATGCCTTTAGAATGCTTAATCTTGAAGTTGTCTTCAAAGGACCCCTAATCTAAACTCTCTCTTTGTCCATTCCTCTTATTGCATTGTGAACTTTTTGATTGTTTGTTCTTGTGTGATAGGGATTCCAAACTTGAGCTTATAAGAAGGACCATTGTCAGGATAGCTAAGTTAAGAGAAACAAGCCAAATGGAGATCCTACGAGCTTGAATGTTTAATTGCTTTGATTGCTTGTTGCTTGCTAAGTCCAAAGGAAAGGAGCATCTTGAATCATCTTTATGATCTCAAGAAAGGAACTCCAAGGGTTTTATCTTTTATCTCATCTTTGCATGTTTAGGACTAGCCCTTCTCTTCTTCTCTCCACTCTAACCCAAGCCAAACTCATTTTGTGCAAACATTGACATTGTTTTCAAAACTAGAAACCTAGGCCATATGCCTTTGATTTTTCAAACTCTTTTCATTAATACTTATTTTGAATTGAATCTTAAGTCAACTTTGACTTCATTTTGTGAATACTTCTAATTTGTAAATACAACTCACTTCAAGTGTTTTTGTGGTTCCAATGACCACCTTTGTTAAAACCTTTTCATAAACATTAGCTATAGGTTTTGAGTTATCATAGTGGTTGATGTAAACCTCACCTTATCCTTAGTGATTGGACTATAAGTCTTCCATACTTATTATAGGGTGGATCCCTCACTAGTATGTTGAAGCTCTCCTCACATGGTGGATTGTTGGTTTAGGTTGAGTTTTCTCCCTTTGATAACGAAAGACCTTAAGGCTTTTGGTCAAATCAATTCACCCATATTTTGAGATTTTTACCCTGAACTACGAGGTTTTGATCCTACCTTTTGTGATGGTACGTAGGCAATGGGTTTATCCATTCAAACAACAAAATTGTAAATAATTTGTATATTCTTTTCTCATCTCCCCAATCATGTTTGCACAAATATTTTCACAAATACTGACCTACAATACACCTAGCAAAAAGGGCTCCCTTAGAGTACTAAGGATGTTTTGGGTGCTTAAAACCTTCCTATTACATAACCAACCCCCTTACCCAGATCTCTGACATTTTTATTAGTTTTTGATTTGATAAAACTTCTCGGTTTTTGTTCGCTTTCTAACCTTTCCTTTGGATAAATAGAAGTGCGGTGGCGACTCGAATTGTATGATTTACTTTTGATTTAGTCAATAAATCTAAAGGTAACGAATACCCCACTACAGAAAAGTGGCGACTGAAGGAGAATTGCGGTCAAAAACGCAGCGGAAATTAAAATTTTCTCCTTTAGAGATCCTTACGAATGGTCATGATCAGTGATAGAATATTTACCTCTTGTGACGATTGAAACCTTTGGTGCAGATCTCTTGTGATGATCAAAACCTTTGATGCAGATCCACGGAGCGATCACGAACGTTGAACGATGACAACGTCTCTACTCAGTCCACACGAACGGGTTCCTTCAATCTCAGTGCTAGCTGGTACGAATGAAGGCTTTGAGTGAGAGAGAGAGAGAAAACGAAATTAATGCAACCGCTATGAATGCTTCTGCACAAGGGTTCTATTTATAGAACCACTTGTGTGGGCTTCAAGCTAAAAGGCCCACTTAAGTGTATTTTGGCCCATATCTTATAATATGCCCAAAATCACTTAAGCCCATGGTACCTTACCATATTTCGTATTCTACTCAAGTACACCGTACCTTACGATGTTCTATAATTCACTTAAGGGCACCGTACCTTACGGTATTCCTTAGTTACTCTATCTCTCATCAATCCGTCCTTTGTGTGTGACCCTGTAGGTTTTCGTGACGTTGGCAATTATATTAAATCACGCATTTAACATAATAAACAGTGAGTGGTATCTAGCAACACATCACTGCTACCCAAGACACGAAAATGTCATGTGATCTGACAAATCCTTTTGTGATAATACTTATGTGTATAATTACCCTTTTGCTTTTATGTCTATATTGAACACAAGGCATAGACCGTGTCATCCTTGTCCAGTTCAATATTGGGCCCGTAGACATTTATCCTGTTATGCAGGATGGGCAAATTCCATCTAGGTCACTCATGTCCCTCAGCATGCTTCGTGGAGTACCCATCAATTGTCTTTATGGTTATCCAGTTACGGACAATGTTTGATCAGCAATAAAGCACTCGACTCTACATCTAGGATCCATAGTGGTTTCAGGTCGAAGAGTGGAATACACTATTATCACCATGAGAATAACTTATGACACTTTGCATAACTTTCTATATAGTATTCTCATAGCGGGTCAATCCGGTATAAATATTACTCCTAATATTCATACCTATGTTTAAGACTTGATAACTCTTTACCCATGATCCATGAGGTGTGATCATCAGTCTACAAACATAATAGTCTTAATGCTTTAATGTTATCCCACTTCACACTAAAGCTCGACTACGGACACTTTAAGAATAGTGTCCTTATGTTTAATGTGTTCTCATGATTAAGTCACACTTAATACATTAAACGGACTAGCTATTCTAGGGACTTTATTAATCAACCATAATAAAGAAAATGCCGTTTATTATTAATAAATAATTCGATACAAGTACCAAAAGTATTGGCCTCTAGGGCTTACACCAACAGCGACTCTGCTGGGGATCATCCTAGTGGGTTTAGCCTACTTTTTGCCTTTGTTGTATTGTATGTTTATATTTATTTTGTGACATATTTTTTATGTAAATTTGGGATGACTGTATTGTTTGTAATGTATGAATTGCTTGATATATCAATTACTTGTGTGCTTGGTGGTCTCTTGTAAGATGAGTTCTATACCCGAACTCGAGTGCACTTATGATAGGAGAATGGCATAGTCTTGTTGACTTGTGTGGAGTTATTCCTTAGCAAGTTGACTTGCAAGCCCATTCACTTGGTGGAGGTTTTATTGGGATCAATAATGTCAAACGAGTAGTCGTGGTTAGGCATTACTCTTTCCAATATAAACCTTAGAAGCCAAGGACCTTAGATTACCTAGCCCATCTTGGCCTATTTTAGAACGTAGTGCGAAGGTCGTTCAAGTGTAAGATTTGACACGATTGTTACGCGATACTACACTCATAAGAGTCTATCTTGAGAATATTTTTGGAATACGAGTAGTCATTTTATCCGATAATATCTGAAAGATAAGATGATGACTATGGGAACCTCTTTTAGAACATGATTGTCAGGTTTAACCATAGTACACTCCCTTTGGGTGGTTCTTAACCGAGACTCCATGCTCGTGACTTGCAACAAACCCTTGATTCGCGGTTGATCCGTTCTCATATATCCTCAATATCAATGGAACTTGGGTGTTGATAAGGTGTAAACCATAATCCACCAAAATGGATGATTGATATTGGGGATGACTGGAACCATCCCATGACCTTTGTGTGGTGTGACTTGCTTGATCCTTGAGTGTGATTGTTGCATCTATGCATTCATGCATTCATTTCCATCCATATCAATGATGAGAAAAATTTCAAGGAACTTAAGAGGTCTATTTGCAAATTTTCAGACATGGATAAGCAAAGAAGGAATACGAAGAAGTACAGTTTCAGACAACCCAACTTGAAAGAGTTAAGGAGTTTGACATCCTATGTATTAGACCCCTTGGAGTTCAAAGCTCGCCGTGGGAAGCTTCTGTCTATTCTTTCTACTCAGGTGGATGAAGGTCTGATGAGTGTGTTGGTGCAGTTCTATGATCCTCTGTACCGGTGCTTCACTTTTCTGGATTTCCAGCTGTTGCCTACACTTGAGGAGTATTCCTATCTTGTAGGTATACCTATCCTAGATCAGTTGCCATTCAGTGGCTTGGAGAGAGTTCCTTCTTCCCAAAAGATTGTTGATCTGTTGCACATAGATGTATCTGATATTGGTGCTCATATGACTACTAAAGGGGGAATTCGAGGTCTCCCATCTGATTTCCTCATTGCCCAAGCTACCTTGTTTGGGAAGGCCATGAGTGAGGATGCCTTTGAAGCCATATTCGTGGTTCTCATCTATGGGCTAGTGTTATTCCCCAACATCGACAATTTTGTGGATGTGAACGCCATTAGGATTTTCTCTACTCTTAATCCCGTTCCTACTCTGTTGGGTGACATTTATTTCTCTTTACATATGAGGAATGCAAAGGGTGGTGGTACCATTGTGTGCTGTTTACCTCTGTTGTACAAGTGGTTTATTTCGCACTTGCCACAGACGCTCGCCTTCAAGGAGAACAAAGGATGTCTACGGTGGTCTACGAGACTTATGTCTCTCACTAATGATGATATCTTTTGGTATAACCATGTGTATGATGGTGTCCAGATTATTGATTCTTGTGGTGAATTCTCCAATGTACCTCTTCTTGGTACATGTGGTGGGATTAACTACAACCCTATTTTGGCTCACCGTCAGCTTGGGTTCCCCTTAAAGGATAAACCTAACAACATTCTGTTGGAAGGTGTATTCTTTCAAGAGGGTAAAGATCCCCAAAACTTGAAGGGCAGGATGGTCCGCGCTTGGCGCAAGATCCATAGGAAGGGAAGGAAAGAACTTGGTCCGAAGAATTGTATTGCTTTGGAACCCTACACCTCGTGGGTGAGGAAGAAAGCTTCTGAGTACCGCATGCCCTACGACTATCCGAGACCTACACCTATGGTTATAATTGGGCCCTCAACCCTCCCTAACCAAGGAGTAGAGGAGTTGAGAGATGAAGACCGTTCGCGTGCTTGGGTCCGTGAGCGAGAGGAGCTACTTCAGCAACTCAGAGATAAGGATGCTGTGATAGAATTTCTGGAGCATCAGATTATTGATGAGCCAGATGATATGGTTACTTCTCTTCTTCCTCAGTCGTCCAAGTTTTGGAAGACGAAGTATGATCGACTCGCCAAGGAGAAGGCAGATATGGAGGCAGCCTATGACAGAGAGAGGTGAAGAGGCTTCGTGCAGCTTATCTTCTGGTCTCGAGAGCTTTGGACGATTGTTTCTAGGGTTCCATAGGATGTTCATTTTCCTTCTCTCTTGTATTATATTTGGTTACCAAGACTGTACTGCTTTGGTGTAAATTTTTTTTCCAAATATTATTGATATGAATATTCCATATATGTCTAAAAGATCAATATTTTCAAATATTTGTAAATAGATCTCTATAAAGTTCCTTTGATTAAAAACAAATCATATGCACAAGCATTGCATGCATCATATGCATAAGTAGGTTTTGTTCAGGGTTTCTTGATCAGTGGTCTAACTATGTGTTCTTCATTTATTTTGAAGACAAGCTGACGCACCGGTATAACACCAGAGCGAATATACCAAAGCTGATGGATCATCATGAACAAGAGAACAAAGAACTTAAGGAGGAAGTAGCTGGGCTGACTACCATGATGGAGTCAGTGCTGGCTGCTCAGAACCAATCTTCTCCAACATATGCAACTCCTCCCGCGAGGACAGTCGTCTAAAAGGTAGCTTCCTCTACTGTGTCATCCGCCACTGCTCATTTCGCTCCACCGACTATGCCAGCCGGGTTTCCCTGGGGGATGCCCGCAAATTTTGTGCCAGAGGGTCTCGCTCCAACCTTTGCTTCTCTGCCGGCATCTAGCCCGGTCCTTGTTATGCCACCTCCTGTTGTGCACACGTTACCGAGAGTCGAAGACACCATTTATCATTCTGAGCCATCTGAGGGCCCAGATATTTATGAGAAAATGGACGCCATGAATGACCAATTCCTTGAGCTGCGCAAGGAACTGAAGACTCTAAGAGGGAAAGACCTCTTCAGTAAATCTGCTGCTGAGTTGTGCCTTGTGCCCAATGTCAAGATCCCTATTAAATTCAAAGTGCCTGACTTTGAAAAATATAAGGGAAACACTTGCCCTCTCAGTCATCTTGTGATGTACGCTCGGAAGATGTCAACTCAAATCGAGAATGATCAACTCCTCATCCACTATTTCCAGGACAGCCTGTCCGGTGCCGCACTCAGATGGTATATGGGTCTGGATAGTGCAAACATCCGCTCCTTCAACGACCTTGGCGAAGCTTTCTTCAAGTAGTATAAGTACAATGTTGATATGGCTCCCGATAGGGACCAGCTGAGGGCTATGTCCCAGAAGGAGAAGGAGACGTTTAAGGAATACGCTCAGAGGTGGCGTGAGTTGGCCGCACATATTGTGTCCCCACTCAAAGAGAAAGAAATGACGAAGATCTTTTTAAAGACTTTAAGCTCTTTCTACTACGAGCGAATGATAGCCAATGCTCCCTCGGACTTCACCGAAATGGTGAACATGGGGATGAGGCTAGAGGAAGGAGTCCGGGAAGGACGTCTAACCCGGAATGAAGGCTCTTCTATAAAGCGTTATGGGGGATTTGCAAAGAAGAAGGAGGGAGAGGCACATGCCGTGTCTTCCCATATTAAACGAAGACCCTCTGTGAAGAGGAAGACTATTCGCCCTACGAGTAACCAGCACCAGGTGGCTCATATAGCATCTGCCTTTAGGGAAACTTAACATTATCAGCATCAACAACAACAACATCAACAATATCAACAACAACAGTATCGTCCATAACAGCAGGCCTACCAGCCTCGAAACAACAACAATACCAGCACCAACTACGATAGGAAGATGGTCACTTTCGATCCAATTCCAATGACCTATGCTACGCTCTATCCGTCGTTGATAGACAAAAAGCTGATTACTCCAAGAGATCCACCTGCTGTACCGACCAACCCTCAGTGGTGGTACAAGCCTGAGCTTCACTATGTTTATCATTCCGGTGCTCCCGGACATGATGTGGAGAACTGCTATCCCCTGAAGACCAAGGTGCAAGACCTTGTTAGAAGTGGGATTTTGTTTTTCGAGGACATAGGTCTGAATGTTAAGAAGAACCCATTGCCCGAGCATGAGAAATCTGCTGTAAACATGGTCCAGGGTTACCCTGGCAAATATAAAGTCCTGTATGTCAGTCATATCAGGAAATCGTTGGTCGAGATGCATAGACTGTTATATGGATACAGTCACTATGAGCATGACCATGACAGTTGCCAGGTGTGCACTGTCAATGAGAGAGGATGTCGCCAAGTCAGGAAGGACATCCAAGAGATGCTGGATCAAGGTGTGATCGAGATACTTCAGAATCGTGATAAGGATGAAGTGAATGTTATATCTCCTGTTTTCAGAATACCAGAACCTGTTGTTGTCAAATATGATAGCAGCAAGAAAAAAGGTTTCTCCATCACTTATTATCAAGCCAGCGGGCCCTGTCCCGTACTCTTCAGATAAAACTATTCCCTACCGATATAACGCAGTTGCGTTAGAAGATGGGAAGGAGGTGTTGTTGCCCTCCACTTCTGTTGTGAGTATATCTGATGTCATATGTGTGACCCGCAGTGGTCGTGTTTTCTCGGCGCCGCCGAAACCCCAAGATGACATAAGAAGGACTGTTGTTGGTAATTCTGCCAGTCCTGTGGGGACTACTTTTTCTCCGAATCCGGCACTTGTTGTTGATAAATCTACTAAAGCTCCTGTCCCTGTTGGCCAGAATGGCATTCTGAAAGAGGACTGTGATGAGATGCTGAGGCTCATCAAGAGGAGTGAATATAATGTGGTTGATCAGCTGCTTCAAACTCCATCAAAGATATATGTCCTGTCTTTGCTGATGAATTCTGAGCCACACCACGAAGCTTTGCAGAGGGTGTTGGACGTGGCATACGTGGATCACAATTTCACAATTGAACAGTTTGATAGCATTGTTGCAAACATATCTGCTTGTAACAATTTGAGCTTTTACGATGCTGATCTTCCCGAGGAGGGAAAAGACCACAATTTGGCTCTACACATCTCGATGAATTGCAAGGATGATGCCTTGTCTAATGTGCTGGTAGACACAGGATCATCACTAAATGTGTGCCAAAGTCCACTCTGGCCAAACTTTCATATCATGGGCCTCCCATGAGGCAGAGTGGAGTGGTAGTCAAAGCTTTTGATGGATCGAGGAAAACTGTGATTGGCAAAGTTGAACTCCCAATCAAGATTAGACCTAGTGATTTCCATATCACTTTCCAGGTCATGGATATCCACCCATCATATAGCTTCTTTCTTGGCAGACCATGGATTCACGAGGCAGGCGCCGTGACATCCACCCTACACCAGAAGTTAAAATTCGTCAAGAATAAGAAGTTGGTGGTGATAGGGGGAGAGAAGGCTCTCTTGGTAAGCCACTTGTCTTCCTTTTCCTACATAGACGCTGAGGATGAGGTTGGGACTCCGTTCCAAGCCTTATCTATTGCTGAGCCTTCAAGGAAAGGACCTTCTTCATTTGCTTCCTACAATGATGCGAAGTTGGCTATTGAGCATGGCGCAACTACTGGTTTAGGACAAATGATTAAGATGGAAGATAATAAATCCCGGGCTGACATAGGGTATTCTTCAGGCATTTTCAACGAGCATGGTTTATTCCAGAGCGGTGGTTTCATTCACACTGTTGAAGACCAAGAGGCTGCTGCCATAATGGAAGATGATACAGAGGAGGATCTAGGCAACTTTGTTATCCCTGGAGGAATCTGCAATAATTGGGTCACTGTTGACATTCCAACAGTTGTCCATAAGTCCACGTAATGTGTTCACTTCATTCTCCCATGCCAAAAGTAGAAGTGATGATATTGTTGGCACATTAATACAATGATATTCATTCAAAAATTACATGTTAAATGTTTGTTTTTCCAAATTATTTTTCCTTTTTGCTTTTTGCATGAAATTGGTGATCACCAAAAAACCCTAAAAAAGAGAATAAAATCAATCTTTTCATCTGCATAATGATTTTCCTTGTTTGAATTTTGAAATCTCTTTTATATCCAAAATCAATATGCAGGTTGATTAAACCCATTGAACATAATGATCCAACACCATCTCCCAACTTTTAGTTCCCTGTATTTGAGGCCGAAGAAGATGATGTTGAAGAGATTCCTGATGAGATCACCCGTCTGCTCGAGCACGAAGAGAAGATCATTCAGTCGCATCTTGAGAATCTAGAAACAGTCAACTTGGGGTCTGAAGATTGTGTTCGTGAAGTGAAGATTGGGGCACTCTTGGAAGAATCCTTGAAGAAGGGGTTGATTGAGTTGCTACGAGAATATGTCGACGTCTTTGCCTGGTCATATGAAGACATGCCAGGTCTAGATACTGATATTGTGCAACATTTCCTGCCTTTGAAGCCTGAATGTGTGCCTGTGAAGCAGAAGCTCAGAAGAACTCATCCTGATATGGCAGTGAAAATTAAAGAAGAAGTTCAGAAGCAAATTGATGCGGGGTTTCTGGTGACTTCTACATATCCTCAATGGGTGGCCAGTATTGTGATTGTGCCTAAGAAAGATGGAAAAGTCTGAATGTGTATGGACTATCGAGATTTGAATAAAGCTAGTTCGAAAGATGATTTTCCCCTACCACATATTGATATGTTGGTAGATAATACAGCTAAATTCAAAGTCTTCTCATTTATGGACGGATTTTTCCGGGTATAACCAAATTAAAATGGCACCCGAGGATATGGAGAAGACAACATTCATCACACCTTGGGGAACATTCTGTTATCGAGTGATTCCCTTCGGTTTGAAGAACACCGGAGCCACATATCAACACGCTATGACTACCTTGTTTCATGATATGATGCACAAGAAAATCGAGGTGTATGTTGAAGATATGATTGCAAAGTCGAGAACGGGAGTTGAACATGTAAAGCACTTGTTAAAGCTTTTTCAGCGTTTGAGGAAGTACAAACTCCGCCTGAATCCGAACAAGTGTACATTTGGAGTCCGTTCCGGCAAGTTATTGGGCTTTATTGTCGGTGAAAGAGGTATTGAAGTTGACCCTGCAAAGGTCAAAGCAATACAAGAGATGCCTGCGCCCAAAACTGAGAAGCAAGTTCGAGGTTTTCTTGGCCGCTTGAATTATATTTCCAGATTTATATCCCACATGACTGCCACATGTGCGCCTATATTCAAGCTCCTCCAGAAAGATCAGTGTCATGATTGGGCCGAGGATTGCCAGAAGGCCTTTGACAGTATTAAAGAGTATCTGTCTGAGCCTCCGATTCTGTCTCCGCCTGCTGAAGGGAGACCTTTGATTATGTACTTGACTGTTCTTGATGATTCCATGGGTTGTGTATTGGGTCAGCAAGATGAATCAGGGAAGAAAGAGTATGATATATACTATCTGAGTAAGAAGTTCACTGATTGTGAATCTCGGTATTCAATGCTTGAGAAAACATGTTGTGCTTTGGCTTAGGCTGCTAAGCGCTTATGCCAATATATGTTGAATCATACGACTTGGTTGATATCCAAAATGGATCCAATCAAGTATATCTTTGAGAAGCCTGCTTTAACTGGGAGGATTGCCCATTGGCAGATGCTGTTGTCTGAGTATGATATTGAGTATCGAGCTCAGAAGGCTATTAAAGGTAGTATCTTGGCTGACCACTTGGCACATCAACCAATTCAGGATTATCAGTCTGTTCAGTACGACTTCCCTGATGAGGAGATTCTGTATTTGAAAATGAAAGATTGCAATGAGCCTACGCTCGATGAAGGGCCAGAGCCTGGTTCCCGATGGGGTATGGTGTTTGATGGTACTGTTAATCAATATGGAAATGGTATTGGGGCGGTGATTATTACTCCTCAGGGCACACATTTTCCTTTTACAGCAAGGCTAACTTTCAAATGCACGAATAAGATGGCGGAGTATGAGGCATGTATTATGGGTTTGGAAGAATGTATTGATCGTAGGATCAAACATCTTGATGTTTATGGTGATTCGGCCCTTGTTGTTAATCAAATTAAGGGTGAATGAGAGACGAATCATCCTGGCCTCATCCCATATAGAGATTATGCGAGGAGGATTTCAAATTTCTTTACTGAGGTTGACTTCCATCATATTCCTCGAGATGAGAATCGGATGGCAGATGCGCTTGCTTCGATGATTATGGTGAAATTCTGGAATGAAGTCCCCAATATCACTGTGATGTGCTTGGATAGATCAACTCACGTATTTTCAGTAGAAGAAGTGAAAGATGATAAGCCGTGGTATTATGATATCAAATGTTTTCTTCAGAGTCAGATTTACCCGTCTGGGGCATCTGTTAAAGACAAGAAGACTTTGAGAAGATTATATGGCAGTTTCTACCTTAATGGTGATGTGCTTTATAAGAGGAACTTTGACATGGTTCTGCTCAGATGCGTGGATAGACATGATGTAGACCTGTTGATGACTGAAGTCCATAAGGGTTCATTTGGTACTCATTCCAATGGACATGACATGGCAAAGAAGATGTTGAGAGCAGGCTACTATTGGCTGACAATGGAGTCTGACTGCTGCAAATATGTGAAGAAATGCCACAAGTGTCAGATTTATGCAGATAATATCATATTCCTCCGACACTTCTGAATGTTATTTCCTCACCATGGCCTTTCTCCATGTGGGGAATTGACATGATTGGCATGATAGAGCCTAAGGCGTCGAACGGTCACCGTTTTATTCTCGTAGCCATTGATTACTTCACCAAGTGGGTTGAAACGGCATCATATGCGAACGTGACCAGGCAGGTGGTTGTGAAGTTTATCAAGAATCAACTCATATGCCGTTATGGTGTGCCAGATAAGATCATTACTGATAATGGATCTAACTTGAACAACAAGATGATGAAAGAGTTGTGTAGCGAGTTCGAGATTGCATATCATAATTCTTATCCCTATAGACCCAAGATGAATGGGGCTGTTGAAGCTGCTAATAAGAACATCAAGAAAATTATCCAGAAGATGGTTGTTACGTACAAAGATTGGCATGAGATGTTGCCATTTGCTTTGCATGGTTATCGTACATCCGTCTGTACTTCAACAGGGGCAACCCTTTTCTCTCTTGTTTATGGCATGGAGGTTGTGCTCCCCGTGGAGGTTGAGATCCCATCAATTAGAGTCTTGATAAAAGCCAAGTTGACTGAGGTTGAATGGGTTCAGAGTCGTTATGACCAATTGAACTTGATTGAAGAGAAGAGATTAACTGCCATGTGCCATGGTCAGTTGTATCAGCAAAGGATGAAGAAGGCCTTTGATAAGAAGGTCAAACCTCGTGTGTTCCGAGAAGGCGACCTCGTGCTCAAGAAAGTCTTGTATTTCGCGCCCGATTCCAGGGGCAAGTGGACTCCAAACTATGAAGGTCCATATGTTGTTAAGAGAGCCTTTTCAGGCAGTGCTTTGATAATTACAACTATGGATGGGGAGGATTTCACTCGTCCTGTGAATTCAGATGCAGTCAAGAAATACTTCGCCTAAAATAAAAACAGAATAACTCGCTAAGTTGAAAACCCGAAAGGGCGGCTTAGGTAAAAATGAGCGTCTCAGTGGATTGAAAACCTGAAAGGGCGATCCAGGCAAAAGTTAGAGACACACAAAATGAATATATACATCCCGCTAGATTGAGTACCTAACCCTGGGGCAATCTAGGCAAAAATTAGGGATTTGGCAAGTAACTGCATCCTGACAAGACTTTGTT
This sequence comes from Lathyrus oleraceus, assembly GCF_024323335.1. NCBI lineage: Eukaryota > Viridiplantae > Streptophyta > Magnoliopsida > Fabales > Fabaceae > Lathyrus > Lathyrus oleraceus. The sequence continues at coordinate 381,677,190 of NC_066583.1, read as the reverse complement.
CTACAAGCTGTCTTCTGTCAAAGATTCTCGCTCAGTCATTGTCAACTGAAGCTTCAAATACATTGGACTCAGAGTTGGTGGAGAAATGGTCATTATGTTCAATGTATCCCTTTTTCCAATATATATCACCAATTTCAAAATTTGTAAAGATCCATGGAGTCTCGCCATTTGCGGACTACCATTCTATCAAATAAATTTGAGCCTTTATCCAATTCTTTGCACTCTTATTTGTTTCTGTTTAACAAATGTTTGCATGTTTTAATTGATAAATATCATTGTTTTAAACAAATAAAGTTTTTGTAAAACTGTTTTTTAAACAAAGTGAACATTCACAGTGATTGAAAGGATATGTGGAACGTCTTCAGTGCTCTCCCAAGGATAGTACGATTTCCAAAAGGGTAAGACATTTGTTCATATTCCTGGCATGTTTGTTTTCTCTTCATCATCTTTCAGGTTGTCTCCTCAGCGAGCGCAGAGAAGGGTGATACATCATCAAGTCCCTAGAGAGTCTGGAGTTTTGGACTTGATCTTTAGAGATGTGTATACCTCTATCATCCTCAACTCTCCAGTGAGTCTGAGTCTAGCATCCGTTGTTTATCAATTATATGGTTGTCATCCCTTGAGTGGACTGACCTAAAATCCCTTATAGATTGATAAAAATTGATATGCTATCTACTTTCGAGGAAGTTGGTCTTCCCTCGTCGTAAATGGAAATCTCCCGCAGAGTGAGCAAGAATTCCCATCATGAGTGGAAATCCTCAGCAGTTTGGCTTGTAGCTTCTCCTCAGTAGGTTGACTTATAACTCATCCCTGTAAGGTTTTCTCACAACAGATTATCCCCAGTATGATCGCCTTCAATCTTCCCCAATGGAGTTGCCTGATCAGAGCCTGATATTTGTATTCCCCTCCTTATTGGAAGGTTTCCTCCTAGCAGGACTGGTGGTGAAGATGTTGTGTCCTTCCCTAGTGGAGCATTAGTTATTTCTCCTTGGCAGAGATGTATCTCTGGCAGATGAAAGGAAGTGTTTTATTTGTTGAAACTTTTGTTTGGTGGTTGTTCCCCATAGAATTTCACATCATTCCCTAATAAGATCCCCGATAGAATTCTTCTATGACTGATCTTATCTATATCTCTGCATGTTCCCGAGAATTGTTAGAAGACCCTGGCCGTTGATGATTGTGATCCTCGCTCATCCTCAGCAACAGTCTTTGATCCTCAGCAGTAGTCTTTGTCCCCGGCAGCGACTCTGCTTGATCCCCAACGGTGATTGTTGTTTCCTGGTATTAGATGCTCCCCACCAGATTGGATTTCCTCCTGTGGGCCTGGCCTTCTCTTTTGAGATGTTATACCGGATGTTTGTCCATTGATTCTTGGACCTGTTTGGGTTAGATATGTCTGTTTGTCAGCATTAATCATACATAAACCATGCATATACATGCATAATCATAGCATTCAGATATTCATGTTGCATCCTTTGCCATATATCTTTGCTTGTTATCTCCTGCCAGTGGTGAAATGTTCTTCCCCAAGCAAATGTTTGTGTCTGATCTCTCCATTTAGAGTCAGCCCCATAGGCATAAAGTGTCTATCTTTCCTTCTATATTCCCCACTAAGTTATGTCCTAGTGGATGATTATTGTTTCAGTTTCCTCCCTAAATGTGTATTGGGATGGAATTACTCCCCTGAGTTATATCCTCATTGGGTTGAGTTTGTTTCATTGTGTCTCTCTAGTTTGTTCCTAGATTGACTCCTTCCTTGTTATTTCCCTTACAGTTCCCTATGGATTGGTTGTTCAATTACTCAGTAACCAGTAATTGTCCACCTTTCCCCAGCGGATGTTGTGGCCTTCTACCCAGTAACCGGTAGATGTAATCCCCTATTTGCTGGTTATCTTTATCCAATATTCGGTATTGATATTCCTTCATTTTTTGAGTATACCACCCAGTAACCGGTGATATATCTCTGGGATCATTGCTTTGTCAATGTATCCCCAGCGAGTCATCTTTCATTTACCCTTGTTTGGTAATGATTGTTTCTCCTTTTGATTGGTCATCATTTTATACCCAGTAACCGGTATCCTGATGTCCTTTCTTTTCGGTCGATTTATCCTTTATTAACCCAGTAACCGGCTATGGATAATCTTCCATGCAAGTATGTTATCTACGTTCTGACGGTAATAGATAATGTATCTCATACGCTCTTTAGTCGAAGTCTTTTTCTTCCCCAGTTGAGTAAGATTCGTATTTCCTTATGGAATCGAATATCCATCCTGTAAGTCGAGTTTTCTTTTTCAGCCCTCCTTTCGGGTGATGAGTGTCTTGGAAATATTCCCCAATTCACACCTGGTAGGTCACCTATTATATGCCCAGTAACCGGTATCCTTGGTGTTCCTTCCTTTTGCTCCCTATTATGACTTTTTGTCCCTTGTGGAGTCAGATTTTCCTGAGTTGAAATATACCTTTTAGGTCTTCCTCAGATGTTTGGATGATTGATATTTCTCACCCTTATACTGGTCTTAGATATTCTTTCTCCCTGAGCGTGTTGTTCTCTCACCCTTATACCGGTGTTTGGTTCACATGTCTCTCTTTGAGTTTATTACCCAATAACCGGTAATACCTCATTCGTTGCTTCCTCGGGTGAGTCCTTTATGGACATCCCCACCTGAGTCCGGATTTTTATCCAAAGTATCCTTTGTGGATAGTTTTACTGTATTGGCATATATCCCCAATACATGCATCTTTGCGTCAGCTCGAGTCTTTCCAGTGATTTATTTTCGTGGAATCCCCTCGTGTCTCCCAGCAAGTTTTCAAGTCGTGACCTGCTCACGCATTTTATTCTCTTTATCCCCTCGGAGTCTCTGTCTCCTAGTGAGTTTTCTTATGGAATGTATTATACTCCCGTAGACTTTCAGTTTCTCCTGATTTCTTTTTCTTTTGTGGCTATATTTCCCCACAAAGTATTAACTTTTGCATGCATACATCTGCATCATGAGGTCTCTTAGGGACCAAAATTCGTCTCTTTGTTATTATTTAAGCCCATTCTACCTCGTCGAGACGAAGATTTTAACCTTCATATCTCCGGCTAGAATGACCTTAAATAGGGGCATCTGTAAAACCCTAATTTTGACCCTAAGATCCCTCATGGCATCATATCATTGCTCATTGCATTTGCCTCAAGGATCATAGCATCTTGGTTCCTTAAACCTAGGATTGAGACTTGTGTGAGTGGTTTGAGACCACAAAGCATGCTTGAATTTGTATATTATTGCTTTTATTATTTTATTCACTAACCAAAAGCATAAATATATGTCACTAACTTGTCTTGTTTTGAAGCTTAAGCAATCATGTGATCCAAGACTCCTAGGAGGCTCCTATGCTCAATGAAGTGGCTAGATGAAGATGAAAGCAAGCATGACAATAGTTCCCAAAGCTCTCAATCATCATATATGTCTCCCAAGTATCTCAATTTGCCAATTTGATCAAGATAAACCAAAGGGCTTGAGGATTGTTTCCCAAGGAAACCCAAATTCAACTGTGCATTGACTGTGCCTTGCTCATGAAGCAACCTCAACCTATGATCAAATACAATCAAGGGAAGTTCTTTCGTTCAACATTTTATGCATATATGAGCCCATGTGAGCATCCTCAATCATTCATTCATCAAGATTTGAAGTTTGGACTTGAGAAGTTGACCAGTCAAGTCATCTAACTAAATTGAAATCCACTGAGACCTAACTTTTGATGTGTTTGTCAAATGAAGATTAACCAAAGAGAAAAAATGTTCTTAAGAACAATATGAACAACTTTCATGTTCATAAAAAATTCATTTGAAACTTGGAAGGTCATCATTCATTTCAAAACATTATAGGTCATTTTGACTGAAACCCTAATTTTGGGTCAACTTCCCAAGGACCTAACTCCTTCATTTTTTTATTATTTTTAGGTGAGACCAATTGAATTAGAAATATTAAGATGTCTAATTCAAATTTTATGTTGGACAAAATTTCATAATCCTAAAAGAAACACATGTGATAATACAAAACATTATATGTCACTTTGGACCAAAGCTATTGAATCTTGAAAAAGTCCAACTTCAAGTGCCCATAACTTTCTCATCAAAAATCCAAATGATGCAAAATTTAAGTCCAAATTGATCATATTGAAAAGATATACAACTTTGATGTTAAATGTTTTTCCATTTGAGGCTGGATCATTGAAACAGAAGGGCTTGAAGTTGGTCACTTTGGGCAAATTTTTCAAAGGCATGTTTTGTACATCAAACGTCATGGCTAGTTTTCACAATTTTCTAAACTCCAAATGGATTTTTGTCCAACATAGATTTTGTTCCTTATGTCAAGACCTTTCTAACCATTACTCACATGCATATGTTTGGATTTTTTATGTATGACTTTCGAAGAAGGGAACATTTAGGCCCAAATATGGAATTCACATGAAACCTTCATGCACAAGCAATTACCATTCAATCTGCACGTCCAAACCTTCTCCAAATCAATTTAGCTTGCATTTCCAATTGGTTTTGGGACTCCCATACGCCTGTACAGGCCCATGCATGGAGGACCCAATGATTATGCACACAGATTCCATTCACCTTGCCTTGCATTTTCAGCTATAAATAGCATGCTTACTTCATTCATTTCTCAACCTGAAGGCGCCTAAAGCTCTGCAGAAATTGAATCCTAACCTCACACCAAAGGAATTTTGAATTTTTATTTCTCTTTTCAAGTTTGAATTTCAACAAAATCAGTTGATCTTCAACACTTATTCCTTAGCCTTGCACTCATACCATAACTCAAGATCAAGCTGCAAACAAGAGTTTGGTTGGATCGTGCTCATCAAAGCTGCACTTCAAAGGTTTACATCTCAACTGTTTTGATCAGAATCTCCTTATATTATGTGATTTGCTTGTGTTTGTTTGGTTCTCTGAAGTCCTCGTGTGAGAGGCAAGCCAATGGTGGCTTTAATTTCATAAATTGATGCACTGCAGATTGAACACCTGGATTTTCCATCTCAGATTTCTCCTTGCATAGGGATCTTGAGTGAAATCCAAGGTTACAGGGGTAATGTACATCACCCTAGCTTTAATTTGATATAAGGCACATGTAGTTTGGTTGAGGTTGCAAAACCTACAACTGGTGGCCGGTTTCTGTTTGCTCGCCGGAGAAGACGGTGGTTTTCACCACAATCCCCACGTGGAATCTCCTTGGCCATTGGATCCAACTGCCATGATCTAATCTGAGCCCTTGTTTCATTTGACTTATTTTAAAATATTTTGCAACACGTTTGACTGAGGATCACAATGAGCGCCCGCCTCTGATCCCTTTGATTGTCCACGTCAATTAATGAAAGTGGATCCAAGCGCTGTGGTTTTTTCCTATTTTAAATTTCTGTTTTATTTTTCTTTTATTCCATTTATTTTCAAAAATTCATAACTCTTTTATTTGGAATCACAAAAATATGAGACCAATTGCAAAAAATTTCTTTTAAAATCTAGTTTCATAATCTGATTTTTAATTATTTTTGTGATTCCATTTAATATTTTTTGTGAATTATTTTGTTTTTTATAGTTTTTAATTCATTTTAAATACTTTTTGATATTCAAAAATTCCAAAAAATATTTTCTTAACACACTTGGATCATGATAAGTCTATGAAAATATTCTCATCAATTTCTTAATTGATTTGAGATTTATTTGAGACTTTAATTTATTTGTGTTATATTTTAATGCTTTTAATTGATTTTAAAATAGTTTCTGTTTTCAAAAAATGTTGAGGAAATTTGTCAAACATTGTTTGACCATGTTAGACTCATGATGATCCAATTGGACTTATCCAAGTTGATTTGAATTGGATTTGAAGTTTGACCTTAGTTTGTTCATTTTATTTTATGTATTATTTTAGTTCCAAAAAATACCAAAAATATGTTTGACCTTTCTTGACTTCTAATCTTCATTTCACTTCTGTTTACCATTGGTTGATGATGATTCCATTCATATTTGATCATTGTGTTTTGGTTATGTCATTTGAATTTTCATTTTGTACATTCCATCTTCATCTCTTTTCTTCTTCTTTTTCTTTTGACCAATGAGTTAATGATTTGTGGCTAGCCTTGACATATGAGAGGCTTAACCTTCTTTGATCCAAATCAAACTCAACTTGATCAAAGATCTAGTGAGTTACTTTGTGTCCAAGATAGGTTGCTTCTTGGTCAAGCAAAGAACCTGAAATCCATACAAGGTTTTCCTTCTTTTCTTTTGGCATGGCAAGTTGTAGGAGCTTGGCTTACTAGTCATGATCTCTAACTTGTGTTAATTTGCCTATAGTTTTATTGACCGGCCTCAGATAGGTGTGACTACTACATTAGTCGACTTACGATTGCTTAACATAGCGCTAAATTGACTTATGGCACACTAACACTAACTACTAATTACTAACTTTTAATTCAAGCATTTAATTCTTGCAACTTACCTTAATGCAATTTAATTTCTGGCTCATTTATTCATATTGTCTTTTTTCCTTTGCTCATTTGAGCCCATGTTTATGTTTATGCTATTTTCCTTTTGCTCACTTGAGCACATTATTGTGTAAATATATTATTGCTTTGTGCTTGTTTTGTCTTTGTTTAAACCTAATGCAAAAAGGAGAAAGGACTTAGAATTAGGACCTTACCTATGCTTAATGGAGTTCAAGAGCAACTAGGCCTCATACCTTTAGAATGCTAAATTTGTTGAAGAGCAACTAGGCCTCATGCCTTTAGAATGCTTAATCTTAAAGTTGTCTTCAAAGGACCCCTAATTTAAACTCTCTCTCTTTGTCCATTCCTCTTATTCCATTATGAACTTTTTGATTTTTTGTTCTTGTATGATAGGGATTCCAAACTTGAGCTAGTAAGAAGGACCATTGTCATGGATAGCCAAGTTAAGAGAAACAAGCCAAATGGAGATCCTAGGAGCTTGAATGTTTAATTGCTTTGATTGCTTGTTGCTTTCTAATTCCAAAGGAAATGAGCATCTTGAATAATCTTTATGATCTCAAGAAAGGAACTCCAAGGGTTTTATCTCTTCTCTCATCTTTGCATGTTTAGGACTAGCCCTTCTCTTCTTCTCTCCACTCTAACCCAAGCCAAACTCATTTTGTGCAAACATTGACATTGTTTTCAAAACTAGAAACCTAGGCCATATGCCTTTGATTTTTCAAACTATTTTCATTAATACTTATTCTGAATTTAATCTTAAGTCAACTTTGACTTCATTTTGTGAATACTTCTAATTTGTAAATACAACTCACTTCAAGTATTTTTGTGGTTCCAATGACCACCTTTGTTAAAACCTTTTCATAAACATTAGCTATAGGGTTTGAGTTATCATAGTGGTTGATGTAAACCTCACCTTATCCTTAGTGACTGGACTATAAGTCTTCCATATTTATTATAGGGTGGATCCTTCACTAGTATGTTGAAGCTCTCCTCACATGGTGGATTGTTGGTTTAGGTTGAGTTTTCTCCCTTTGATAACAAAAGACCTTAAGGCTTTTAGTCAAATCAATTCACCCATATTTTGAGATTTTTACCCCGAACTACGAGGTTTTGATCCTACCTTTTGTGATGGTACATAGGCAATGGGTTCATCCATTCGAGCAACAAAATTGTAAATAATTTGTATATTCTTTTCTCATCTCCCCAATCATGTTTGCACAAATATTTTCACAAATACTAACCTATAATACACTTTGCGAAAAGGGCTCCCTTAAAGTACTAAGGATGTTTTGGGTGCTTAAAACCTTCTCATTGCATAACCAACCCCCTTACCCAGATCTCTGACATTTTTATTAGTTTTTGATTTGATAAAACTTCTCGGTTTTTGTTCGCTTTCTAACCTTTCCTTTGGATAAATAGAAGTGCGGTGGCGACTCGAATTGTATGATTTACTTTTTATTTAGTCAATAAATCTAAAGGTAACAAATACCCCGCTACACTAAGCACGAATATACGAATTTGGGAAACAGTCATTGAATCGGTTAAATCAGACAGAACCGTGGAAGAACCCTAGCCTTCTAAACTCAAATTAAATGGCGCTTGGCACCAATTGATACCTACCACTATGGGGATTTCATTCCCTACCCTAGATTCTACATTTTGGTGAGCTCAAAGTAAGAAAACACCACGGAGGAGAAAGTTACTTACCGGAGAAGACGATCGGAAAATTCCACCGGTGAGTTCTTGAACTTGATTCGCCCTCTTCTTCTTCCTCTTTCTTCTTCTTCTTCTGAACTAGAAAATGGTGAGATGAGAATGCAATGGCTTAGGTCAAGCAGATTGAAGCTTCAATGTGAAGCTTCAATGACTTCTAGGAAAGAGAGCTTTGAGTAAGGTGAGGGAAGAGAGATTACAATAGAGAGGGTGTAGATTCGAGCAAATGCCAAGGGTAGTAAAATGTGAGTGGTGAATTCCTTAAATAGAAGTGAGGTTTATAAACTTTGGTAGGTTTGGATTTAGGTCTGGAGTTAGTTGGATATGGCTTGGAATCAGTTGGACTTAACTCACTGAGTTAACTAAAAAACTCAGTCAGTTCCTCTTGACTCAGTTAGTTATGTTTGTTTATGTTGGTTAGTGAATAAGTGAATCTGAAATTTGAATGGCTATTGCAGGTTATGGTTAGATTGAAGTTATGTGGGATTGGTTTAGTGACCTGTTGAACTTGTTTCAGGTTGCTTTTAAGTGGCTTTGGCTTTGCCCTTTGGATTGATGATTGGCTTATTGTTTAGCTGGCTTATAGCAAGGTAACAAGTGAACTCATACATAACCTGTCATAGATCAAAGTTTAATTAACTCCCTCTGCATAGTTGTTTGTGATATCAATTGTTGTTAACACTTAGGTAGCAAATGGTCAAGGCTTTGTGTATTGCTTCACACTACAAATGATTGCCCACAATCTTACTTCCAATTGGAAAATCATGTTCAAATTTAGTTTGGCTATAATTGACATTGTGAGCACCTTGATGCAGGCTTGGAACAGGTTTTGCTTTGAGGTATGTATTTCATTGTGATAATGCACTACTGTTTCCACAACTGGTTTTGCAATGCACATGGGTGAATCATGTTGAGTCCCCCCTTCAAATTCAACATGTGGTAGGTTGTTAAGTTTGATTTGTTGTGGAAGGCTCATGTTGGTTGGTGATTTATGATGTTTCTACCTAGCCTATTACAGGATGCAGGACCAATGCACCTCACTTCCAAATTCATGCACCATGGACTTGACTTGGTACAATTGGCCTGTGACGCTGAACCCTGGTTGTGTACAGCAGGTGACCTTGTCATTGCCTTATGTGGTGTCTGGCTGCAATAGGTTTTGGGGACTTAGGTTCATGGTAACACACTTCATGGCCTAGCATTGGATTAATGGTGTGTGTAGCTGATGTTTTCAACTCAGGATCCAGGTTTGTCCTGCAACCAGTGGTTTCAAGTGTGTATGGTATGGCTTCAAAACTTCACACCATGTACTGTTTGGTGTTAGTTACCTTGATGAATTTTCCTGCTGTTTCTTTCCATGATTTTGCATTTATGATGCAGTTGTATGCTACCGTTACAGGTGTATGCTATATAGATATTAGGTTGATAGTATTGTGTGATGACTCATTGCCTTCATGACTGAGTTTCTTGAATGCATTGGTTCTGCAGGATCATGTTGTGCCTTAGCATTTGGTTAATTTCACAACCTGGTATTCTATTTTGGTGTTGTGTGCCATGAACTGTTTTGTCATGGCTTTTGGACTTGCAGTAGGTTTGGTGTTGTGGATTGTTTTAAGGCATTACAACAAGTGTGCTGCAGGTATGTTATAGCAACCCTTGCAAAGTGCATGTTATAGCAAATGGATGCACACACCATGGTAATTTTTTTGAATGATGGTACCATGCTTTTTTTGTCATTTATGTGTTGTATGATGTTGGATTTGTGGACCAGTTAATGGTATGTTGCTCAAAGCTCCAACTTAGCCAATGTTCCTGCACTAGTTTCTGCAGCAGGTGTGATATTTGTGAGTTGTTAGCTTCAATTCTGGACTTATGTTGTTCTTACCTTGGTTTTGCTCCAGGTTATGTGTAGCTGAGTTTGTTATCTGTGCAGCATGATATGAGTTTGTGTTCAGTGGCTCGCATCAATGTTGTTTTACAATTGGTAGGTGGGCTTCATGTTGTAGCACATGGCTGTTATAGCAGTAGGCACTTGTGGACTTGCAGTAGGTATTGAGGACCATGGTTGTTATGTCTTGTAGCAGGTTTGGGCTGGTTGCAAGACTTTGACCCAATTGATGAACTTTCTTCCTCCAATAATAAGATAAATGCATTTCTTATATGCCTAACATAATGAATGGATTTCCTGCAATTCTGCAGCAAGTTAGCTCCATTTGGTTCAACACTTCATGGCTTGATTTGTGCCTTATATTCTTATGTAATCAAGCTTGGTTTTGTTGATTGCAACTTCTAATTTGTACGCATGATTGGCTTAGGTGCACTGCACCCAAAGGTTCATGTAGGCCATGGTTGGTTGGTTGGACAAACAAAATGGCATCAAAAACATCCTCATGAAGCAACAAGCAAATGGGACACCAAATGATCAATATGGGATATAGGATATAAGAATTAGGGTTAGGCCTGGGAGGTTTAGAAATTTAGGAGGAAAAAAGGTTAAGTTGACTTTTGTCAAAGTTGACCAAAAAGTCAACTGTTGACCAAAGTCAACAATTGGTCAAAATTCAATTTTCTTTGTATTTCTCTTGTAAATGGACATTGAATTGGTGGTTATGGGTAACTTTAGGGTTTAGGGATTTTGGGTTGACTTTGGTCAAAGTTGAACAAAAATTCAACTGTTGACCAAAGTCAATAATTGGTCAAAATTGTCAAGACTTGTACTTTTTTTATGTAAAATCAAATGTGATGGTTTAGAATGATGTGAAATGGATTGACAAATGGTTTGAAATTGGTTTATTTTATGACTTGAATGCTTGACTTTGAAAATAAAATGACTTGATTGGTAATATATATATTAACAAGGCCATGAACTGATGGCATAAGATTAAGGTTTGAATGAAGCATCCATGAATCAATGGGCATGACTTACAATGGGCTTGTGACACAAGAAGCTTGGTTGTTTGGATGACCAAGACCATAGATACATCCACAATCAGCTGGGCAACAATAGAGCCTTGAGACCAAGATGGATTAGACCAAGTTCCTTGATGATAGGTGAAGATTGGGTGTCATGGATGCAAAGCCAAACCACCAAGTTCATCTGTTTCACCATCTCCTTGATTAGGGTTTCTCTGAGGCTTACCCCTCAAGCAAGTCTCTTGAATCAAGCCATATGCTCCCACCATCAGTCTTCTAGTGTATGAGCTTGCATTAGGGTTTTGAGGGCCAAGACAAGGCCTAGGGAAGCTCCATGAGATCATACCTTGAGGAATTAGGTTTTTGAAGACCCTAGAAGGTTGCCTGGATAATCCCTTGTTGAATCTAAACCTTTACAACGAACAACTAGGGTTTCACATCCTCTAATGCTTGATGATATAGTCAGACCATGCTCTTGAGACTTGATATCCACACAAACCCTAGCTCCACAAGCCCCAGGTTTATGAATGCATGATGATCCAACAGTGAAGGAATGATGCATGTGGATGAATTATGAACGTATGCAAGTGATCCCCATACCAAGTAGTTGGGTGAATAGTTAGGAAAAAGGGAGGGCAAATTTTGGGGTACAACAGTTGCCCCTATTTATATTCTTGAACCTGAATACAGGAATTGCGGAAGCTTTTCAGGTATCCAAGGTAGAAGAGGATTAAATACTGACGTATCCAAAATTTGCTAGAACAGGTGGTTGAGGTCTTCCCAGACTTTTGAGGTTTACATAAGATATCATGGCGGGGAATATGATATATGTAGTGCATGATGTATGCTTATCTTTTATGATGCATGATGTATGTTTGTTTGTCATTGCAGTATTCCAGCTGACTGGGTGTCACAGGTGTTCAAGTAAAACCATTTTTGAGTCACCAGTCATCTTTCAAGTTTATCGGGTCTTTACAGTAATGCAAAATGTTTCTCTTTAGTGTAGCTTTTATTATTCCCCAAAATCTTAAAGCATTATGCGAGTAAGATAAATCAACTATTTTGCATACAAAACACAGAAGAACAATATTTGATGGAATGAACTGAATTTTATTGGTATGAAACTGTACATAATGATGTATACAAAGATGCAGACACCCTTGATGAGGGCGTTGCAAAAATTGAAAAATAAATGAAATGGCAATGGGAAATATTTTGTATATATTTTCTTCCATTGATTACAACATTGGCCTTAGTCTACTTGTGGAATCTGAATTCCGAGACCTTGCTTCGGCTGAAGGTGATTAGATCGATCCTCGACCATCTGATATCTAGCTTGTAGCATAATGGGCTCAAGAATCATAGTCAATGCCTCTATCCTTAACTTTTTCTTGGATATTTCGGTTTTTTTTCGTCCACTGGGATTCTCCTTTTTGCCTAAGCCGTCCTTTCGGGTTTTCGACCAAGAGATCCTTGTCTTTTGTTCCCTAAATTTTGCATGGACAATTCATTTTTTGGTCCATCGGTATAGCCATTTTTGCCTAGATCAATCTTGCTGAGGTTAATCTAGCGGGCTTTCATCATTTATTTTTAGGCATAATATTTTTTGACTATGTCTGCATTCACCGGCGAGGGAAAGTCTTCCCCATCCATTGTTGTGAGGATTAGAGACCCACCTGAGAAAGCCTTCTTAATGACGAAAGGTCCCTCATAGTTGGGAGTCCATTTGCCTCGCGGGTCTGAATGAATAGCAGAATACCTTTTGAGCACGAGTTCTCCTGCGCGGTACTCACGAGGAAGAACCTTCTTGTCAAAAGCTCGTTTGAGACGTCTTTGGTATAGCTACTCATGACAGATGACCGTCAAACGCTTTTCTTCTATCAGATTCAGCTGGTCATACCATGATTGAACCCATTCAACTTCATCAAGGTCATCTTCCATGATGACTCTGAGTGAAGGGATCTCGACTTCAATCCGTAGGACAACTTCCATCCCATACACCAAGGAGTATGGAGTTGCCCTAGTGGATGTGCGGACCGAGGTTCTGTAACCATGCAGAGCGAAGGGTAACATTCATGCCAGTCCTTGTATGTCTTGACCATCTTCTGGACGATTCTCTTGATATTCTTATTAGCTGCTTCTACAGCGCCGTTCATCTTGGGCCGGTATGGTGAAGAGTTATGGTGCTCGATCTTAAACTCTTCACACAACTCCTTTATCATATTGTTGTTGAGATTACTAGCGTTGTCAGTGATGATCTTGCTAGGTATCCCATAGCGGCAGATTATCTCTTTCTTGATAAACCGGGTAACCACTTGTCGAGTGACATTAGCATATGAAGAAGCTTTGACCCATTTTGTGAAGTAGTCGATGGCGACTAGGATGAATCGATGCCCATTGGAAGCTTTGGGCTCTATCATCCCAATCATATCGATGCCCCACATAGAAAAAGGCCATGGAGAAGTCAGAACATTCAACGGAGTTCGTGGCACAAAGATCTTGTCACCATATATCTGGCATTTGTGACATCTTTTAACAAAGTTATAACAATCAACCTCCATTGTCGTCCAATAATACCCAGCCCGAAGGATCTTCTTGGCCATAGCAGGACCCTTTGCATGTACACCCTCGCAGCCTTCATGTATAGACTTTATGATCCTACTAGCTTCGTGTCTATCCATGCATCTGAGAAGTACATAATCATAATTCCTTTTGTATAACACATCACCGTTTAGGAAGAACTTGGAAGAGAGTATTCTCAAATCCTTCTTATCGGTAATGGATATACCTTCGGGATATTGTCGTTTCTCTAGAAATGTCTTTATGTCGTAGAACCAAGGCTTATCATCAGGATCAACCTCAATTGCTAGACAATGTGCTGGTTCATCTAAGTGGTCAATATGGATGGATGGTGCTTCATTCTCCCATTTGACTTCGAACATAGATGCCAACGTGGCTAGAGCATCTGCCAACTGATTTTCTTCCCTAGAAATATGGTGAAAAGAGATTTCGTCAAAATAGGATACCCGTTTTCTGATATGCTCTTTGTAAGGTATCAACTTGCTATCCCGAGTCTCCCAATCACCTTTCACCTGACTGATTACCAGAGCTGAATCTCGTATACCTCAAGAACTTTGATTCTTAAGTCGATTGCCACCTCTAAACCGTAAATACATGCTTCATATTCTGCCATGTTGTTGGTGCAGTCAAAACACAATCTAGCGGTAAATGGGAGGTGGAAACCAGTTGGAGAAGTGATAACAACACCTATACCATGGCCTCGAGCATTGGAAGCACTGTCGAACACGAGCGTCCATCGCGATCCTAGTTTGCGGCCTTCCTCAGGGCCTACTTCGAAGCCTGGCATAGTGAAATCTCTGATAAACATGATGTCTTCGTCTGGAAAGTCAAACCTCAACGGTTGATAACCTTCGACAGGTAGGTGAGCAAGGTAGTCAGACAAAACACTCCCTTTTATTGCTTTCTGGGTCACATACTGAATATCATACTCGGTTAACAACATTTGCCACCGGGATATTCTACCAGTAACAGCAGACTTCTCAAAGATGTACTTTATCGGATCCATTTTGGATATCAATAAAGTAGTGTGGCAAATCATATATTGTCTCAGGCGTCGAGCGACCCAAGTCAAAGCACAACAAGTTTTCTCTAAAAGTGAGTATCGGGTCTCACATTTAGTGAATTTCTTACTGAGATAGTAGATATCATGTTCTTTCTTGCCTGTGTCGTCGTGTTGACCCAAAATGCAACCCATAGATTCATCGAGCACTGTGAGGTACATAATGAGAGGCCTACTAGGAACCGGTGGTATCAAGATTGGTGGTTCTTGCAAGTACTTTTTATTTTTATCGAATGCCGCTTGGCAATCGTTATTCCACACAATCGATTGATTTTTTCTCAACAGTTTGAATATCGGTTCAAGTAGCCGTCAAATGTGATATGAACCTAGAGATGTAATTAAGTCACCCAAGGAAACCTCAGACTTATTTCTCTATTCGGGGAGCTGGCATTTCTTGGATGGATCAAACTTTGTCGGGATCAACCTCAATACCTTTCTGACTGACTATGAAACCCAAGAGTTTACCGAATCGGACCCCAAAAGTACATTTAGCCGGACTCAGGCGCAACTTAAACTTTTGGAGTCTGACAAACAATTTCCCCAGGTTCACCAAGTGATCTTCTTCAGTTTTGGATTTAGCAATCATGTCGTCCACATAAACCTTAATCTCTTCATGAATCATGTCGTGGACGAGGGTTACCATGGCGCGCTGATATGTTGCCCCTGCTTTCTTCAAACTGAATGGCATGACTTTGTAGCAGTAAGTTCCCCAAGGCATGATGAAAGTTGTCTTCTCCATATCTTCTGGTGACATCTTTATCTGATTGTACCCGGAGAACCCATCCATGAAAGAAAAGACAAAAAACTGAGTTGTATTATCAACCAAGACATCAATATGAGGCAAAGGGAAGTCATCCTTTGGACTCACTTTATTGAGGTCTCTATAGTCTACACATATTCTGACTTTACCATCTTTCTTCAGAACTGGAACGATATTAGCAACCCACTGTGGATATTCAGAAATGGCTAAGAAGCCAGCGTCTAGCTGCTTCTTAACCTCTTCCTTGATCTTGAGTGCCATGTTGGGTCTGGTCCTTCTGAGCTTCTGCTTGACTGAAGGACATTCGGGCTTGAGTGGCAAGTGATGTTCGACAACACTGGTGTCTAATCCTAGCATATCTTGATACGACCAAGCGAAGACATCAACATATTCACGCAATAACTCTACCAACTCAGAGTGTACATGCTTGGCCAGAGATGCCCCGACTTTTACTTCTCTTTTGTCAGTTTCAGAACCCAAGTTAATGACATCCACTGGTTCTTTGTACGACTGAATTTCTTTTTATTCATGCTCAAGGAGCCGTGCTAGTTTAGCTGGTAATTCACACTCTTCCTCATTGTCGTCTTCAGCTTGGTTGATCGGAAATCCAGATTTACAATTGATTTTAGCCATGTTGTAATCAATAGTTTTGTTTGCTGTGCATATGATGAGCTTATTTTAGTATGCTTTTTTTTAGAAAAGTGGGAAAAAAGAAAAAGAAAATTTTATGCCATTTCGTTGCTTTTAGTAAAAAAGGAAAATAACTGAGAGAAAAGGGAACACAAGTTTTGCATGCAAAAAGTACTTTTTATTTATTCACATAATACTTTTAAACATGGACTCCCTTCCAAGCTATCCTCTCGTTTCAGGCGAGGACGAGGGATTGTGAAAACAAAATGCATTACGTTTTTTCCGAGTACACTATAGGAATCATG
The DNA here is from genome assembly GCF_024323335.1 of Lathyrus oleraceus. Taxonomy (NCBI): domain Eukaryota; kingdom Viridiplantae; phylum Streptophyta; class Magnoliopsida; order Fabales; family Fabaceae; genus Lathyrus; species Lathyrus oleraceus. The sequence goes on along the minus strand of NC_066583.1, from coordinate 381,660,737 downwards.
GTGGACATTCAATAGCTTGAACCCTGGAGGACATTTGCGAATGAGGATGGGTGCCCCTGGTTTGCTACCGCTGGACTCTCCAATAACTGCTACAGTATGCTCATTTTGACCAGGTTGAATTTCTTTTTCTTCGGGCTTGCCTTGCGTGCTGCTGGGTGATAACTGATACCAAACTTATCACGCTTCTTTGCCACATTGACGACCTTACCCCAATTGGGAAGTGGGCCTTTCTCCAATGTATGCTTGGCACTTGTCACTATGGATAGGATGGTAGCGGAAGATTGGTTGTGATTGGCAGTAGCAGAACTGACTTCTTTAAACTCTAAACAGTGAAGCGGAACCTCAACGATCCCCTCATCTGTTTTAACATATCTGAAAGAGGAAAGTTCACTGACCAACAGATCTTCTTCACCACACACAATTACCAGTTTGTCATCAATCAAGTACTTTAGCCTCTGCTGCAACATAGAAGTGACTTCCCCAGCGGCATGAATCCATGGTCTGTAGAACAAACAACCATAAGCTGGGTTGATATCCATGATTTGGAAGGTGATGCTGAACTGGTGGGGTCCAACGCAGATAGGCAAATCGACTTCTCCAATAACCTGCCTTCGAGAACCATTGAAAGCTCGGACGATCAGTGTGTTGGTCCTCATCTCGGCCCCCTTAAACTGTAATTCGCTTAATGTAGATTTTGGCAATACATTAAGCGAAGAACCAGTGTCAACAAGGACTCGAGATAGGAGAGAGTCAGTGTATGTGACCGAAATTTGTAGTGCTTTGTTGTGGGCATTTCCCTCGGGAGGTAGCTTTGCTTCATTAAATCCCAGATACCTACTGGCAGTGATATTAACGACCACTTCATCAAATTGATCGACCGTGATATCTTGCATCACATGAGCGGCATTTAGAACTTTCAACAATGCCTTGCGACGAGCCTCAAAATTCTCAATAGCAAGGAAAAATTGATATTTTGAATGGAGCCCGATTCAACTTGTCAACAATTTTGAAATCACTTTTCTTGATCAAATTGAGGAATTCTTGGATTTCCTCAAAAGTGATGCTCTTCTTGTGATCTTCAACTTGTTCTTTCTCAACTATCGGCCCTTTACCCTTAGACGTTTCAGATTCTGCAGCTTTATTGTCAATAACCTTAGTCGATACTGGAGCAGTCGTCACGCTCGGAGTGGCAGGTACGATTGCCCCTGCCTGTGGAGTCGGAGTAGGAATGACCTTCTCCTTAGGCAGGATAACTGTGGGTGCTGGAGACACCCTAGGAGTGTATTTTGGAGCGAAATCAAGGCCACTCCGAGTCATGCCTCCCGTTCCAGCAATGTTGACGATTTCTTTGTCAGGAATGTGGATTTCTTTTCCTCCCAAATACGTTGTAGTCTCATAATTCCAAGGCACTGCCTTGGTATTCTGATACGGGACAGGGTGGGAACACGGAAATGAATCGGCTGAATCCTCTTGGGAGGAGCTTCAACCTTCTTCTTTCTATACACAATCATTATTGGTTCAATTACAACCACCTCTTTTGCTGCTTTAGACTTGGAGAACTGTATTAAACCTTGATCCATCAGTTCTTGCACACAATCCCTCAGCTTGTCGCAATTGTCCGGATCAAACTCGCATACTGCGCAATCATCATGTACACCTTCTAAAAACCCAAACTGTTCAAGCCTCTGTAACACAACGGACATCGTAGTTTTCACCTCTTCAGCCCTTAGTATAGATTCAACATTTTCTTCTTCAATCACAGCATTGACTGCTGCACCACCGTGGTTTGGCAAGGGATTAGCCTTCACGTTGGTATTTTCCTCAGAGAAAGACAGGATCTCTTGATCAATTAACTCTTGGATCCTCTTTTTGAGAGCCCAACAGTCCTCGGTGGAGTGTCCTATATACCCTGCGTGGAAAGCGTGTGTGGCATTAGGATTGTGACTGTGATTAAAGGGAGGAGAGGTTGTTGGGAGTTCTCTTGGTACGATAGCCCCTACGTGGATCAGATACGACACCAATTTCGCATACGATACTAGAATCTTATCGAATTGGGGACGACTACCAAAATTGCTTCTATTGTTCTGACCTCGATTTTGTCCTTTATTGTCACGGTTATATTGTTGGTTCGGATTTTTCTAAGCGGGTGTTGATTGTTGATTCCCTTTCTGCATTTGGTACTGGAATGGCGATTGCTGATATTGAGTTGCGGCGATGTATGGATACGGGTAATATGGCATAGGGGCCATCAAAAATTGATATTGGGGGCGAGCACTCGCCGTCACAACATTTTCTTCCCCCTCCTTCTTCTTAAAAAAGCCCCCATACGGCCTCTTGTTTGTCGTCTGCGGTACGGTCGTGTATGTGATTTTCCCCGATTTCAACCCATTCTCTACAGGCTCCCCAATGGTTACCATATCAGCAAAATTTGTTGATGAACTGCCGATCATCTTCTTAAAATACAACCCTTACAGTGTACCCATGAAGATATCTACCAATTCATTGTCAGATAATGTTGGTCGGACCCTAGACTCCATTTCGCGCCAATGTTGAGCATACTCTTTGAAGGTTTCCTTAGATCTCTGTGACTGATTCTGTAATTGAAATCTTGTCTGAGCCATATCAAAGTTATACTTATATTGTTTTAGGAATGCCTCGGATAGATCTCTCCATGACCGGATCTTTGTGCGTTCCAAACCCATGTACCAATCCAGGGAAGCCCCGGACAGGCTATCCTGGAAGCAATGGATCAGGAGGTTTTCATTATCGATGTATGAGGACATTTTCCGGCAGTACATGGTGATGTGACTGCGAGGACAATTGAGGCCTTTGTACTTCGGAAGGTTAAGCACCTTGAATTTCTGCGGGAGTACCATGTTCAGGACCAAGCAGAGGTCTCGAGCGTCTATGCCGAAGGCGGAGGAACCCTCGATGACCCTTATTTTGTCGTCCAAGAGCTGATAATTCGCCAGTTTGGCTGGATCAGTAGCGAGAGGAGCGACCTGACTGGCCGGTCGGGAAGTTTCTGGAGTAATCTATGTGGGCATGTTTGGGATAAACCACAATTGAGGTGGGTAAGAGAAACTCGGTGGTACGGTTTGGGCAGGATGAACCGTCTGAGGATACTGTCCTCCAGCCTGAGCATTGGGAGCCTGGGGTGCCCCTGTCTGCACATGCTGGAGTGCAGGATTGGTAGGTGTGTAGGTCAGCATGGGCATGGAGGTTTCCCCAGGATAGCCAAATAGAATGGTCGGGAACTGACTTGCGCTCGCAGCTTGAGCAGTCTGAGCGGGGATCTGAAAATGGAGGCGTAGGCCGCGGTAGTCATCCTCAGCATCAGGGGTGTCGTCAGGGACCCGACCTTGGTTGGTCTTCAGATTGGCAGCACCGACCGGAGGAGTTTGGACAGCGGGGACACCCCACAGGAAACTAGTGTTTCCAGCAGCAGCAGAAGCAGAGAGAGTCGGGTGAGGGAAGAACCCCCCCCCCCATTGGCGAGATGAGCAGCAAAGTGTGGGGGCATTCCCCGCAGGTAGGCAGCAACAAGCCTAATGGAGTCAGCAGGGACCACCTGACGGTTCCTAGTGGTTGGCACCACAGTCTCCGCCGAAGTTTCAAAGGTAGTGCCAGAAGCAGTAGTAGGATTGGTCACCCCAGCAACATGGGTGACATTGGTAGCAATAGAGGCAGGGGCCCTCTGAGTTTGGAGAATTTCCAGGATGGTCTCTATGTTGCCCCTGAAGAGGTTCATTTTGCCTTGAACTTGGGCGAGGGACTCACGGGCAGCAGCATTGTCAGCTCCGTATTCGACCATTATCTTTGATTTGTTGGAGCGCGTGTAGTATTGATGATGAGTCATCATTGTTGTTGTGGAAAAATGGCGAGAGTAAGCATTTTATTTTCTGGCGCTTATGACAAATAAATGCGTGGAAGCATGTATGTATGCGAAAAGATTGATGTGTACATTTATTTTTTACATTATATTCATTTTTGTTAAAGGAAAAACAATTCCAAGGAATATGTGAGTTTGTTTATCTAACACAAGAAAATACAAAGCATAAAGAGAGACAGTTTATGAAGCCAAAAGCCGATAAACTCTTTTATTCAATATCGAGAAGACGGTATACAAGTACATGTCAAGGAACTACCCACTGAGCTACAGGAGTATCAACATCGACTCTATCAGACATCAACCTAGTGAATTACAAATCAAAATTAAAGAGAAGTAATTAGAAACATCTTGATAACAACTCTTCGTAGTAAGTCTGAGACTTCGGGGACAAGCATGCGCCCCATTTTCCTAATTTCGCACTCCCTTCAGGTGGTAAGTCATGATCTAGTTCGCTTGGAACGCTTCTCACAACTGTTTTCTCCTGGTTGGGGAGATCTTCAGGATGCCCATTCACTTGTGGTAGTAGGTTGGTGTCTTCCAGGTTCTTATGTGACTGCTCCTTTAGCTTGTAAATCTCTTCCAATCTCTGGTTTATCTCGTACTGATTCTGGTGGAGAGTGACTTCTAGCTGCTTGTTACGGCTTTGCTCATCCTTCGGCTCTTTCTTGCAAGCTTCTAGCAGACTTTGGAGTTTCTTGGTTTGTTCCATATGTTCGAGCTCCGCTTTGCTGGCCCGGTATTAAGTTTCGGCTAATTGCTTCTTCTTGGTTGTCAAACTGGCATAAGTCCCTTTGAGTGTGTCACCCACTTTGAGTCTTTTGAACACCTCTGTTTGTACCTCATCATCTTCTTGACGAACCCTATCTCTTTTCTGATTTAGATTGAACTTCAAAGTTTCTTTCTCCAAAAAGATCTTACCAAGTCTAGATTTGAGATCAACATTCTCTTTCTCTAGGGTCTTGATAACCTTTTTCAATTCATCGACTTCAGAATTTTGATGGTTCACTGGTTCAAGAGGCTTGACGTTCATGGACGGTTCAGGCGGAAACAACAACAAAATCTCACTAACTCTGTCTTTGACCCATCTAGTGTAATATTCCTTGGCAATGCAATCCTTCTTACCCATCTCTGCTCTTCCTTGAGGATAAATCGTTCCTAAGCCTTGACAATCTTCTTGATTAGTTCTGGATCTTTGACCCCTTCATATAAGACGAAACCTTCTACACTCTTGAGATCAGGCTTGTCAACCATAGGGTATCCCATTTGTCGTAGTGCTAACCTCAGATTGTAATTGATTCCCCCTTTTGTACCAAGAAGAGGTACATTAGGAAAATCCCCACAGTTGAGGATGAGCTTGACACCGTCGTATATTCGAGAATACCAAGAAATGTTTTCAGTGTTCAAGGACATGATTCGCTGGGACCACTTCAAGTTGTCTTTGTTCTCAATAAACGGGCCTTTTCTGGGTAGATGTGAAATAAATCATCTATACAACAAAGGGGAACGGCAGATGATAGTCCCTTTCTTCTTCTGAGTCCTTACATGGATGGAGTAGTAAGTATCAGCAAGAAGAGTAGGAATATGATTATGAGTTAGGAAGATATGAATGGTAGCCAGATCTACGAATTCCTCCATATTCGGAAACAATACGATTCCATAGATAAGTAGAGCTAGATTGGCGTTGAAGGTCGTCCAACTCCTAGCTTCGGCGAAGGCAATAGCTTTGTCCACTAGAAACTTGGAGGTGAAGCCATGAATTTCACCCTTAGGTTTCAAGTTTAATTCCACTTCCTTCTTTCCTATATGTAGAGCTTCAATAAGGTCTTGATATTTGGGAAGTTCCTTAGTGCGAACATAAGGCACTTGGTTCGTGATCCTAATACCCAGAATGTGTGAATACTCTTCCAAAGTAGGTGCCAATTGGTAATCTTTGAATGTAAAGAATCTCAGTGGAGGATCGTAGAATTGCACCAGAGTGTGCACAACAGTGAGGTTGACTTTGGTGTTTAGGATACCCAAAAGATTACCATAAGACTCCTTGAAGTCATCTTTGTGCCCCAGATCTAAACGTGCCCTAAGTCCTCTCAAGACGGACAACTGAGATTCTACGAACTTGTAATTGTGAATGTTCTTTCTCTCGGGATTCATGCTTCGCTTTGAATGCTTGGTAAACAAACTGGACTCTTGGATTCCTGGAAGAGAAATGCATATGCAATTTTTTTTGTCATGATGAATGATAATGTAATAATGGGATGATATAAGTCACATAGATTAAAAACTCTGGTATGTTCTGAACAATCTGTATATGCCGTTTATTGTAAGTTTAAAGGTTCGACGTAACATGAGTATCAAGGTAGGTATAGTCTATGATTTCCTGCAATAAAAACCCATATCCCCCTCACAGGTGTGGACTATGCTCCAAGGTGGTCCCTAGAAGGTCTCTCAGAGTCATCGACTCGAAATGGAAATACCCTGCCATAGTGAATACTCACAGGACAAAAGTACTTCCAAGTGAATCTAGTCTGGGTGTGGTTCTCGTGACAACCCAACGCGCGAAACACCGGCGTACACGACTATCCACGAGTCTATCCTATGTGTATACTAAGCTCGGTTACAGAGCTTTCCTCTCATGTAGTCTATCCCAACCCAACATGGAGTATAACATATAATATCCATAATATAAAGCGAGTAAGAAATGCGATAAATAAAATCGAGTAAATCTAAAAAGGTAAGCACCTATAACTACCGAGGGAATAACCTAAACTAGGCTCGACTCCTTTTAGCGACTAGGAAGCACTCCAAGTAGCAAAGTTTCCCCAGCAGAGCCGCCAGCTGAAGCTAGCGGAAATATACCCGAACATATCACACGCTCGAACATACAAAAGAGTCGTCATCATACTTTATTTATCCCCAAAGGGAAGGGAAAACATTGATAAAACCCAGGGGAAAGAGATATATTGGGTAAGGAAGTCGATTATGCAAGGGAAAGGTATTAGCATCCCAATCATCCATGGTACTCCATGGGAACCGTTTCGATTGTTCTCGCTCAATAGGTGTTATCTAAAGATTACTCGCAAAATAATGGGGAAAAAGAAAAGGAATAGATAAAGTGCTCGGTGAGGATTGGGGCCCTCATGCCTACATATCCTCATAGTGCAATGAGTAATTCAGAGCTCCGTAGTTCGAAGAACTAGAGGCGGGAGATGAAAAGAATTGTGATCTCAGGTATGGTCTGAACCAAAGGATTGTATGAATGAACTCCAACAAGGGTGAAAAGATGAACCCAAGAGTAAACAGGTATGAACCAACAAGTGAGGGCCTACAATGCTGTATCACTATATTGGAACAACTGAAAAAGGAGGGGAATTAGGTGTTTGGGTTAAGGGCCAAACAACTCTTGGTTCACAAGGAGGTACAAGATGGAATGCAAAGGTATAGTGTATTTGGCTCAAAGAATAGGTATATCACATGGAGTGAAGGAAGATATAATATGAGTGCATCATGGGATGAACGGAGTGAAGTGACCGAAGTCACAGAATAGGGGAACTTTGTAACAAGTGACTGAATAAGTATTGTTTGAAATTGAAAGGTGAAAGTGTCTTGGAATCCATAAGAGAAATGAGATTTCTACCATAGAGGGAAACAACATTAACCGATATGTGGACTAGCAGGGCGCCACTATAAGGTGTTTAGCTAAAAAGAAGGAATTAGTGTTTGGGTTAAGGGCCAAACAACTCTAGGTAGCAATGCGGACTATTCGTTAGGAGTCCTAAAAGGGTGTACATGGAATTCCAAAGAAAGTGTATTTCGGTTTCAAAGAAACGATGTGTCACTAAGTGAACAATTTATGATCGAAGGTAGATAATAAATAGTGAAATATATGAACGGTGCCCTAAGGCGAAGGAGGAATAATTAAAAGTATGCTCGCCAAGGATTCACATCCTTGTGCCTATGTATTCTCATTGTGCAATGAGAAAATCAGAGCAATCGTAGTTCGGAACTACGAGAATAGAAAGAGAGAGATATTTGTCTAAGCAACGGGGACTCACAAGACAAACACCTCTTCAAGGAAGGATTGTAGTACTGGATAGTACAAGGAATAGTGTATCACTTGCTGGGGAATCAATAATTCGAGATCAAATGAGGATAGTATCTTGGATCCAAGAGAAGGATAGACTCTTAATCGAAGAGCAAAGTGGCATCTTAGCCAAAAAAGAATGAATTAAATGTTTGGGTTACAGGCCAAACAACTCTTGATTGAGGAGGTCGACTGTCATTAAATCGTCCTAAAAGGATAGACAAGGAGTCCAAGGATAAGTATGCTTGACCTCAAAAAGATGGTATGATTTAATGAATGGAGAATGATTGATTGATAAATAGGGCAGATTGATAAATAGGGTAGCTCACGAAGAAACTGAGGTCTCCTGCCTACGTATCCTTATAGTGCAATAAGGAAATCAGAGCTTTCGTAGTTCAGCCCACTAGGGCTGAGAGCAAGAATGGTTGGAGGCAAAAGAAATGAATGATTGAATGAAAATGATTTAAAGAGTTGAATAGAATGGATACGATCAGCAACGAGCCAAACGTCTCGCAACCAAAGATATCCAGAATGAGTGTAGGAAATCTCCAGTCTCATTCCTTCTTTACCACTTAAGGCTCGTGGCATGTAATTCTCGTCTTAACTTTCAAGTGGAAAGAGAAGAATTATTGTAGTTGTTTCTTGTGTCAATAACGAAGACCTTATCAATCGTTTGATTCGAATTGCACTAAAGTCTATGAATAGAGGTGAATAGGATGAGCGTTGGGTCATACGTCCCATACCCAAAGATACTCAGAATGGGGGTAGGAATACTCCAGTCTCACTCTTTCTCCATTGCTTAAGGCTCGTATCGTACAACTTTATTCATGATTGATAAGTTATTGATGTAGTCCTTGCTTTGTTGTTTTTGCTTTGTGAAGAGAGAGACTTGTCAATTGTATAATTAGAATTGTGCTAAAGTCTATGAATAGAGGTGAATACGATGAGCGATGGGTCATACGTCCCATACCCAAAGATATTCGAAATGGGGGTAGGAATACTCCAGTCCCACTCCTTCTCCATTACTTAAGGCTCATGCCACACTCTTCTAACTTTGATTTAACAAGTTCTTGAAGATGCCACCTTTGATATGCTTGAATAATCCGCTTCTTGGTATGGATGAGGATTCCTTGATTGAAGATCTTGACTTGAGGCCTTGAGCTCCACAGCTTGGAAGAAAAGTCTATTTAAGTGACCAAAAGCCTTTTGGTCACTCAATTTAGACTGTGGGTTTATACAAGTTCGAAGGATTTAATTAATCAAAATTTCTTTTGATCAATTTAATCATGGGTTTTATTCTGGTTTTAGGGAATCAGGTTAATCCTATTCTAGAAGTTAGTAATTGTTAGAAGCTATCATAAGGGATCATGCATTGATTGAAAGTTCTAAGTTAGAAGTCCTAAGGGAGCATGTACATATTGGTCAAAATCTTGATTAAAAACCCCATGTATAAGTCCTACAATTGTTAGGAAATGATTCAACCCTAATGTCAACTTCTAGTTCTAAAGGGATCGTGTCATTTATCCCTAAAATAGCAAAATAAGCCCATAAGGGAAAATTGATCATTTACAAAATATGTCCAAATATCACAAATAAAATTTTAACCTAAAGTTGAGATTGATCTTAACCTAATGTTGAAAATGGCTAATTATCTCTAATTAAAATCTAATCAAAAGTCCTAATTAAAATTCTAATTAAATCTCAAGGAAAGCCCTAATTAAAATCCCAATGTCCTAATATCCTAAAAATCAAGATTTAATTCCTAATTTTCAATTATCAATCTAATTAATCTAACATTGTCCTAGTTAATCTAATTACAAATTGTAAAAAAACAATCAAGAAAAATAAAAGAAAAAGCAATTAAAGGGGAGGTTTGAATTAGGAAATTGGTGTAAACAGCATTTGCCTAATGGGCTGCAAGTGAGCCCAAACCAAGTTTTTTGTACAGGAAGCATATTCAAAATGAATGTGGGGTGTGAAACAGAAGAAACACATGGGCTGCGTCTGAGCCCATCATCATTTCAATCGTTTCCTGGGGGTGTACGCTGAAAATGTATGGTGAATCAGAAGAAAGGCCAATGGGCTTGGCTAAGCCCAAATCTCATTTCTTTCAATAGCCACTAGGGGGGGGGGGTATAAGTAATGGTGGTGTGTGAAACGTAATTCAATGGGCTTGAACATGCTAAGCCCAATCCCTCACCTCTGTTGACTTGTCCAAGTCAACAAATTCAAATTGGCTTTCAATACGCGCTCATTCTCTCCCTCGGCCTCATCGTCCATCCGTCGTGGACCACTGCGCTGGCGCCTGTCACCGGCGACGGTGGTGACCTAAACCTAATTCGCCACCACCATTGGATGCACAACTGTATGCTAAGCACGAATATGGAACGTATTTGGGAAACAGTCACTGGATCGGTTGAGTTAGACAAAACTGTGGAAGAACTCTAGCCTTATAAACTCAAATTAAATGGCGCTTGGCACTAATTGATCCCTACCAATATGGGGCTTTCATTCCCTACCCTAGATACTACATTTTGGTGAGCTCAAAGTAAGAAAACATCACAGAGGAAAAAAAGAATTACCGGAGAAGACGATCGGAAAATTCCACTGGTGAGTTCTTGAACTTGATTTGCCCCCTTCTTCTTCCTCTTTTTTCTTCTTCTTCTTTTGAACTAGGAAATGGTGAGATCAAAATGCATTGGCTTAGCTCAAGCAGATTGAAGCTTCAATGTGAAGCTTCAATGACTTCAAGGAAAGAGAGCTTTGAGTAAGGTGAGGGAAGAGAGATTGCAATAGAGAGAGTGCAGATTCGAGCAAATGCCAAGGGTAGTAAAATGTGAGTGGTGAATTCCTTAAATAGAAGTGAGTTAACTGAAAAACTTAGTTAGTTCCTCTTGACTCAGTTAGTTATGTTAGTTTATGTTGGTTAGTGAATGAGTGAATCTGAAATTTGACTGGCTATTGCAGGTTGTGGTTAGATTGAAGTTATGCGGGATTGATTTAGTGACCTGTTGAACTTGTTGCAGGTTGCTTTTAAGTTGCTTTGGCTTTGCCCTTTGGATTGATGATTGGCTTGTTGTTCAGCTAGCTTATAGCAAGGTAACAAGTGAACTCATACATAACCTATCATAGATCAAAGTTTATTGAACTCCCTATGCATAGTTGCTTGTGATGTCAATTGTCGTTAACACTTAGGTAGAAAATGGTCAAGGCTTTGTATATTGCTTCACACTGCAAATGATTGGCCACAGTCCTGCTTCCAATTGCCCCAATGGTTCTTGCCATGCTAGGTTATTCATCCATTGGAAAATCATGTTCAAATTTAGTTTGGCTATAACTGAAACTGTGAGCACCTTGATGCAGGCTTGGAACAAGTTTTGCTTTGAGGTATGTATTTCACTGTGATAATGCATTAATATTTCCACAACTGGTTTTGCAATGCACATGGGTGAATCATGTTGAGTCCCCCTTCCAATTCAACATGTGGTAGGTTGTTGAGTTTGATTTGTTGTGTAAGGCTCATGTTGGTTGGTGATTGGTGATATTGATACCTTGCCTATTACAGGATGTATGGCCAATGCACCTCACTTCCAAATTCATGCACCATGGACTTGACTTAGCACAATTGGCATGTGACGCTGAACCCTGGTTGTGTACAGCAGGTGACCTTGTCATTGCCTTATGTGGTGTCTGGCTGCAACAGGTTTTGGGGACTTAGGTTCATGGTAACACACTTCATGGCCTGGAATTGGATTAATGGTATGTGCAACTGGTGTTTTCAACTCAAGATCCAGGTTTGTCCTGCAGCCAGTGGTTTCAAGTGCGTATGGTATGGCTTCAAAACTTCACACCCTTACTGTTTGGTGTTAGTTACCTTGATGAATTGTCCTGCTGTGTATTTCCATGATTTTTCATTTATGATGGAGTTGTATGCTACTGTTATAGGTGTATGCTATGTAGATATTATGTTGATAGTATTGTGTGATGACTCATTGCCTTCATGACTGAGTTTCTTGAATGTGTTGGTTCTGCAGGATCATGTTGTGCCTTTGCATTTGGTTAATTTCACAACCTGGTGTGTTATTTTGGTTTTGTGTGGCATGAACTGTTTTGTCATGGCTTTTGGACTTGCAGTAGGTTCGGTGTTGTGGATTGTTTCAAGGCATTACAGCAAGTGTGTTGTAGGTATGTGTCGCATCCGCGAAAAACAACCGGCGGGCTGAAACAAAAATAACACAGAGCCGCCACCGTGCGTTATTTATCCCAAAAGAGGGAAAGGAAACGCTCGAAGTAAACCTGGGAAAAGCATGGTCTCGCGACCAAAGAGAATGGGATCGGGAGTCGGTTACGCAAGGGGAAGGTATTAGCACCCCTCACGTCCGTCGTACTCGACGGGATCCACGCTCAAAAGATAGAAAAAGGTTGCTAAAACAAACATCACACACACACACTGAAGACAACACAGGTGGGAAAAGGGGGAAGAGGGCTCGATAGGACGTCGCATCCTATGCCTACGTATCTCGTCTGGAACAAGAATCAGAGCCACCGTAGTTCGGCTCACGCACGCCAAACAAGACACACACAAACACGGGCAAACCTGGAACCCAAACGCCAATCACTGGACTTACATCGGCTTCCGAACCAAACAAACACACTCAGGATACGGACAACCAATCGCTGGGCTTACATCCATATCCTGACACACAAGAGGGTTAACAAGCGAACACACACAAAAAGAAAAAAAGTGCCCGGAGAGACCTCGCACGGTCTCCTGCCTACGTACCTCATCTGGTATGAGGATCAGGGCGACGTAGTTCCCCTAAATGGGAAAGAAATTCTAACCAGATACAAAGGGAGACACACTACTAGGGAGCTGGACTCGAGCCTAGATGTTATCATGCATCATTGCCCTATGTTATGGTTCGCTATCTACTTACACAACAGCAAGCTAATCCTAACCAGGAAAAAAGCAAAGCATGCATGCTCAATCAAAATAAAGCAAACATCCACAAGTAGCACACACTATATCCAGTCAAGTGAGGCTCAAACAAGGGTGAGGCTGCAAGAGCAAGCCAACTGTACAGGGTAGTGTTCGCTCTTAACCCTGACATTGAGAGTCAGGGTGAAGCAGATGAAAGGTGAGTGAAGATGAGACTTCACAACTCTTATCCCTGGCCAGGGAGAGCTTCAGACAAAGGAGCGTGGGTTCAGAAAGTGGGAACCCTTCTACACTCAAGACTCTGACTCAACTGATCTTGGGTTAATGTCCCAATGCATCAACACAGTGGTGTGAGCAGAGGGACGACTCAACAAGAATAGCAGGGGATGGATTGCACATCCCTTGGGTTCTGCCAATTGCCTTAATCAAGGTCTTTTCCTGCTTGGGGACAAAGTTAAACAATCACAAACATCGCCTCTTAAGGAGGACTTCAGACAGGTGCCTGGCCAAGTAACAGGCCAGGTCTTCCAGACTACATGGAGTTAGAGTGTTCTACCTCTATTGGTTTAAACAACCAAGCAACAGCAAGCAAGTTCTCAAAGAACTATTAGCAACTAATGTACCTGAAATCAATCAAATATAATCAGTATACCAATCACAAAGTCAAAACAGACAGTATAAAAACCAACAGACAATGTGCAATCAAACAATGCAATGTGCAAAGCACAATCAACTCAAGTGAGCCAAGCACAAGCTCAAAGCAAGTGAGCCAAGCATCCTACAAAACACACAAGTTAGTTCACAAAAATTAACCAAATTCAATCAACTTGAAGCAATCTCCTTAAAGCATTTGCATCTTAACCTGAAAAGCCAAACTCAAATATGAGAAACTAGACCACTAGGACAAGCCTAGGGTCAAAAGGAGATGAAAAATCCAAAACAGCGAGTGAAAATTATCCAAAATCACAGTCAAACAATTTAGAAACAAAAGCAATTGGTCCCATGCTCATATCATTCACCATTATCATTTCATGAACAAAATAACACAAAACATGCAATTTGCAACCTCAAAGGACCAAACAGAATGATTACCATCCAATCATTATCAAAACATTTCAATAAATTCCACAAAAATTCCAGTCTAAACAGAACACATAACATTTCAAGCACACCAAATTTCAGCTCATTTGGATCAAGGGAAGTAGGTCAATGAAATTCATAAAGTCCAGACAAGTTCAAGCAAGCCAACACAAGGCATCAAAACAAGCATCAACTTCCACCAATCATAAAACAGTGACAAAACATGATAAATGAATGGGATCAAAGCCAAAATGTTCTATAAGATGTCCACAATGCACATGCCAAATTTCACATCCATCCAATTAATGACCAGAATTTCACAAAGCAAATACAAACATGTGTCACATAAAATCAACAAATGACCAAACAAGGGGAAAAATTCCAATCAAATAGGAAATGTCACCAAAAATTCCAGAAAAATTCACATGTCCTCTCAACATTCATATTATCAATCATGCAAAAATTCAGCTCAATCCAAGGTCCACAAGCATGGCAAATAAAATCATGCAATTGCACTAAGCATGGTGTGACACAAATTGTCACACCTCTATTCAAAAAATCATATCTCATCATCCAGGAACTCAAAAATTGCAAACCATATATCAAAATCACCAGAAACGAGTCACGAATAGGCATGTAAAATTTCATGAATTTCTATGGAAGCATCAAGATTTTATGATCAAAATTGTGAGCATGGTACACAAAGCATACATTCAATCAAACCCTAGGCATTTTTTAAATTCACACGTGCACAAAAATATTAAAAATCACCATAAAAAACTACACATCACAAGGAGAATGGTGAAAAAACCCTCATCAATTTTGGATCATTTTTGAAGAAGTTATGGATTTTCTAAGATCATTGATCAAAATGAAATGAAATGGAAAAAAGAAAATGAAATAATGTGAAATTAATACTGATAATGGCAAAGTTGTAATTAAGCGCTGGCAAGGGGGAAACGCGGCGTTTCATTAAAACGCCCTGGCACGCTCTGATTGGTCCACGGGCGCGGGAAACAGGTAATTCAAACGCAAGCAAGGCAAATAAGATAAAACACAACTGGAAACGCGTTCTTGGAGTGTTCATCAACATCATCACTTCCAGAAATCATCATCAACAAATTTTTCACTAAAATGATCGTGCCATATATCAAAATGACTGGCGTTTAACATACATCACGAATATGGCAAGCATTTGACCTAACTCTAATCATGCTTCACGGATCGAGCGAAAATAGGTTTCACATCCAAACTTCTAATCAAGATATCTCATTCAATTTAGCATGGAAATCAAAACTATAAGTTGCAACGTGCTCTACAAACTTAGATCTACACAAGCCATATCATGATTTTGAGAATTATGGAAATCGAGTTCTAACCTCTTGATGATGACAGTTGTTGAATCGTGAGCTTCCAGGTCCAAAAGTATGAAATAGATGCAGTTTAATGATGTAGAAGTTGATTGGAATGGATGTCTCAGCTCAATTATGCACCAGCTTTGAAAATGATCAAGAAGCCATGGATGAGCAAGGTGATAACAGTCACGATTCTGCAAGCTTGGCCTTGATCTTGTTGCAAACAGTTCTTCACAAGTGATTATAGAAGATGGATCAAGCAAGAATACACACCATGGATGATGAATTTGCAATGAAAAATGATGAAAAAGTGTGAAAAAGTTTTGAGAAAGTTGAGAGAATTGTGATGAAAAGTATGTTAGATCTGAAATTGTGATTTGTGATTATTCATTTTCTGTTATGATTATGCCTTTATACCATGCCCTAATCCATTTGTTAATCACAATTAACAAAATCCAAGTGAAATTAGCAAAATGCATTTTATGTGTTTTGGCCAAAATGCCCTTTTCTAGATGCATCCAATGTAACAGTAGAAAACCAGTTGGAGCAAGTCATATTGGATATTTGGAATGTGTTGGAATTGGTCTTGTATGGAAATCACATGTATTTTTGAAAATCACTATTTTTCCCACCAATTTTTAAATGGTTCACTTGAAAAATGACCTTTTTATGTGAAGGTTTTCAATGAAATGTGATAATGGATTTGGATAGTACACATCAAATGTGGTTTGCTCAAAGAAAAATCACCCAATTTGGCCTTTCCATTCAAAAGTTATGCCACTTTGAATTTCAACATTTTTTGAAAATGATTTGATCATAATTTGCCAACCACACATGAGAAATTCATGTTCTTGGACTTTTTGGAAAGGTGAGAGCAAGATCTACAACTTTCATGTTGAACAAAATTTCATTTGAAGCATTTTTGGACACGTAATTTTGAGGTGAAAAACTTTCCATTTTTGGCAGTTTCCAATTACAAGTCACTTTCTATTTTTGGAAAGTTTCCATCTGACTTTATTTTCTTCATTCTTGATGTTTGAAATGCCAAATGAAACTTGTTTAGACATGAATGAAGTGTCTCTAACCCTCTCCCACCTCCAAATCCATGAATTCAGGCACAGTTGACCACAGTTGACTTTTGTTGACTGACAGATGAATCTGGCTATGCACTGATCAAGTTGAGCTTCAAACTCCTAATGAAATGGCTCAACCATGAAACCCTAGCTTCCATAAGCTCAATATAAACATATGATGATCCCCATATCCATTGAAAACCTCATCTCCTTGCCAAGCCCTGATTGGCCCAATGCAGATGATTAGGGTTGACCAGTGGTCAAAACCCTAATCTCAGGGTATCTGATCATGAGCAATGATTCCCTTGGTGATGACAAGACCATGATGATGATGATGTACCAATTCAACCAAGATGAAGCTCAACCCCCTTGAGAATCAAAAACCCTAATTTGAATCACACACCCTCAGATGATTAATGATTCAGTCAATGAAACCCTAGCTTGCATCTTAACCTCTCTTATCTTCTGATCAAGACTTAGGAGGATGACTTGCTTGATGTAGCCACATGATATGCAAATATGCAATGACTAATGACCTACAAATGAAATGCAACATGCTAAACTAGTCCCAAGAGAGGAGGGAAAATTTTGAGGTGTTACAGCTGCCCCTATTCAATCCACTGTGAACCTGTCGATATGAATAGCCTCGGCTTTCAGATGATCAGGGTGAAGAGTGATTGAATACCAAGAACAGACGAACAATTTGCACTCTGATGGGAAATAATTAACAATGCCTGTCAGAATCGGAAAAGAAGCAATCTCGAAAGAAGAACCCGTCTGGTACGGAAAAAGTCGGTCGGAATACCGAAACAGAAACGTCGACCTGTATACCAACATAAATGGTAACACAGGGATAACCATGGCCTGAACACCACTTCCGCTGGGGATTATTATCTCCTTTTGATGTTTTTCTTGAACCCCGAAATTTTCTAATGATTTCCTCTTTTTCTTTCTGTTTCTTGAACCCCGAAATTTTCTTCGCGCAAATGATCCCGGATCATTGCATTTGAACCCCAACATCTTGTTTGCCAAAAATAATGAACCCCATTCTCCATTTGAACCCCAGTCGCCTGACGATAATTTGTGATCGCCATTGTGAACCCCGTTCTCCAGAAAACACCTTGTGTCTCCTTTTCTCCATTTGGACCCCGTTCTCCAGAAAATGCCTCAACATTTCCCTTTCTCCGTTTGAACCCCGCTTTCCGCTTTCTTGTGATAATTCCGCTGGCAACGTCGGAAATAACACCAAACACCACTCTGAGGGCGACATATCAGAGGGTACACCTTCACGGAAGGAAGGTAACATGTGCATCTCTTCCTCAGAAGACACCTATAACGACCTCCATTGACCTCAGCCAAAGTCTAAAGTGACACATGAACAGAAGATAATCCTGCGGACCTCATCCCGGATATACTCTTCAACTCCAATCTCCATTTGAACCCCGTTCTCCAGAAAATGCCTCAACATTTCCTTTTCTCCAATTGAACCCCGATCTCTAGAAAATGTCTCAACATTTCCCTTTTCTCCGATTGAACCCCGATAGTCGCGCTGATCGCGTAACGTCCTTTGATTTTATTTCCATCTCCGCCCGACGGAAAAATTTCCTCTAGTATCGCACTACTGGAGAACATTGCTGATCTGACATCACGATGCTAAACTCCTCAGAGCAACACCTTCACCATCCGGCGAAACTAAATCTCAAACGGTAACCACGGCTTGAGTCGCGCTGATCGCGTAACATTCCCATCTCTGTCCGACGGAAAAGTTTCCTCCAGTATCGCACTACTGGGGAAGTACTGTTGATAAAAAACGGTGCCAAACTCCTCGGAGCAACACCTTCACCCTCAGGCAACCACTTCTCAAACGGTAACCACGGTCTGAGACTAGCTCATGCTTGCAATATGATGCATGATTGATTTTTTTGCGTAATGCTCCATAATTATGGAAATGCTACGCAATTTATTATGTAATATGCTATGATCTCCTAAATGAT
Source organism: Lathyrus oleraceus (assembly GCF_024323335.1). Classification (NCBI taxonomy): domain Eukaryota; kingdom Viridiplantae; phylum Streptophyta; class Magnoliopsida; order Fabales; family Fabaceae; genus Lathyrus; species Lathyrus oleraceus. The sequence continues at coordinate 381,642,326 of NC_066583.1, read as the reverse complement.
GCATGCATAAAAAGCATCCCCCTCAGGGGACTCTTCTGAGGAGCTCGAGACACTCTGCTGAGGAACTCGCCATCGCTCCGATTCCGCCCTGCTGGGGAATATTGCTGCTGCTGGGAAAAGGCAACCCTTGCTGGGAAAAAACCTCCTCCGCACCCGATCCGCTTGGGGAATTGCTGGGGATAGAACCACCAATGCACTCCGTGGGGATACAACAGTCTTGACTAGCTGGGGATATCAATCCCGACTCTGCTTGAGAAACCACTACACACAGATACTTCCGCTGGGAAAACTGCAACCTTCAGGCCTGGCGACTGGGGAAGCATCGATCTGAAACCTGCTGGGGGTAACCATCCGAACCCTGCTAGGGAAGCCACAAACCTTGGATCTACTGGGGAATTAGTCCTCACGACTCTGCTTGGAGAGATGAGGAAACTCTGGTACTGAACACCCGTCGACTCGTCGACCCGCGGTATTCATATCCAACTCCCATGTCAGCTTTCCAATTTTGAGAACTCCCAGACTCATCTGGACCTTTCTGCTCCATCCTCTTGTATTCCTCGACCGTTCCGTACTCGACGAAGACCGAACTCCTGGGATTTATACAAACTTTTCAATCTTCCGACTTTGAAGAGTCTTCTTGATTAAAATCAAGGATCGTCGTACGTCCTTCGTCGTCCTTTCACTGTTTCCTCCTCCATTTGTCCCTGACTGGACTCCGTGGGGACTGTTCGTCAAAAACTTCCACATCACAACCTGCAAGTGAGTGAAAATATCTAACAGTACCTGCAAAAGAGATCGTTAGATAAAACCGTGCCCCAGGCGTGTCAAGATTTCAACACTTGGGTCACTCAACCTTCCAAATAAAATTTCAAGCTTCAATCTTATAAGCATGCATTGGAAGGGACCCGTATGTCTTAAAATGCAAGATTCTTTATCAAAAATAATTGGATGTTTTTGCAATCAAAGCGGTAATGAAGAACAAAAACAAAATTATTTGACTGAATATGCATTTTATTGATTGAAAAGCGTGTGGCTCAAATTGAGCAATACAAAGGAAGCAATTCCTGAAAAGAGGTAATTGCGCACAAAAGGAAAAATCTATCCTAATGGCAATGTGAAACCCGTGATCTCATCGAGTTCCAACTCGGTTACACCCCATATGTCCTCAGACTATCTGTGCTTTCTGCATTCGGAACAAGACGCTTCTGATTGATCCCTACCGGGTATTATCCATGATGCTTTAACCAAAGCGCAAACGATCATGCCAGACGCAGTTATTCATTTCAATCCCTCTTTTGCCCGGACCGCCCTTTCGGGTTTTCAGTCCACCGGGATACCCTTTTTTGCCCAAGTCGCCTTTTCAGGTTTTCGACTTGCCGGGTGTACAGTTTTTCTTTTTATCCCTAATTTTTGCCCGAACCTTTTCATTCTGTTTTTTTGGTTCGCCGGGATGCCCATTCTTGCCTGGACTATTTTATTCTTTTCGTCCAGCGGGTCTCTTTATACGAAGTATTTTTTAACTGCGTCTGCATTCACAGGGGATGGAAAATCCTCGCCATCCATGGTCGTTAACAACAAAGCTCCGCCAGAGAAAACCTTCTTGACCATGAATGGACCTTCATAATTGGGTGTCCATTTGTCCCTTCGATCGTTTTGAGGAGGAAGGATCCTTTTCAGCACCATATCACCCACGTGATATACCCGAGGTCGTACTTTTCGGTCAAAAGCACGTTTTATCCGCTGTTGATATAACTGCCCATGACAGATGGCCGCCAGCCTCTTTTCCTCAATCAGGCTCAACTCTTCGTACCGGGTCCTTACCCATTCAGCCTCTTGCAATTTCACGTCCATCAAGACTCTCAAAGAGGGAATCTGAACCTCAACCGGTAGCACAGCTTCCATTCCATATACCAACGAGAAAGGCGTTGCCCCAGTAGATGTACGCACCGACGTTCGATACCCATGCAATGCAAACGACAACATCTCATGCCAGTCTTTATAGGTTACCACCATCTTTTGCACAATCTTCTTAATGTTCTTATTAGCTGCCTCAACCGCCCCATTCATCTTCGGACGATAGGGAGAAGAATTGTGATGTTCAATCTTGAATTCCCGGCACAGTTCTGCCATCATCTTATTGTTCAGATTAGAACCATTATCAGTAATGATTCTTTCGGGGACCCCGTATCTGCAAATGATGTCTCTCTTGAGAAACCTGGCAACGACCTGCTTCGTCACGTTCGTATAAGAGGCTGCTTCTACCCACTTGGTGAAGTAATCAATAGCCACTAATATGAATCGGTGCCCATTCGAAGTCGTAGGCTCAATCTTCCCTATCATATCAATGCCCCACATAGCGAACGGCCACGGAGACGACATCAAGCTCAGCGGGTTAGGAGGCACGTGCACCTTGTCAGCATAAATCTGGCATTTATGACACTTCCGCACAAAATTGAAACATTGGGCCTCCATTGTCATCCAATAATAACCTGCCCTCAGCAGCTTCTTTACCATTGCATTCCCACTGGCATGGGTACCGAACGATCCCTCGTGAACCTCTTTCATCAATTGGCTTGCTTCTCTATCATCAACACATCTGAGCAAGACCCAATCAAAATTCCTCTTGTACAGAACCCCATCCTTATTCAAGTAGAACACCATGGCCAACCTCCGCAGAGTCTTTCGGTCCTTCTTCGATGCTCCCTCAGGATACTCTTGCGTCTCCAGATAGCGCTTGATATCGTAATACCACGGCTTCTCATCATCAGGCGATGTATCAATAGCAAACACATAAGCCGGTCTATCCAGACGACCCACTTCCACACTGGGGAACTGATTCCACCTCTGTACTTTAATCAAGGCAGCCAGAGTAGCCAAAGCATCTGCCAAAGGGTTCTCTTCTCTAGGCACATGATGCATCTTCACCTTGGTGAAAAACGTCAACAATCTCCTCGTATAATCCCGGTATGGAACTAAATGAGACTGATGCGTATACCATTTTTCGTTAACTTGATTTAGCACCAGAGCTGAATCTCCATATATGACAAGGTTCTTGATCCTCAAATCAATCGCCTCTTTAATCCCCAGTATGCAGGCTTCGTATTCAGCCACGTTGTTGGTGCACTCAAATGTTAGCTGGGCAGCAAAAGGAATGTGGGGATCCTTTCGGCGTAACCAAAACAGCACCAACACCGCTTCCATTCACGTTAACGGCCCCATCAAACATCAGAATCCATTCGGATTCAGGGTCAGGCCCCTCCTCCGGGATTGGTTCCTCACAATCTTTCGATTTGAGAAACATGATGTCCTCATTAGGGAATTCAAACTTCATCGGTTGATAATCATCAATGGGTTGCTGAGCGAGGTAATCAGACAATACACTCCCCTTGATTGCTTTCTGAGAAGTATACTGTATATCATATTCTGTCAAAATCATTTGCCATCTCGCAACCCGCCTGATCAATGTTGGCTTCTCAGAGATGTACTTGATTGGATCCATCTTGGAAATCAATAAAGTGGTATGAACCAGCATGTACTGCCTTAGTCGGCGAGCAGCCCAGACCAAAGCACATCAAGTTTTCTCGAGCAGTGAATATCTTGTTTCACAGTCGGTAAACTTTTTGCTAAGGTAGTATATGGCATGCTCTTTTCGACCAGACTCGTCATGCTGCCCCAATACACACCCCATAGACCCCTCGAGGACCGTCAAGTACAGAATCAACGGTCTTCCCTCCACAGGAGGCATCAGAATCGGAGGCTCCTGCAAATATTCTTTTATTTTTTCAAATGCCGCTTGGCAATCATTATTCCACCTGACCGTTTGATCTTTTTTCAACAACTTGAATATTGGTTCACACGTGGCTGTTAGATGAGATATGAACCGTGAAATGTAGTTCAATCTACCTAAGAAACCACGAACCTCCTTCTCTGTTCTCGGTTCAGGCATTTCTCTTATCGCTTTTACTTTTGCAGGATCAACCTCGATTCCTTTCTCACTTACAATGAACCCCAGCAATTTACCGGACCGCACTCCGAACGTGCACTTGTTCGGATTCAACCTCAGTCTGAACTGTCTCAGCCGGTCGAACAACTTGGCCAGATCTACCAAATGCCCCTCTTCTATTTGGGACTTTGCTATCATGTCATCAACATAGCATTCAATTTCATGATGAATCATATCATGAAACAAAGTCACCATGGCTCTCTGATAAGTAGCACCGGCGTTCTTGAGACCGAATGGCATCACCTTATAACAAAAAGTGCCCCACGGTGTAATGAACGTTGTCTTCTCCATATCATCTGGAGACATTTTGATTTGATTATAGCCAGAAAAGCCATCCATGAAGGAAAACACCGAGAATTGAGCTGTATTGTCTACCAACACGTCAATGTGAGGTAGTGGGAAATCATCCTTCGGACTAGCTCTGTTCAGATCTCGTTAGTCCACACACATTCTCACCTTACCATCTTTCTTCGGGACTGGCACGATATTCGCGACCCATGGCGGATAATTAGTGACAGCAAGGAAACCAGCATCCCACTGCTTCTGCACCTCTTCTTTAATTTTCATCGCCATGTCAGGTCGAGTTCTGCGCAACTTCTGCTTCATTGGAGGACAATCTGCTCTCAACGGTAGCTTGTGCACAACGATATCAGTATCCAACAATGGCATATCTTGATAAGACCAGGCAAAGATGTCGACATACTCTTTCAACAAGGCTACCATTCTGCTCTTGACACTCGCCTCCAAAGCAGCCCCGATTTTCACCTCTTTCTTGACCTCGTCGGTACCCAAATTCACTATTTCAATCTGCTCTTCATGCGGCTGAATCACCTTCTCCTCTTGTTTCAACAACCTGGCTAACTCCCCTGGCAGTTCACAATCTTCTTCGTCTTCTTCTTCGGCTTGATAGATCGGATTGTCTAAATCATATGAGGGTGTAACAGGATTGTTATCAATGAGATCCGGAGAATGATCGCATCTGCATGAATGTGGATTCATGCATTGCTTAGAACCGGAACGAGACAAATTGAAAAAGAAAAATGAAAACATTGCCATTTTTAGTTTGTTTTTTTTTTAACTGCAAAAATAAATGAAAAACAGGGAACACCGCTTTTAATTGAAAAACATCCTTTTATTGATGATGCAAATTTGCAAAGTTTAAACATGAGGTGGCCCTTACAATGAACCATTACGTGTCGGGGAACACGTATGGCTTTCATGCATATAAAATCAAAAACAGGAAAATATTACTCTTCCAGCAGAGTGACCGTGATGATCTTTTCAGCCTTCCAGTTCTGGATTCCTATCCCTGGTGCGCACGGCTTTATCCATTGGTCAATTTCGCAGTCGCTATTAGCTTCCTCACTCATCATGCAGATGTGATCCGGATCCAGCATTCCGGCACTAGTAAATGTGACCGACGTACGAAGTCCTCTTCCTTGTCCAGATGAGCCTCTTCCCGGCTGGTACCCCACTCCGAAGCGGTCCTTCTTTGCAGAGATATCCATCATTCTACCCCAACCAGGAGCCTCTCCATTCTTCACCACCTCAGCGGCCTGTTTGTACGAAGCAATGGACGGTTTCTCCTCCTCCTTTGCAAACAGAGCATTCTCCACCTTAACGGTTTCGAAAGCTTGACTCGGCGTCTCCCATATCTCGCCGTCCATTTCAACGTATTTGAATGAGGACAGGTGGCTGACAAAGATGTCCTCTTCTCCGCACATAGTGACAACCTGTCCTTCCCAGATATACTTCAGCTTTTGGTGCAAAGTCGAGGTCACTGCCCCAGCAGCATGAATCCACGGCCTACCCAACAAGCAACTGTATGCCGGCTGAATATCCATGACGTAGAAAGTCGACTTGAACACCTCCGGGCCTATCTTCACAGGAAGCTCAACCTCTCCAAATACAGCCCGCTTTGACCCATCAAATGCCCTTACTATCAGATCAGTGGGTGTCAAAATCAGCCCGTCACAATTCAACTTTGCCAGAGCCTTCTTCGGCAACATATTCAATGAGGAGCCGGTATCAACCAGCACATGCAAAAGCACGGCCCCTTTACATTCCATTGCGATGTGTAAAGCCCGGTTATGATTCCTCCCATCTACAGTCAAATCCATGTCTGTAAAACCCAACCCATGGCTAGCATGAACGTTAGACACGACCGTCTCCAACTGGTTAATTGTTATCTCTTGAGGAACATAGGCTTTCTTCAAGATCTTCATCAAAGCCTCTCTATGCCCCTCAGAGCTTAACAGCAACGACAGAATCGATATTTTGGAGGGAGTTTGTTGCAGATGGTCCACCAACTTGTACTCAGACTTCTTGATGATCCTTAAGAATTCCTCTGCATCATCATCAAGCTTTTCTTCCGACCCAACCGGCGCCGGTGTCACCACTGGAGTACCATCATTCACCATTGCTTTCCCTTTCGCTCTGGCTAAAGCCTCGGCCTTTTCTTTTTTCTCTTTTTCTCCTTCTTCTCTCCTCAACGCGTCCGGCGCAAACAATCTTCCACTGCGAGTGAAACCACTGGTACCGGCATTATCCGCCTTTGAAACGGTGGTTTCATCCGCAGTCTGCTCTTCCATTCTCTCTCCGTTGCAATATACCTCCCCACCATAATGCCAAGGCACGACATCATCTTTGTCATACGGAATTGGTCCAGGTACCGTGATTGTAACTGGAGCCGCCTCAGCTAGAGTAGACAAATCCACCGGGTCAAAATAAATCGTTATGGTGGAGACCTCTTCTTTCCCCAAATCCACCTTCTCAATCTGAATACTCCCATTGTCCATCAAACCCTGGACAGTCTCTCTCAACCATTCACATCCATTGACAGAAATAATGCACACAGCACAATTAACACCGCAGCCCGGGTAAACCCCGTTCAACATCAACTGCCGCTTGACCTCAGCCAGAGGAGTCCTCAACTGATCAACCCCTAACAACCCGATTCGGCCCTCCTCAGAGATAGCATTCACCCCTCTTTGACCATGCGCGGGCATGGGATTAACATTGACGTTGGGAGATGGTGCGAAGTTGATAGCTTTCGAATCCACCAGGTCTTGAACCACGTGCTTAAAAGCTTTGCAGTTCTCTATGTTATGTCCGGGCGCTCCTGAATGAAATTCGCATTTTGCATTCTCATCATAATTGGCTGGCCTCTGATCAGGTCTCAAAGGCGCCAAAGTCCTTAACTGTACCAACCCCAAGTCTTGCAATTTCTTCAACAAGAAAGAGTAAGTCACAGGTGGCCTGTCGAACTGACGGTCATTCATTCTTCCCCGCACCTGATAACCAGCCCTCTGAGGCCTCTGCTGAAACAGTTGACTTTGTTGTCGAGGTTGCTGCTGTTGCTGCTGTGCAGGCTGATTCTCAGCAGGAATAGTTACCGCAGTAGTGTGCTGAAAGTAACAATCCCTACTGGGTCCTCTCTGAGCGTATACCGCGCTGGCATCACCCTCTTTTTTCCTCTGGCCGTTACTGAAGGGCTTCTTCGACCCAGACGACGAAGCATTACCCTGTATTTTTCCGAGCTTCAGCCAGCTCTCTATCCTTTCACCAGCCACAACTATATCCGAGAAATTGGTGACCGGACAACCAACCATTCTCTCGGTGAATGCCCCCTGCAGGGTCCCCATGAAGAGATCAGACATCTCTCTGTCCACCAAAGGAGGTTGTACTCTGGCAGCCAACTCCCTCCACCTTTGAGCGTATTCTTTAAACCCTTCGTTGTTCTTCTGGGACATACCCTACAGCTGGGTACGACTCGGAGCCATATCAGCGTTGAACTGATACTGTTTAAAGAATGCGTCCCCCAGATCTTGCCAATTCTTGATATCTGAGGACTTGAGCTTGGTGTACCACTCCAGGGAGCCTCCGGACAAGCTGTCCTGGAAGAAATACATCCACAGTTTTTGGTCCATGGTGTACACAGAGATCTTACGAACAAACGCTTGCAAATGAGTTTCGGGGAAGGAACTCCCATTGTACCTATCAAATGTGGGTGCTTTAAATTTCTGCGGGATCACGATCCCCTCTACCAGCCCCATGTTTGACATGTTGACCACCCCAGGAGTGGCATAGCTTTCCAATGCTCTGATCTTCTCAACCAGCAGCTGAATCTCTTTGTTCTGTGGTGGGGCACTGTATTGACCGAAAGGTTCATTATGCATGGAAAACTGATCTGCTTCTCGGTCTTCCTCTCTGTCATCCTCAACCCCGAAGAATGGCGGGAAAAGACTGTCCTTCAGATTCTGACCAGGTTGACCACCCGCAACACCAAAACCAGCAGCGTTATTCACTATACCCACGGTTGTTCTCTTGCCACCATCTCGAGAACCACCCAGCCCCTGGTTGGAGACACCATCCAGGTTGACACCATTGTTTGCCGCTGAAGCCCGCTCAAGCTTCTCGACTTTATCAGCTAGAGCTTTCTGACCAACTACAAAACCTTGCATGATGTTGATCAGTTCGCTCATCTTGTCCTTCAGCTCAAGAATATCAGTATTCGGGAGATCCATTAGTCTGGGAGTATTGCGTCGCGTGAAGTATCTATGAGGACGGGTTGAGTGCAAAGGTACAGTTCTGCGAGCACGAGCAATGATTCCTGAAACAATCAAACACGTTAGAATTGATACCTGCAAAATAAAACACAAGTTATTATGATCATGCATGAATGCAGTGTTTATCCACATGAGGAACACTTTGTTTCTCGATCCTGGCTTCATCGAGACATATAACAATCCGGAAGCAATATTCTGACATTCATCATTCGATTTCATCATATAGATCAGAGATATATGATTTAGCAAAATACCGCCCAACCATGTGTGTGCTGTGTGAGTGCATACGGTAAAGCCAATAAAGCTTGAAGATCAACCACTGAATGAAAATAACCATCGCATAGCAAAATGCACAAAGAGTGTCATAGTCATACATCACAAGTGATATAAATCCAATACAATCTTCCAGAATCGGGAAAGAAATACAAGCAAATGAATTCCGTCAACATGCCTGACGGTAATTCAACACAAATGAGAAAGGTCTAGCCTGATGAAGGTCCCACAGACGACCCTATATCATCAACAATCTTCGCGAACTCTGCGGCGAACCTGAGCTCGGTGTTCTCTTGCTGTAATCTCCCCACCTCCTTCTGGTGAATCTTCATCTGCCTGAAGTAATGATCTCTCTCAGCAATGTAATGATCCCTCTCGGCGATACAATGATCTCTCTCAGCGACGATCTTCACATTCTCTGTTTCCTTGATCTTCAGCTTTGCCTCTCACTCAGCAATGAGAACTCTGACCTTGTCGTCCCTCTGATCCCTTACGAGAATTTTCCTCCTCTTCTGATCTTCAATGACCTTCGAAGCTCTAGCCAATCTCTCTTTGGTGATGTCGTGCTCCTTTGTTGAAGACGCCAAAGCCTGACTGACCTTCCCATAGTAAGCGGTATCCATCTCAAAGCGTTTTGCTTCCAGGGCATGTCGCTTGTCCTGATCTTCCATCTTCACTTTGATCTCCTGATTAGCCATCTGGACCCGAGCGACACTCATCTCCAATTCTGTTTTCTCCGCAAGCAACTGATCTCTCTCCCGCTTCATCTCCAGGAACGCTTCCATACTAACAGAAGAAGGAGATTCCTCAATCAACGGATACCAAGGATCCACCATAGGAAACGGTAGACAAGTAAGTTCCACTCTCTTACTGAGCCAGTCATCAAACGGAGGAAAAGACCTATTATTGGCTCTACCCCAAGAAAACTTGCATTTCCTTTGAATGCTGCGCCATGCATCAGATACTTGCTTCAACCTGGCCTGATTGCCCTCAACCGGGAAGTACAAAGTTTCCTGAACCTCACTCTTGAACGGAGGAAGCTCCATAGCGAATCCCATTTGTCTCTTAAGAAGTGTCGGGTTATAATTAATGCAACCCTGAACTCCTATAAGTGGCACATTGGAAAAACCCCCACAACTGCAGATGAAATCTTGTCCCACCCCACTACTGTGAGTCCAAGCTATGTCTTTAGCCCTCAAACCCATTAGCTTGGTCGCCCAATTAACAGTCTGGTCAAGAAGAACAAAAGCACCTTTGGACGGCAAATATCCCATAAACCACTTGTATAGCAACTGAGTACAACATCGAATCAATCCCCCATGCCGCTTCTCGTTCCTGTTGTGGACCGAGTAATAGACATCTCCGATCAAAGTAGGGATAGGATTCCTCTGAACAAACAAGCGAATGGCATTAATATCCACGAAGCTCTTCTGATTAGGAAACAGAATAATCCCATAAATGCCCGCAGCAATCACGGCACAGACTGTATTCCAATTACCCAACTCGGCATTCTCCTTGGCCTTAGCTTCTAGGAAACTCAGATGAAAACCAGGCAACTTCCCCTTCTCTTTCAGACTCCCCTTAACCATCTCCGGACTCAAATAAAGAGCACGGGAAATCCCACCAATATCAGGCTCTTCCTTAGTAGCATAGAAAGGAACCTGATTTCTGATCTGAATGCCCAAAATACCAGCATAATCCTCCATCAAAGGCCCCAATAAGTAATCTGAGAAGACGAAGCACCTCAAACCAGGATCATAGAACTGGAGGAGAGTATGAATGGCGCTCCTATCTCTGTCAGTGAGTCTAAAAACCATCTTCAGAATACCACCATATGCCTCACGAAACATCCCCACATGGTCGGGTGTAATCAAAGTTATCATATCCTTCAGCACACTGATCTCTGAGTCAAAGAAGCTGTAGACCACATCGTCCTTCAAACCGGGCCTCCTCATGTCTGAGCAAGAAGTCTCTCAACCAGGATCTCAATCAAAAATGTCCCTGCATATGGATAAACATGCGTTAGATGCAGGTAAATGCAGAATGTGATGATGCTGATGAATGAATGCAATGCATTGCCATCCTCCAAGTCATCTGATCGTCCGTTGCACTGCATCACAGCCTTGATCTCTGAACTGATCACAACCATCTGAAGGAATATATAATCACAAATCCAACTTGAGGGTTCCGAAATAAACGGAACTGAAAGATACACCATCATCATCATCAGACAAATCCTGAGCAGATACCTATAACCATCTCTGAATCGGCCCGGGGAATCCTGAAATAAACGGATCCCCACTGATAAATAACTCGGACAGTACTCCGGCGTCTCAGAAAGAAATGTCCATAAATCCGACTTATAAATATGACTCTGATCAACGGAACCAATAGTCACCATCTGAACACGCATCTGTAAGAATCATCCTCCCCTCACAGGTAAATTCTAATCAGGTCATCCTAAGGCGGATAATAGTCTCGACAATCGGGCAAAGATACTCAATGGGTTTGCCCTTTCGGGTGTGCCATTGTAGCTCTTCTGAGATCGTCTAAGCCAAAGATCCGGGAAATGATCGGTCACCGAAGTCAATAGCCCAAAAGAGGTAACCCAACCAAAGTGGAAAACCCCACTGAGGAAAAGCACTCTCAGATGAACCTCGTCCGGCTTGTGGTATGTCACGTCGCAACAGCATGCCCAACCGGCATGTGAGGAACGTGAGACCACACTAATCCTAGGTGTATACTCGGGCCTGGCTTTTAGCCCCACTCAGAACACCCACCCAAAAACAGAGGAACCACCTGCACAGAGGACGGCAACATGATAGTATGATGCATGCAGACATATATGCAAATATATACACAATCAGAATAATAAATGCAATAAATAGCAGCACAAGCAACCTAAACTATCCTAGAACGCTAGGAGAGACTCGCTTAGGGAAGATGGACCAGCAAAAGGTCAACTTCTTGTTGTGTCCCCAGCAGAGTCGCCAGTTGTCGCATCCGCGAAAAATAACCGGCGGGCTGAAACAAAAACAACACAAAGCCGCCACCGTGCGTTATTTATCCCAAAAGAGGGAAAGGAAACGCTCGAAGTAAACCTGGGAAAAGCATGGTCTCGCGACCAAAGAGAATGGGATCGGGAGTCGGTTACGCAAGGGGAAGGTATTAGCACCCCTCACGTCCGTCGTACTCGACGGAATCCACGCTCAAAAGATAGAAAAAGGTTGCTAAAACAAACATCACACACACACTGAAGACAACACATGTGGGAAAAGGGGGAAGAGGGCTCGATAGGACGTCGCATCCTATGCCTACGTATCTCGTCTGGAACGAGAATCAGAGCCACCATAGTTCGGCTCACGCACGCCAAACAAGACACACACAAACACGGGCAAACCTGGAACCCGAACGCCAATCACTGGACTTACATCGGCTTCCGAACCAAACAAACACACTCAAAATACGGACAGCCAATCGCTGGGCTTACATCCATATCCTGACACACAAGAGGGTTAACAAGCGAACACACACAAAAAGAAAAAAAGTGCCCGGAGAGACCTCGCACGGTCTCCTGCCTACGTACCTCATCTGGTATGAGGATCAGGGCGACGTAGTTTCCCTGAATGGGAAAGAAATTCTAACCAGATACAAAGGGAGACACACTACTAGGGAGCTGGACTCGAGCCTAGATGTTATCATGCATCATTGCCCTATGTTATGGTTCGTTATCTACTTGCACAACAGCAAGCTAATCCTAACCAGGAAAAAAGCAAAGCATGCATGCTCAATCAAAATAAAGCAAACATCCACAAGTAGCACACACTATATCCAGTCAAGTGAGGCTCAAACAAGGGTGAGGCTGCAAGAGCAAGCCAACTGTACAGGGTAGTGTTCGCTCTTAACCCTGACATTGAGAGTCAGGGTGAAGCAGATGAAAGGTGAGTGAAGATGAGACTTCACAGCTCTTATCCCTGGCCAGGGAGAGCTTCAGACAAAGGAGCGTGGGTTCAGAAAGTGGGAACCCTTCTACACTCAAGACTCTGACTCAACTGATCTTGGGTTAATATCCCAATGCATCAACACAGTGGTGTGAGCAGAGGGACGACTCAACAAGAATAGCAGGGGATGGATTGCACATCCCTTGGGTTCTGCCAATTGCCTTAATCAAGGTCTTTTCCTGCTTGAGGACAAAGTTAAACAATCACAAACATCGCCTCTTAAGGAGGACTTCAGACAGGTGCCTGGCCAAGTAACAGGCCAGGTCTTCCAGACTACATGGAGTTAGAGTGTTCTACCTCTATTGGTTTAAACAACCAAGCAACAGCAAGCAAGTTCTCAAAGAACTATTAGCAACTAATGTACCTGAAATCAATCAAATATAATCAGTATACCAATCACAAAGTCAAAACAGACAGTATAAAAACCAACTGACAATGTGCAATCAAACAATGCAATGTGCAAAGCACAATCAACTCAAGTGAGCCAAGCACAAGCTCAAAGCAAGTGAGCCAAGCATCCTACAAAACACAAGTTAGTTCACAACAATTAACCAAATTCAATCAACTTGAAGCAATCTCCTTAAAGCATTTGCATCTTAACCTGAAAAGCCAAACTCAAATATGAGAAACTAGACCACTAGGACAAGCCTAGGGTCAAAAGGAGATGAAAAATCCAAAACAGCAAGTGAAAATTATCCAAAATCACAGTCAAACAATTTAGAAACAAAACCAATTGGTCCCATGCTCATATCATTCACCATTATCATTTCATGAACAAAATAACACAAAATATGCAATTTGCAACCTCAAAGGACCAAACAGAATGATTACCATCCAATCAGTATCAAAACATTTCAATAAATTCCACAAAAATTCCAGTCTAAACAGAACACATAACATGTCAAGCACACCAAATTTCAGCTCATTTGGATCAAGGGAAGTAGGTTAATGAAATTCATAAAGTCCAGACAAGTTCAAGCAAGCCAACACAAGGCATCAAAACAAGCATCAACTTCCACCAATCATAAAACAGTGACAAAACATGATAAATGAATGGGATCAAAGCTAAAATGTTCTATAAGATGTCCACAATGCACATGCCAAATTTCACATCCATCCAATTAATGACCAGAATTTCACTAAGCAAATACAAACATGTGTCACATAAAATCAACAAATGACCAAACAAGGGTAAAAATTCCAATCAAATAGGAAATGTAACCAAAAATTCCAGACAAATTCACATGTCCTCTCAACATTCATATGATCAATCATGCAAAAATTCATCTCAATCCAAGGTCCACAAGCATGGCAAATAAAATCATGAAATTGCACTAAGCATGGTGTGACACAAATTGTCACACCTCTATTCAAAAAATCATATCTCATCATCCAGGAACTCAAAAATTGCAAACCATATATCAAAATCACCAGAAAAGAGTCACGAATAGGCATGTAAAATTTCATGAATTTCTATAGAAGCATCAAGATTTTATGATCAAAATGGTGAGCATGGTACACAAAGCATACATTCAATCAAACCCTAGGCATTTTTTAAATTCACACGTGCACAAAAATATTAAAAATCACCATAAAAAACTACACATCACAAGGAGAATGGTGAAAAAATCCTCATCAATTTTGGATCATTTTTGAAGAAGTTATGGATTTTCTAAGATCATTGATCAAAATGAAATGGAAAAAAGAAAATGAAATAATGTGAAATTAATACTGATAATGGCAAAGTTGTAATTAAGCGCTGGCAAGGGTGAAACGCGGCGTTTCATTAAAACGCCCTGGCACGCTCTGATTGGTCCACGGGCGCGGGAAACAGGTAAGTCAAACGCAGGCAAGGCAAATAAGATCAAACACAACTGGAAACGCGTTCTTGGAGTGTTCATCAACATCATCACTTCCAGAAATCATCATGAACAAATTTTTCGCTAAAATGATCGTGCCATATATCAAAATGACCGGTGTTCAACATACATCACGAATATGGCAAGCATTTGACCTAACTCTAATCATGCTTCACGGATCGAGCGAAAATAGGTTTCACATCCAAACTTCTAATCAAGATATCTCATTCAATTTAGCATGGAAATCAAAACTATAAGTTGCAACGTGCTCTACAAACTTAGATCTACACAAGCCATATCATGATTTTGAGAATTATGGAAATCGAGTTCTAACCTCTTGATGATGACAGCTGTTGAATCGTGAGCTTCCAGGTCCAAAAGTATGAAACAGATGCAGTTTAATGATGTAGAAGTTGATTGGAATGGATGTCTCAGCTCAATTATGCACCAGCTTTGAAAATGATCAAGAAGCCATGGATGAGCAAGGTGATAACAATCACGATTCTGCAAGCTTGGCCTTGATCTTGTTGCAAACAGTTCTTCACAAGTGATTATAGAAGATGGATCAAGCAAGAATACACACCATGGATGATGAATTTGCAAGAAAAATGATGAAAAGGTGTGAAAAAGTTTTGAGAAAGTTGAGAGAATTGTGATGAAAAGTATGTTAGATCTGAAATTGTGATTTGTGATTATTCATTTTCTGTTATGATTATGCCTTTATACCATGCCCTAATCCATTTGTTAATCACAATTAACAAAATCCAAGTGAAATTAGCAAAATGCATTTTATGTGTTTTGGCCAAAATGCCCTTTTCTAGATGCATCCAATCTAACAGTAGAAAACCAGTTGGAGCAAGTCATATTGGATATTTGGAATGTGTTGGAATTGGTCTTGTATGGAAATCACATGTATTTTTGAAAATCACTATTTTTCCCACCAATTTTTAAATGGTTCACTTGAAAAATGACCTTTTTATGTGAAGGTTTTCAATGAAATGTGATAATGGATTTGGATAGTACACATCAAATATGGTTTGCTCAAAGAAAAATCACCCAATTTGGCCTTTCCATTCAAAAGTTATGCCACTTTGAATTTCAACATTTTCTGAAAATGATTTGATCATAATTTGCCAACCACACATGAGAAATTCATGTTCTTAGACTTTTTGGAAAGGTGAGAGCAAGATCTACAACTTTCATGTTGAACAAAATTTCATTTGAAGCATTTTTGGAGACGTAATTTTGAGGTGAAAAACTTTCCATTTTTGGCAGTTTCCAATTACAAGTCACTTTCTATTTTTGGAAAGTTTCCATCTGACTTTATTTTCTTCATTCTTGATGTTTGAAATGCCAAATGAAACTTGTTTAGACATGAATGAAGTGTCTCTAACCCTCTCCCACCTCCAAATCCATGAATTCAGGCACAGTTGACCACAGTTGACTTTTGTTGACTGATAGATGAATCTGGCTATGCACTGATCAAGTTGAGCTTCAAACTCCTGATGAAATGGCTCAACCATGAAACCCTAGCTTCCATAAGCTCAATATAAACATATGATGATCCCCATATCCATTGAAAACCTCATCTCCTTGCCAAGCCCTGATTGGCCCAATGCAGATGATTAGGGTTGACCAGTGGTCAAAACCCTAATCTCAGGGTATCTGATCATGAGCAATGATTCCCTTGGTGATGACAAGACCATGATGATGATGATGTACCAATTCAACCAAGATGAAGCTCAACCCCCTTGAGAATCAAAAACCCTAATTTGAATCACACACCCTCAGATGATTAATGATCCAGTCAATGAAACCCTAGCTTGCATCTTAACCTCTCTTATCTTCTGATCAAGACTTAGGAGGATGACTTGCTTGATGTAGCCACATGATATGCAAATATGCAATGACTAATGACCTACAAATGAAATGCAACATGCTAAACTAGTCCCAAGAGAGGAGGGCAAATTTTGAGGTGTTACAGTATGCTATAGCAGGCCTTGCAAAGTGAAGGTTATAGCAGATGGATGCACACGCCATGGTAAGTTTTTTGAATGCCAGTACCATGCTTTGTTTGTCATTTATGTGTTGTGTGGTGTTGGATTTGTGGACCAGTTAATGGTATGCTGCTCAAAGCTCCAACTTGGCCAATGTTCTTGCACTAGTTTTTGCAGCAGGTGTGATATTTGTGAGTTGTTAGCTTCAATTTTGGCCTTATGTTGTTCTTACCTTGGTTTCGCTCCAGGTTATGTGTAGCTGAGTTTGTCATCTGTTCTGCATGATAGGAGTTTGTGTTCAGTGGCTTGCATCAATGTTGTTCTACAGTTGGTAGGTGGGCTTCCTGTTGTAGCACATGGTTGTTATAGCAGTAAGCACTTGTGGACTTGCAGCAGGTATTGAGGACCATGGTTGTTATGTCTTGTAGAAGGTTTGGGCTGGTTGCAAGACTTTGATCCAATTGATGAAATTGCTTCCTCCAATAATAAGATAGATGCATTTCATGTATGCCTAACACAGTGAATGGATTTCCTGCAATTCTGTAGGAGGTTAGCTCCATTTGGTTCAACACTTCATGGCTTGATTTTTGCCTTAGATTCTCATGTGATCAAGCTTGGTTTTGTTGATTGCACCTTCTGATTTGTATGCATGACTGATTTAGGTGCACTGCAGCCAAGGGTTCATGTTGGCCATGGTTGGTTGGTTGGACAAACAAAGTGGCATCAAAAACTTCCTCATGAAGCAACAAGCAAATGGGACACCAAATGATCAATATGGGATATAGGATATAAGAATTAGGGTTAGGCCTGGGAGGTTTAGAATTTTAGGAGGAAAAGAGGTTGAGTTGACTTTGGTCAAAGTTGACCAAAAAGTCAATTGTTGACCAAAGTCAACAATTGGTCAAAATTCAATTTTCTTTGTATTTCTCTTATAAATGGACATTGAATTGGTGGTTATGGGTAATTTTAGGGTTAAGGGATTTTGGGTTGACTTTGGTCAAAGTTGACCAAAAAGTCAATTGTTGACCAAAGTCAACAATTGGTCAAAATTGTCAAGACTTGTACTTTTTTATGTGAAATCAAATGTGATGGTTTAGAATGATGTGAAATGGATTGAAATGGATTGGCAAATGGTTTGAAATTGGTTTTACAATTGGTTTATTTTATCACTTGAATGCTTGACTTTGAAAAGAAAATGACTTGACTGGTAATATATATATTAACAAGGCCATGAATTGAGGGCATAAGATTAGGGTTTGAATGAAAAATCCATGAATCAATGGGATTGACTTGCAATTGGCTTGTGACACAAGAAGCTTGGTTATTTGGATGACCAAGACCATAAATACATCCACAATCAACTGGGCGACAATAGGGCCTTGAGACCAAGATGGATTAGACCAAGTACCTTGATGATAGGTGAAGATTGGGTGTCATGGATGCAAAGCCAAACCACCAAGTTCATCTGTTTCACCATCTCATTGATTAGGGTTTCACTAAGGCTTACCCCTTAAGCAAGTCTCTTGAATCAAGCCATATGCTCACACCATCAGTCTTCCAGTGTGTGAGCTTGCATTAGGGTTTTGAGAGCCATGACAAGGCCTAGGGAAGCTCCACGAGATCACACCTTGAGGAATTAGGGTTTTGAAGACCCTGGAAGATTGCCTGGACAATCCCTTGTTGAATCCAAACCTTTACCACCAACAACTAGGGTTTCACATCCCCTAATGCTCGATGATATAGTCAGGCCATGCTCTTGAGACTTGATATCCACACAAACCCTAGCTCCACAAGCCCCAGGTTTGTGAATCCATGATGATCCAACAGTGAAGGAATTATGCATGTGGATGAATTATGAATGTATGCAAGTGATCCCCAGACCAAATGGTTTGGTGAATAATTAGGAAAAAGGGAGGGCAAATTTTGGGGTTCAACAATGAAGCCATATTAATGTTGTAGTAGTATGTTGTGATGAAGGTTGTGTGTTACAGTAGTGTTTTATTAGTATGGAAGTAATGTATTATTAAAGTCTGGTCAGTTAAAAAGTCTGGGATGTTTGTAATGTTTTGGCTATTGTAGGGATAATATAATATTTGTGATATAATGGTATGAATGCTTGTGGTATGTTTGTCCATAGAAAAAAAAGTTAAGAATAATTGGAATGAGAGTTTACAAATTAAGACATATAGCGTATAATATGATAATGGTAGTTGAGTACATATAATATTATGTTTAAAATTCACAGAATGTTTGTTGAAATCAATTGTTTTATGAAATTGGGAGATATGTCCATTGCAATCCATATAAGAAAACCTGGAAAGGTTCCTTGTTTAAATGTGGTTGATAACAATACTGGTTTGAGTAAAGAAACAAATTGTTGTAGTGATTTTTTGGTGAATAAAATAAAAAGTAGAAAAGGTTTGCATAAGTGGTTGTAATGTTTAACTGATTCGACAAGTCTGACAAAGTTAAAGAATAATTGTTGATGTTATAAGCATGTGAATGTGGTGTATAGTCAATTTGATGTGAAAAATTAAAATATTGGAATAATGTATATTCAAAGGTATAATGATGACATATAGTGCATTCTACAAGCAAATAGGTATTAATATATTCTCATAGATAGGAAAGTAGGAGTAGGGTAATAAATGAGTTGTTCTATAGTAGATAGGAGCAAAATTGCTTTAACATAGTTTATCGTTAACAATATGTGTTTTTATGTGTAAGGAAAGTATCATTTGAGTTTTTGGTAAATTGATGAAATTGGAGACAACGACACCAACCAATAATGCAATACTATTTCATCAACTTATGAGGCAAAACTAAATGTAGCAATGAAACTATAGCATATTTGTGGAAAGAAGGAAAACCATATAATGTAACAAAATTAGAGATAACGACACCAACCAACTAATAATGTAACAAAATCATAGCATTACAAAAATAAAATAAGTAAAACCATGTAACTAATATTAACCATGGAAAGAAAGAAGTAGCAGCTAGGTAAAAATGTTCACAGTTAAAATTCTGCAATGGCCTCATGTAGTACTGTGTGGTGAATGTGGCATCTGTAAGAAGGAGCAATATGCAAGTTATAATTATTTCAAAAGGCCTATATGACAATTTATGAATAAAATTAATTAAAAATTAAACGCTAAAGCTAAATAAATGTTGTGATGTACCTGTTAAAGATTGTGGAAGACTTCTTTATAAAAAACATTTGTTGTTGCATCTTTTACTTGAATGTGTTTGTTGTGTATCAAAATATTGATTCATTTTTTTGAAGTCACTCTTGAAATTGCAACATAAATTTGACCATGACTAAAAACATCTCGTGGCAAATATAATCCAACCCAATCAAGAGATTGACCTTGAGATTTGTTGATTGTTATTGCATATAACACAATAATTGGGAATTGTCTTCGATTTAATTTAAAGGGCCGTGGAGATTGTGAAGGAGACACATCCATACGTGGCATATAAATGAGGTTTCCATGACCTTTACCACCCATTATCCTTGCTTCAAGTACATGGCTAGCCATATTAGTAATAATTAAACGTGTACCGCTAAACAAACCCTCTGATTGATCAAGGTTCCTCATTATCATTGTAGGTCCCCAATCTTCAATTTAATGTGATGTCCTAGTAATCTTGAAGTTCTTAGAGAGCTGAGAAATTCTGGACTAAGCAATTCAATGATGTCCATGTCATGTGTTTTGGATCTATCAATTGAGTTGGAACTACAGTAGTCTCTTTAATCACCTTAAAGAAAAAAATTATCAATGCGATATGAAATGAGATAATTGACATGAACTCATAATAGTAACATGATACATATGAATAATTACATGAAATTCTTTCAAGAACATGTTCATCGATCTTATCAACAGTTTCAATGGTTGCAGCCAAAATAGCTCGACTTTTGAGGTAGTCGTATGATTGATAATTATCCAAAAAACTCGGATAGGTACTGTCAATAATAACCTCGATTGGGTCATCAAAACTTGATATTAAAATTTTAGAAGGAATATCAATTTATGCATATCCATCATTTGGTTCAAATATTTTTCCTTCCTCAATTTTGAGTATCTATTTTTTGAAAATTATACTATTTCAAGACATTAAATTGGGTCTTAACCACTTTGTAGTCACATGCTTTTTGTCAATGTAAGTACTTCACAATCATTCCAAATGTATGAAGCATTTAATGAACTGTGTATAATATTAGAACGAGTTCCTCTAGGTACAACATGATGAATTTACCTAAAATCGCCACCCAAAACAATAACCTTACCACCGAAAATGGAATCGGAATTTAGATGGTTACTCATAATATCTCTAAGAGATCTATCAACAGCCTCATAACAATGTTTGTGAGCCATGGATGCTTCATCCCAAATTATCAATTGTGTTTGTCTTAACATTTATGAAAGGTCATCCTTAGGTTCAATGTTGCAAAGAGAGTTGTCTAAAGTAGGAACTGGTATTTTCAACTTTGAATGTGCAGTTCTCCCACCCGGGAGCAAAAGTGCAGCAATTCCGCTTGATGCAACGGTCATGCAAATTTGATTCTTTGATCTCAAATAACTTGCAAGAGTTCACCACATAAAAGTTTTTTCGGTTCCGCCATGGCCATGCGGGAAAAAAATGCCCCCTTTTGATTGGTGACAGTAGTGATGATTTTACCAAAGATGATATTTTGTTCATCTACAATGACATCATTACGAAATGTTGGCAACATCATAAAAAAAGTACAACTAAGTTCACGTACACTTTTGTAAGTATAATATCAAATGACGAAATGTGTATGAAGTCAAACAACATGGTCAGTTAAAAAAATGAGTTAAGAAACAATTATGTAGTTATAATTTAATGTGATCAAGCAGTGCAAATAAAGCAATACCAATGTAAAACTATTCAGACGTTGTAGTTATCTATAATATAAAGTAACAACCTATGAGTGATGCATACAATGTAGCAAATTCTGATTTAAGTGCAGGAACATCATAATTTCGTTCTTCGTAAATCAAGCGATTACCAAGTTGTTCCAAAACATAACCATTTGGATATGGAATAGGACGAAAATCCTTCAAAGTACGTCGATTAACTTGCAAAATCTTTTTAATTTCAACTAAAGTCAAATTTTGTAGTTCTTCATCATTCAAACTAAGTTCTACACTAAGAGAACATAATGTTATGCTTGATCATAAATACATCTAATATGATACATAAAAGTAAGACAATAATCAATACTAAAGAGTTATTTTAATATGCACCTGGATTGCAAGACAAATCAATTGTTCATGCAATATACCATCTGACAGCCATGTCCACGTATTATTCTATACATGACTTGGTCTATTTACTGTACCTAACAACAACATAATGACATATAGCTTCCTCAAAAATTGTCTTGAACCCCATGCACTTGCTTCCTTTATGGCTAAAATAAATTATTTGTCACTCTCAAGAAACCTTATTGCAAAACATGCATCTCTAAAGCTAAAGTATTGCGTTCCTCCAACCTTACGTATGTCCTCGTAAGTTGTTGGGCCTTTAACTACAGTGAGCATCATTCTCAAATAGATTAATTCACTGGTTGTTGGTGGAACCCATATTAACCGTCTGATGGTATAACCTTTCTTCCTTGGTTTCCAACATCTACTTTTCTTGTCATAAACAAAATTTGAAACAAATTGACCATATGTAAAGGTTCTTGCCTCTTCATACTTTTCATTGGCAACCAACCACACCATAAACATGGATTCAGTTACACTTACTTTTTTCAAGTACATTTTCCATTATGGCATGCTCTATAAAAAATACAGGCTTCTCTCCAATCAAATGGTAAAACATACGTTCGACTGCAGGTTTTCTAGCATGAATCTTGAAAGATAAGATTCTCCAACATGCCTCACTTGGTTAAACATAACGGTAATCAAGATATTGTTGAATTTCATCACATGCGGCACCCGAAGTTCAACTTCCTCCTTTGGCTTGGACAATGGAAGCAGTTATTCTATCATAACCCTTATGAGTATATTTGAACAAGTACTTTATGGATGAACATTGGTTGCACCATTCCATGTTTATATGAACCTGAAACTTTAACAACAACCTTATGTTGTATGGCATAACATGTATGTTGTCAAGAGAAACTCCATTTTTGACAATTTTGTGGGTGTTTGCCCTTCTTCTATATTGAGGGAAACCGTCTTGGTCAACAATGGTTGTTTCATTGAATTTTTTGGCATACTTACTTTAAGGGTGCATGAAAATGAGAATATGTGCATGTGGAAAACCTCTCTTTTGAAACTCAATTGTGTATATAACTATCATGAAATATAACAAAACATTAGTGAAGCTGTAGAAGTGAAACATTCTACAAAACGATTTTAGTTATAATATGAATAGGAAATAGGTGAAATTTATGCAACATGTTCAGCACAAGTATTAGTGATAACATGCATAATATATTCATATTAAAAAGAAAATAAATGAGGCTCGAAAATTGAATATGACCAACAAAAAACTCACATTCTAACATATTTCCAAGTATATGCCTGTGGGTGATATCAACCATCAATTCATCAAATTTAATTTTGAACACCCTTGAGATGATATCCGGACGATCATGAGGTTTCAAATTTTCTTTTACCAACTCTCTTGTGATTTCTAGCCAATTCGGATTGCATGTGAACGTCAAAAACAAATCAAGGAACCCTACTAAACTTGAAATAGCCATACCATCGAAATATAGTTTATCCATATATCTTTTTATCCTAACAAATGTTGACGGAAGAACAACTCTTTTTCCATTCTTTGCATTTGTGTGTTGAGTTGTATTGTTCTCATTTTATTTTAATTTCTGATGTTTATCAACCCTCAATTTTGATTGCTTTTTCCATAGCCAATTAAGCCTATCTGTTTCCATCATTGTGTAACCATCAACCAAAAATTGATGAAATAGTCTCCGTGAAGAAATAATAGTTTTTGCCTCACGTTTTCTTTTTTTGAAATCTATATGAAAGCCACTCCATTATTGTTTGATAGTTTCTTTTAGTTACCACAACCTCACTTTTGTATGCATGGAGAATATTTTCTCTATATTCATCCTAACCATATGGGAATAGTAATGGATATTGAAAAGCAAGGTCGCTTGGATGAAACTCATCAATTCTTTGCAAATTTACACCAAGTTCTTGAATGATGATATCTCTTTTTGTATCTGTATCAATGTCACCAATAATAAGGGAAACAACTTCATAAATTATTGGCTTGTTGTAAACCCTACTGTCTGTTGACGATCAGATATTAGTCTCAGTTTTAAGTCCTTCACATTATGATTTTTAAGCATATCACGTGTCATCCTAAAAGCTTTTGCATGAACATTATTTTGATCCAACATTAACCTCAGGTTATTTACAATTGTTTTGTTAATATGTTTATTAACCCTATATATTAACCAAAAAAAGAATAAAATGTCAACTACATAGTAATAATATAATTCATGTTTCACAATGTTAGTATTAATAGTAAATACCTAAAACATTCCATCTGGTTTTCAATTTCATTGTCTGTGTCGAATATATACAACAGGGCATACTTAGGTGGTTGACTAATCTCTGGCAGCATTGTCCCTATTCTATGGCTGGTATGTCTATGAATTCTTAGAGTTGGGGGACCACCTCCCTTTGTAAACTCGGTGTCAAATTTCATACCAGGAGAAGTTAAAGAGAACATCGCATTATAAGTCCTCGTGTGTGCTTGGTAATTCTTTCCATAAACTGTTTTAGGGTCGAAAAAGAGTTTTTGAAGTATGGGGGGATTGGGTTTATTCCTTGATTTTTCCTTTCTTTCACCACACCACATGCAAGCAAGACAATGTTGGCATTCCCAAACGGGTTACCAACGTCAAAGAATTATGTTAGCACATTAAATGTTAAAGATGCTAATGCAAGATATAACAGACCAATGTGTAAGATATGATGGGAACAACAACTAATTAAATGTTAATATCTCATATAAAGAATTAAATGTCTACCTTGAAGGTGGTCCTCGACCATATAATCGTCTACATTATCTATGTCACTGTCTAAATTTCCATCTAAAGCATTATCTGAGCCGAAATCCAAGTCATGTTCCTGATTTGTGAAAAACATGGAATGGTTAGTAGTTTGTTGTAGAATGGTATTATTGATTAAGTTAGTAGTAGCATCACTTTGTTCATCAGAATTTATTGGAGGTGGTATATTATGGTCATTAGGTAACTCAAAAGTTGTTGGTTGGAACTGCATTAATAGATTAACTCCAACAGGTCTAACAAAGGATGTGGTCTTAGACCTATAATGACGTTTTGAATATTGAGTATGAATAAAATGATTAGTTGACTCTTGAAGTGGTGTTTCACATGATCTTTTCCCTGATTGAGTTGTAGTTAGGTTTGATTGTTCAGTAGGAGGAATATTTTCTTTAACAGAAGAACTTGAAATATGTCTCATATTCATTAAGGTTAATTTTCTTCTTTTTTTCCTTGCAGCAGCAGCAAGAGTGTGGTTGGTATCCATGGGTGTGTTCTAGAAATAAATCAAAATAAAATAGAGAAAGTAACCAATATGAGGATCTTGTAAAAATAAGTTGTAAATGTAGTGTAAAACATCATTAAATTTGTAATTAAAGACAAGGAAATCGTAAGTCAATAATAAATGTTCAAAAAGTTAATTAAAATTTTGAACGCTCAATCCCAAAAGTTATTGTTGGAAAAGGAATTGTTTACCTTGCAGATTTTAAAAATCTTGAACAATTGTTGTGTTGCTTGAAATAATTAAAATGTACACATTGAGGAGAAATATGCTAACATTTGTGAAAAAGAAATTTTTTGTTTGTATCTGAATAAGTTTAACTTTACACATTAGATAAGTCAATCATTGGATAAATGATAATATTATAAAATGTATAATGTAATGTTAGGGACAGAAAAACGCGGGAACTGTAATTGGTTGGGATAATGTATTTGATTTAGTTGAGGTGACAACACTTATATAGAAAAACATTTTAAAACACATTCATCATTGAGCCATATAAATGCCAGCATAGTTGACTCTATGAGTGAGTTATATGATGTTTAGTAGGTTTTCGTAACAGGCTGGGAAAAGTACACGGTAGGTGCTGAACACGGTTCCTTATGAAGGATGGTTCGGCTGACTAAGTATGAAAGTAGTTTTTGAAAAAGTTATCCGTGTTTTGACACGTGGGTAATAAAATTGGGATGTGTTTGTTTTCAAAAGTTTCCAATGTATGCACGTGTATGTTTGCAAACCCATTCACATTAATGCTGCATTAAAATATGGTTGGAGTAATAATTGATACAATAATGACATGAAGAGGTGAATTACAAAAATACCACAAGTTAACGTTGGAGTATTTTGGTGGATTATAAAAGGCATAAGACAATGGTTATATGATATATCGATGAAGTTTCAAGGTTATAACACGGAGTCTAAGAGATTTGAGGTGCTCTCCCAATGCAGGTAATAACCATCATTTTCATTGTATTTTGTTGTTATGATATGTTAGTACAAAGTGTGTTGAGAAACTTGAGTAACACAAAATATATGATGTAGTCCTTATGATGATCAGGATTCTCATATTGAGGATATAAAGATTAGCATGGCTATAATGAGGCCTGCAAATGATCTTGACAACATGCATAACGACATTACTGATTCAGAGATGCATGTTGCTGTAGAAGAATTTGAGGCGCAAAGTGTTGATGTTGATTGTGGGAATGATGACATTGAGTATGTTTGGGAAAGAGAAATAACTTCACCAGTTAAGGACACACACAACGTGCTTGTAAGCAAACATATATAACATTGTCAAGTTAATGTTGTTGTTGTTTAAATATCATAAGTTTAACTGTAACATGAAATTTTATTTGTAGAATATTCCATGAAAGGATGCCGAGGAGTGTGTTGCAAGGTCTATAGGTACGGAAGTGAATATCATTGATGTTGATACTGGAAATTGGTATGGAAATGAAGTACACAGTGCAAAATGAAACAAAGATGAAAAGCTTGTAGGCAAAGGGTGGTATGAATTTGAGAAAGAAAAACAACTCAAGAAAGGTGATGTGTTGGGCTTTACGTTTGATCCATCAGAAGGTTTCTTGTACGTGGAGAAGAAAAACAACTTATGGTTTTCAAGGAATTCACATTACTGTCCAATGTTATTATTAAAGTATTAATGATGTACTTAGGGTTTAGAACCAGGTGTGATGTTGTAATTTTGGAATGACTAATGTTATATGGTTCACAAAAGAAATGAAAAATTTGCTTTGAAAATGTTGAAATATTTTTATATTAATACTTTTAAGGTGGTATTTTAAAGTGATAAGAAAGTGGTTTTGAAAAAAAGAAGAGAAAAGCCGACTGTTGGAAGTACAGGAGGCCCCATGTAGAACTTACCATTGAGTGCAATTTACACCAACTATTTTCTTTATTGGACATGGTGGATATATCAAATTGGACAAGCTATAACATTATTTATAGTTCCTATGGTGACTATACATAAAGCAATTCGGAAATGTAAACATGAAGCAAATTGGAAATGTAACTGGATTCCCTGTTTCTGTCAATATTATATTACAATATGGGGTTGATAATTAAAATGGTACGGAATTGGTGCACTTGAATGCAGAGATATGCGTAGAACCACAACTCAAGTTGGGGAGTACATATAACTATTGGTATAACAAATGTCACCAAACCAAACTATTATATTATATGTCATTTAAAAATTCTCTTATTTCATGTGCATATTTGAGAAGACAGTATTATATTATATAGCATGTCTTAATATTTCATGTGCATAGGGGAGTAAAACTTGTGTTTAAATGAAGGTATCAACAGATAGGAACATAAAAATTTGGTAATACTACTATAATCAGTAATAAGTCGGTGATAGTAATAGTAAAACTGAACCTGCTCATTTGTCCAAAATGTTATAACATAGTGCAACCATGATAGTTAAAACAAAACACATAGTTCATACGAAATGGGTAGTGGGGTAAGTAGTTCTTAGAAATACTGATACATGAAGTTATACCTTATTTCTTCTCCAACTTGACACGTTTTCGAAGTATCCTTGTTGAAGATTGTTCTCCTTCAACAATTTCTTTCAAAGTCAATGACTCGCTTGAACCGATGTGCACCCCTTTTCCCAGAATTTAATGGAGTGATAGGCGGTGCTTTGTGTTTTTCAGTAGTTAAAAAAACCTGGATAAAAAATGACATAAAATTAAATGAGCCACATAACACAGGTTTTAAGAGACAAGAAATAGTATCCATCTCATAACATGAAATAAGTTATAATCAACCATTTTGGAGATGGAACTGGAGGAAAGGCTTTAGGATTCAATGTTGACGTGATTTCCAATTCATGCACCATAAAGCAGAAAATTATAAAACCATGATGATTTCAAACACATAAATATCAATCCTAAATGCTAAAAGTAATATTATCCTCACATTTATGACATTCCATTCTTCAGCTAATGCAGCCTCATATACACCCTCATTTATCTAAATAAATCAAATGACAATAATTTAGTGATTATGTGCTAACACGGGATGAAGCAAAGAAAACCAAAATTGCATGACATTCTTATAATACATGTAGTATTTGTTCACCATTAACATCAGATAAATTTGGTTGCTGTTAATTACAAATGTATTTATGTTATGTCTGGAATCATACATACATGTACACAATACAAAATCCATACGCAAGTGTTTGCAAAATATGTTTCAAACCTCTCTAGAGAAAGTAATTTATTAATTGTTTCTTTTTCCTTTTTAAGAGACATGTACCATTTTTCCACTTTGGTTGCGATTTTACTTTAAATGCAAATTCATGTCCAAGCAACTGATCAAGTACAAATGGAAACTCTAGTGGATCATGAATATCATCCTAAAAGAAATGAAAAAGTGTGACATTCAAAGACATTTGTATTAACATGATATTTTAAATGAGTTTAAAAATATGACCACACCTCAACCATGGTTTGACGAAGTTGAGTAGCTGAAATTTCCAACAACTCAGTACATTCACGGTCCCAAAACACGAAAATCACATTACTACCATTATCAACTACTTTAATCTCGATTTTTCACCTATAAGGTTTTAATCATAATGGTTAGAAATGTATCACACTACTTGTTTATTTATTTCGTATTGATTAAAGAATACCTCAATATTTCAGTTTCTGTTGAATGATTATCAATGCATATATAAGGTGGAGAACTCCCTTTACTTACTTTTGGACACTTGTGGCATGCTTGGTAATACCAGACGTTTCCAGATGCTTTCAGTTTATAAGTAGTGGCTACCGTGACACACCAAATCAACTGGTTCATGTGATTTAAATATTGTAATGGCGCATGAATATACATAATAGTATAAAGTAAAACACAGACAAAATATACTAACATAACGACACCATAAATATACTTACATCATGAAGTTTTACAATATCCCCCAGACTAAGATCTGTAGCTTGTGACATGAACTTATCATAAGATGTGAGTTGAGAACCAAAAGAGTTTTGTGACCACATATTAGATTGTGTACTAATAAGTTGACTTGAACTACCAACATGGTAGTCCTTAGGTATCCTGTATAACAAAAAAATACTACCTTCATATTTTCATTACTTTATAAATTTAATCAATCACTCTAAGTAAGTATACAATGGTTAGTTTTATTAAACAATACGTTCTTCAAAAATTAACAAGTTTGGGAACCTCCTCTTAATGACCAGATTTGTGATGTTGTAGGTATTCGACCTCGAAAGTGGATATTTCTATAAGTGAATAAAAAATTAGATCAGTAAATTACTTACACCCAATATGACATAAAAACAACACATATAACTCAACATATGCATACTTATATGACGCAAAAATATGACTTAAACACAACACATATAACGCAACATATGCATACTTATATTACGTAAAAATTCTATGACTAATTGAAGTAAACATTTATAAATGAACACTAAAAGACAGACATGCATTCCTCTTTCACTTTAGCATACTGTAATAACATTATAGTTGGACCACCATCTTTTTTAGTTTGAATGTAGTTCATGAATTTCACAACATAGGACTCCCATAGGGTACAATTCAAGGTGTTGTTCCTAAATTTGGAAAATCATATTCAATAAGGTTAGTATGGGAGCAAAATGCAACATATCAAATTATTTGCATATCACAATAATCTTTACCCAAGATCTTTCAAAATAATATTGACTTGTTGTTTCTTGCTTCCTAAAGTCATTTGGGTATATCCTATCTCTTCAACTAGTCCAATAACATCTAACAATTCAATTATGATTAGTCCGCAACACATAAGGTAGAGCCAGACAAATAATAAAAACGATATGTATAAGTATATCATAACAGTGAATTCATGAAAATGTATAACCTATTAACAAATCCTTCTTCCATTTTCCAGTAATAATATCAACAAATGGTTTGATGTTGAGCTTTTTTCTAGCAATTTTATGTTTGCTTATATTCGACACAGAAGTTCCAGTTGTAAATCTAATGATAAACTGATGTTCTGAAGTTTTGAACATTAAATCATTGGGTAATGACAGAAAGTTAGTCACAATGTAAGTATTGTTTATATGTAACATTGAATCAAATGTTGCTTTCAGTGCGGATGGCACAGTGACAGGAATATCAGAGCCTTGCATTAAACATTATACACACAAACTAATGGAACTATAATACTGCTGGAAAGTTAATACTGCATGTTAATAATATTTTAGACGCATTACACACCATATTACAAAAGACTTACATCTGCATCCATAAAAATGAGTTCGACATGCTCTTTGTTGTTAGAAACCACACTCCATTTGTGATGCACCTTGACAACAATTTTCCATAACTCTTTCTTGTCAATAATATCACAAATCTTTTCAAAAGGCCTTGCCATTCCCGTAAATCCTGCAACACATTTACGAACATCAAAACATGAGATTTTTTATGGTTTCAAATTTAACAGACATAAAAAACATATTATTCGAACATTAAAATCAAAGCCTTTTCATCGTCACAACAACATACAACAACAATGATTCCAAACAAAATAACAACATAAACAAAACTAATTACAAAGAATCATCATAAGATAAATAAATAAGCCTCACAAGTTTGGATTACAATATATATTATCTTAACTTGTGAGAAAAAGTTGATTAAATTCAAGACATAACATGAAAAATAAAATATTTTTGATTAAAATATGGGAAAACATTTTGACATTGATACATAAAATTATGATTTCAATGTTTATCATATATTGTTGAAAAATAGTTTAACTTATTTCTTCATAAAATTTTATAAAAAATAGTTTAACTTATATCTTGATAATATTTTAACAAAATTCTATTTTTTTAGTTTGAAAAAAAAATGTAAGTAGTTTAATTATGTGTCAAATGTTTATCATATGTCAAGTCAGATTTGTAATTATGAGACAATTACATTTTTCTATTTTCCTCTTGCATTTAAATAAAATCTAATAATTATGTGTGTATTGATAAATAAATAAAAAACCTAAATAACTTTGTATATAATGAGATTGAGATTGAGTTTCATAGGTTACAAATTTGATGTATCTGAAATAATCAATCCTAATTTTATTCCATTAAGATTGGCGGTAATGAAATGAGTTGTATAATATATGTGAAATTATATTTATAAATATCAATTATTGATTTGATTGTATAAATTATAACAACATTACAATCACATTTTATGTACAAATTATTTTATCAATACTTTCTCAAAACAAGTCATATCACACGTTTATAGCGGACCATTGCCTTTTACTATTGATTCAAATATTATTCTGCGTTTGCATTAATAAGAGATTTTGCATTGATTCATATTATTCTGTGTTTTATTATGATTCAAATATTTTTATAAATATTGTCAAAACTAAAATAGTATTTATATATGAGAAAAGATACATTATTGATTCAAATATTTTTATATACGGGTACAAATTATTATTGATTCAAATATATTTATAGATAATATCAACACAAAAATAATATTTATATGCGAAAAAAATATATTGTTGATTAAAATATTTTTATATACGGGAAAAAATACTTTTGTTAGAAACGGGAACAACTTTACCCCTTATCAGCGAATATAATTTGTCGATATTATTCTGAATTGAATTCTCCATTATAAACTCAAGCTCCGACCAATCCTAAACAACTTACCACACCCTAACAACGATCGGACAAGCAAACAGAATATGGAATAAATCTTCCTCCAACTTAAAACAAGCAGCACACATAAGTCCAGCTACTGAGAATAAAATCGTCTCTTAGCTAACGGAACTTTGGTCCTCCACAATCTTTTAAACTGCAGTAAAATCTCATAACAGTACCTAGTTTCTAATTGCTCCTTCAACAGTCCCTTATAACAAGAATTCACTGAAAAACTTACCTGAAACAACACTAATCCAACTGAAAGTATCCTCCATGTCCTTAAGAATACCATGATGCAATACTTCTTGCTGTATACATTGGATATGCGACGCCAACGGCTAAACTGAATCATCTCGAGTGCCAAATAACACACGCATATGAATCATCCACCGATTCCAATTATTTCCATCAAAGACTGGAAGCTTTATATTCAAGCTACCGTTTCCACCATTCATCTTCGTTCTTGTGCAAAATCACTCAAATCTCACTAAGCCTCGTGTTTCCTAATCCCTCATAATAAAGAAATATTATTCTGTTTCAATTTCGAACTTTAATTCACTGTGAATTTCAGAGACACGAAATCAATCACACGCGCCTCATGTACAACAATAAGGCTAGTTATTGGTATTGCAAATAACAACAATTGGTCCATCCATCAAATGGACGTCAAATCTGCGTTTTTGAACGAACCCTTGAAGAAAAGGTGTATGTAGAACAACCCTCTGGTTTTGTTGTGAGAAACCATGAGTTAAAGTTTTACAAGTTAAATAAAGCTTTTTAGAGTTTGAAGAAAGCTCTAAGAGCTTGGAACAAGTAACTAGATGGTTTCCTAAAGGAGGTTGGCTTCAAGAAAAGTGTATCTGAGCATGGCGTGCATGTGAAGACAAATATAAGTGAAGGAGTGATTATCCTTTGTCTATATGTAGACGACTTGTTGATAACATGCATCAATGAAAAGTGCATTTCAAAGTTCAAGAGTGAACTTATGAAATAATTTGAGATGACTGACCTTGGCCTCATGACCCTTAGTCTATAATGGACTACTCACTCATGGTGAGGGAAAATACAATCAAAATAGTGTTCGTAATCGAATTCATGAAAAATAATTGAAAATAGATAAACAATTTAATTGAAAACAATAAAGAAAACCTGATTGAATAAACCTTGATCCAGTGATCCAATGGAGACTTGAGTACAGAGAGAATACAAAATACGTAGAAATTGAGAAAATAAAACTTGGATCCCTAAACTTAAGACTAACTGTGAGTTTTATAGAAAAATCTAAACTTGGACCAATATCTCAGTGATCAATTGTCATTACATCAGAAAATATCATATCTAAACATTCAAAATTTCAAAAACACATGAAATTGATCCAAAAAAGGAAACAAATCAAGAGACAACACACCACCCTACCATGACCCGTAGCAACTTCTATGGGTGGCTGTAGCAGGCATCTGATCTTTGTATTTGCACATCAAAATGAAAGGATCTCTAGGGCATGACCGGTACGACCCGTAGTAGCCCTCTGGTTCTTGTACTAGGATTTTCTGACTTTTGACTCTTTCTCACGCTTTGCTCATTTTTGTTCCTTTTTCGCTTCAGATACTTATTAAAACCCGAAAAGAACAAAAACATACTACCAAAGCATAAAATACGATAAAAGAAAGCAAATCAGACAGAAAACAATAAAATGATAAAGAAAAACAACGGGTAAAAACGGTGTGAAAATCACTTATCATTGACCTAAAAAGGAAATATAAATACTAGACTTCCATAGGAAGAGCCTTGCCTCCAAAAAAAGGCAATATAAATGTTGTAATTCTACACGAAGATTGTTGTTGCTCTAAAAGGGAACGTTAAAAGTGCTCAATCCATAACAATGTGAATAAGGAGCCAGGAGGAAATCAATCACATACTCTTGAATAATATGGGATTAATTGTCCCCTTTCCGCGCTCTTAGAAGTGGTTTTTACTTCCTGGGATCCTGAGGTCAAGGCCAAGGATTTGTATAAATACCTCAAATATGATTACGCAGATACCACATACAGAGCTTCTCACCTCGCTGCGTGATTTAGCTCTACACCTCACAACAAAACTTAAAAGTCTCTGGCAGACTTAATCATCAAAGGTTGTCACGTATTATACATTTAGCAAGTACAAATAATAATAATAATTTTAGTTTTCACAAAATAATATTTAAGTAATTTTAATACTTATTAATGAATATGAATACCCACGGACAAATGTACCATCCAATGTGTATTTGTAGCCGTGAACCGATGGATAGTTAAATATTCATTAATTTTATCTGTAGATACCCAATAAGAAGATTAAAGAATTGAAACGATCATACCAATTAAGATGATCTAGAACATGATTTATTGTACAAATAAAGTTAGTAAACAACAAAACTTATATAACAAAAGAACAACACGATCAAATATGATTTACATCTTCGTTCACTTATCTTGAGGATCCACTAATAAGAAACACTTGTCCTGTTTAAGATTCTCAAACATTCCTACATTATAATATAAATAAGATTTAAAGATTTTAATACATGAAAAAAAAAAGACAATTGTTGAATGGTGCTACAAATATTATTTTTTTAAAAGGTTTTTTATAACATCAATTAGGTAAAGAATATGGAATAAATCTTCCTCCAACTTAAAACAAGCAGCACACATAAGTTTAGATACTGAGAACGAAACCGCCCCTTAGCTAACTCCTTTTTAGAGGGAAGCTGATTAATCAACATACGCCAACTAAAGATTTGAATCTTAGACAGAACTTTGGTGCTCCACAATCTTTTAAACTACAGTAAAATCTCATAACAGTACCTAGTCTCTAATTGCTCCTTCAATAGTCCCTTATAACAAGAATTCACTGAAAACTTACCCGAACCATCACCAATCCAACCGAAACTATCCTTCATGTCCTTAAGAATACCCTGATGCAATACTTCTTGCTGTATACATTGGATATGCGACGCCAACTGCTGAACTGAATCATCTTGAGCGCCAAACAACACACGCATATGAATCATCCACCAATTCTAATTCTTTCCATCAAAGACTGGAAGCTTTGTGTTCAAGCTGCCGTTTCCTCAGTTCATCTTCGTTCTTATGCAAAATCACTCAAATTTCACTAACCCTCGTGTTTCCTAATAAATATGATTCTGTTTCGATTTCGAACTTCAATTCACTGTGAATTTCAAAGACGAAATCAATCACACACTTCTCACTTATAATTCAATGTGAATTTCACTAAATTTTAAAACATAATTGATTACAAAATTCTATATCAAACTGAACTAAGCTTTAGCTTATATACAAAAGCCCAAGCCAAATATAATATAAATGCAAAACCAAATTAACTCTAAATGAAAGAGAATATGAATTTGAATTACATTCTAACAAAAACAAGGCACCGCCGATCAATTAGATAAAGAATTTCTTAACTTTTATTTTAATCTAAAAATATATTCTATATTATCATTTGTTTGATATATATTAAAATTATTTACAATGTTGAAATTTGTCGAACATGTCATGCACACTAAATGCTAAAGAAAATAATATATCAGATAGATATATTTTCTGATTACTTCCTTATTTTTTTCATCTATTTTTTCTTATCCAAGATTGTTTTTAAGGTGTGAGAAGCATATTGAAACCTAATAAATGATAAATTAAGTTGTAAACATTTTAGAGTTATGAAACTAATGTAGGAGAAATTTAGTTGAATTTTGTATTATCATGTTTACAAATTTGACTATACACTCTTTTTTATGAGAATTTATGTGGTGAAAATTATAAAAAGTTTAGAATAAATTTATTTAAGTTGAGAAATTATGGAACATTGATTTTTAACTAGTATTCTTACAAAACTCGTTCTTTAAACTTATAGTTTTAAGATTCTGAATAATATTGATGTATAAAAAAGTTCAAATTTCTGATCCATCCACCTAGAGGTGTTTAGATACAAAATATAAAGCACAAGACAGCTGAACCAAAAGAAACATTCATTTGCCAGCATATGAAAACCAATTATTCCAATCCCTTAAAACTAGAAGAATATATAGTTGAAAATCAAAAGTAAAAAGAAATGAGTATCATTCCATAAATAAATAAATAAAGAGAGAAAAAAAAACCATAACCATAATCCGATGTTGTTGTGTGTCTAGTGCAAATGTAAAACTATAATTTGAGAAGGTGTTTGAATAGAACAAGTCTGCAGCAACAGCAGCAGCGATCATTAATTCATCCAAGTAGTAAGTAGCATTGTTTGGTTTGTGTCCAACAGAAATGTAGTTTCTGGATCGGTGGTAATTAATGATAAAAAAATCAGAGCTCAGAGGCATATTTTCATCCAGTATTTCAGGAGAGGTAATGTTACCAAACATCACAATATTTATCATCACAGCTCTTTCAAATTTGCACCAGCCGGGAATCGAACCCGGGTCTGTACCGTGGCAGGGTACTATTCTACCACTAGACCACTGGTGCTTGTTGCTATGATACCAAAATCACAGTTAAACTCTTCCATGACTTCCATATATTTTGTAACCATGCTTTATAACAAAACTTAAAGGTTTTAAATGTGTTTTACTTATCATATTTTCTCTTCAAAAAACTAAAACAATTCAATATTTCCTCCCAACTATTTGATATTTTTACACTTATTTTTTTTATTTTAATATATTAACAAAATAAAGAGCATTTTTAATCTGTTAATTCAACTTAATTTCTAGCACCAATAACATCTCATTGTAGGGACGCAAAATTTTTATCGATATTTTCCTATCTCATAAGGAGAAGGTGGTTCAAATATTTTATCATGGAAAGAAGAATACCAAAGAGAATAAAGTGGTCATGACAAATCATCAAAGACAATACATTGACGTGGTTTGAAAATTTTATGTTCATATAATGGAGGGGATGAAATAGGCTTAGTCGAATTTGTTTTGGACTTCATCATACCCAGTTTCGTATTTTTTTGTCCCTTTGCATGATTGGGATTTAGTTTGAACAAGGTTGTATAATAAAGATGGTTTAGGTTATGAACCAAAGAATAACATTGAAAACTTCTGTAACATATGACATGATCATCAAACTTCTAAATGAAAAACTCTCAAATGTAATTATTATAATGAGAGTGGTCATGTTGCTCTATTTCTCTTTATTAAGAAACTCATGGAAGTAAATATGGTTATCCTCCACATTTTTATAAATAACACCATGATCACAAGATGAGAAACATATATGATATGATTCATCATATTTATGTAACTATGACCCTCATGAGAAATATAGTAAAAATATTTATCAAATGCTAGGTGGTACCTTGATACATGTTATTCAAAGCATATGGCATAGAAGAGTAGCTCAATTCCATGTGGATCATCTGAACAAGTTGGCCTGCAAGGATTTAGTAATCAGTTTGTCAAAGAATGGATCATGTGATGAGTGATAAAATGCTAAGCAAGTAAATACCCCATTTAAATATAAAAACATCGTTTCTACAAATAAGCCTTTACAACTATTGCATATGGATCTTTTTGGCCCATCCAGAACCATGGGTTTTTGTGGGAATTAATATGCCCTTGTAGTTGTGGATGACTACTCTCGCTATACATGTACATTTTTCCAATCTAACAAAAGAGACGCCTTTGCTCCCTTTCATAAATTAGCCAAGGTTATCTAGAACGAAAAAATGACTAAACATTGCATAAATCTGAAGCAATCATGGTGATGAATTCCAAAATATGAATTCTGAGAACTATTCTAATGAGAAGAGTAGCTCAATTCCATGTGGATCAAAGAGTTGCTACAAAGAGATTTGGCATGATAAAGCAAACATAATTTCAACCCTGGTGAGTACTCCATGCAATTTAGACAAGGACGAATAAGGAAAAGCAATAAATGAGATAAAATATATGGGGTATGATAGGCTCCCTCCTTTATCTTACTTCTTCTTGTCCTGATATCATGTTTGTTGTCAGTTTATGTGCATGCTTTCAAGCAAACCCCAATGAATCATACCTCAATGTGGCAAAATGCATTATGAGGTATCTCCTTAGCACACCACTTATGGGTTCATGGTACTCCAAAGGGATGAATTGTACTTTGGTTGGGTATTCTGAATCCAATTTTGTTTTGTATTCTTAGCACACCACTTGCTAAAATGTAGATTTAAGGTTTATCTTTTGATTCTTTGCTTGTGTTATTTTTGTGCACCACTCTAGCGCCTCCATTCATATCTTAAGGCATACAATTTAGTTTGTTAGTTGAGTTGTAAAACGTTGTTCCAAGATACTAATGTTATAAGCTGGAGAACAAAGTATTTGTATTTGTGTAAACCGCTATATGTTTCATTAACTTGACATATTTATTGGTTTGTCTTAGTTGAGTTGTAAGTTCAACATTCAATATTATTGTTATTAAAGTTGATCACTTGGGATTAGTGATTGAGAGAAAGTGAGATGAGTTCTCATATTTAGGGGGAGTCCTAAATAAAAAGTCACTAGGATTAGGAAGAGGCATTGAACATCATGGGGTTGGTGTTCACATAAGACTAATTATACTAATTCAAAGTAGTAAATTTTCTTTCTTGGGTAAAGTGTACCCTAGACATAGGTGTGATTTTACCAAACTGGGTTAATAATTCCTTGTGTTCTTTATTGCTTTTTTGCTTCATCATCTTGTATAAGTTAGTTTGTCATAACTTGGTTGTATAAATGGTTTTTAGTTTCTAGTATACAATGTCCTAGACATTATGTCTAACATCTGTCCCCAAAATCTGTTATCTGTCATAAACTCGTTGTACTCTTTGTCCTAGGCATCTGGTCTACCATCTGTCCTCCTGAAAACATAATTTCAATTGGCATTAGAGTAGGCACCCTATTTTGCTTGGATGAGCTCCATGGTTCTTATTATATGTAAGATGAACAATTTCAATGAAGGAGGAGCAGTTCATAGATCAAATATTGTTTATCCTCCAAAGAATAGAGCCAAAGTAAGTTATGAAGGTTGTGAAGACCAAGTAGAATGTAATTCTGGAAAAAAAACTCAAGCTTGATAAGATATTTAGTAAAGTCATGAGAAAACTTGACAAGAGATATGGGAATAATGTCCCTACTAATGTAAAGAACATTCTGCATAAAGAAAAAGAATGGTGAAAGACAAAATCTTAACTACTCATTTATGTGCAAAGGGATCTAATGTCTTAAATGCAAAGATTTATTACATATTCAAGCTGAATGCTCTAGTTTTTCAAGAAAGCAAAGGAAAATCTACCATGTCACTAAGGATAAGATATACGAAGAAGGTGGATTTAATCAAGGAAACAACGTTGTGACTTTCAAACACATGAAAAAGGTTATACATATTGGTGAGCAATTAAATTTAAAGAATTGTTCATAGAGATCAACTGTATAAGCTTAGGTATGATAAGATTGGTTTTTCCAAAGAATCTTATTTTTGAAAATGCTATCAAATTATCATTAGAGATTATTTAAGATTGATTAATTAATAAATATATCAAATTTCTTATTTGGTCTATTGAATGTTAATTAGAATAATGTGTTTCATTTAATTCCATATCATTGGTATGTATGTATCGTTACGATCAAACCTTCAAACTTTAAAAAACCTTTTTCAAATGAAATTTAACATAAAAGATATTGCAATTTACTTAGATTTTTTTGAATATATTCGACAAGGATTTTACTGTCTATTCAATCCCTTTTATAGACAATTAACACCATATTCAAACCAACAATTGGCATCAATAACGGATTATTTTGATAAGGTTTAACAACCCCAATATTTATTAAATTTGGTGGAAATTGATCCTAAGGGAGCATATAATAGAGCCCTCATTTACACTAGTGAAAATTACGCACATTGGAAGGATTACATGTGCGTGCATCTTAAGTCAATGGATTTATCATTATGGGTAGCCATAGAAGAAGGGCCTTTTGTTCCTCAAAAGGTATTTGATGTGTACCCAATAACAAACCACCAAAGGAATGGAATGAAAATGAAATTAAGTATGCGTCTTATATTTGAAAGCGAGAAATATACTCATATCTCCAGTGAGTGTAAATGTGTATTTTTCAAAATCACATTGTAAGATGGCTAAGAAGATGTGCGATGCTTTTCAGGCTCTCCATGAGGGAACATAAGACGTCTAGAAATCTAAAATCAATACTTTGTTAAAAGAATATGAACTGTTTTGTCTGGAGCACGGGAAATCTATGGCCTCCATGCAAATGAAATTATGTACAAGTTATTTTATTAATACTTTCTCAAAACAAGTCATATCACACGCTTATAGCAGACCATTGCCTTTTACTATTGATTCAAATATTATTTTGTATTTGCAATAATAAGATATTTTGCATCGGTACATATTATTCTGTGTTTTATTATTGACTAAAATATTTTTATAAATATTACCGAATTTTTATGTTCCTATCTGTTGATACCTTCATTTAAACACAAGTTTTACTCCCCTATGCACATGAAATATTAAGACATTCTATATAATATAATACTATCTTCTCAACTATGCACATAAAATAAGAGAACGTTTAAATGGCATATAATATAATAGTTTGGTTTGGTGGAATTTATTATACCAATAGTTATATGTATTTCCCAACTTGAGTTGTGGTTCTATGCATATATTTGCATTCAAGTGCACCAATTGCCTACCATTTTAATTGTCAACCCCATATTGTAATATAATATTGATAGAAATAGGGAGTCCACCTACATTTCTAATTTTGATTTATGTTTACATTTCTGATTTGCTTTATGTATAGTCACCATAGGCACTATAAACAATGTTATAGCCTGTCCAATTTAATATATCCACTCTATCCAATAAAGCAAATAGTTTGTGTAACTTGCACTCAATGGTAAGTTCTATGTAACACCTCTTTTTATACCCCAAAATACTCAACATATAATCAGAGTGAATAAACACACATATAAACAAAAGGGTGTCACATCGACGTTTTCAAAAACTAAAAGCTTTCAAAAACCAACATCATTCATCATCAATATACAATACACCTGGTCATTTAAAATAACACATTTCAAATATCATGAATATACAATAATATGCGTTCGCAACGGAAAATAATGAATACTCATGT
This sequence comes from Lathyrus oleraceus, assembly GCF_024323335.1. Taxonomy (NCBI): domain Eukaryota; kingdom Viridiplantae; phylum Streptophyta; class Magnoliopsida; order Fabales; family Fabaceae; genus Lathyrus; species Lathyrus oleraceus. The sequence goes on along the minus strand of NC_066583.1, from coordinate 381,601,161 downwards.
ATTTCCTAAAATGATTCATGTCCCATACCATGATCATCTCTCAATAACTCAAGATAAAATAAAACCATATCCTGACTATTTGGCACTATGGCCTCTCAAACAGCAATTGCAATTAAACATGTTCACAAGTAATAACATAATACATATCCAAATAAGATATGAGTTCAATACTACTAATCTACCCCGTGTTACATGACCAGAGCATTGACTCACTACCTAGTCTCTAAAGTGAAACACAGAAACTCTCCGGCTAAATCTCGAGTAAGCTACCTTCCACTTACTTTAGCAACACTACTCTTGAGTATCTGCACGATGCCCATGTAAAGGCAACATTCAAACAGAAGGGTGAGAATTCGAATCATTATGAAGAAGTATAATAAAGCACAATGATTAAATCAACAATTAAAGGATTCATCACACCTTGTATAACCATGTAAATAATACTAACCAACATTTATTTCACATGTTTCAAACATCCATCAAAACTCAAGGAGTATAATATTAAAATCCAATACTATATTCCCAAATATACACATAACTACAATTATCACATAATCACATATTTTGCCAAGTTATGTATCCAAACATCACCAAATTCAATTACCATATCTCATACACACATAACAATCACATCAATGCATACATTCAATTATCACATAACTCTAATGTGACTCAATACAAGACATGTGACTCTATGCATGTGTGTCATACCCCGATTTTGCTCCTGAATTTTTTATGTTTGTTTGGCATGCTTGGCCTAACCTAGCTTTGGTTTTACATGAGGATTGGTTTTGATCCAAAGTCATGGATACTATGCCAAAACCCTAACCTTATGGTCTTATTTCATTGTTTTTGTTCATACACATTATCAGTCAAGTTATTTTCTTTTCAAGAGTCAAACATTCAAGTTATGATTAAACAATTTGGAAACCAACTTCAAACCATTTTTATTAATCCATTTCAATTTTATTTCATTACATTTGATTCCATACAAAAAATACCAAAAAATGAAGTTTTGACCTATTGTTGACTTTGGTCAACAGTTGTCTTTTTGGTCAACTTTGACCAAAGTCAACCTCCTCATTGTTGACCATCAAGAACCTAACCTAACCCAATCTGCCTTGATTCTCCGTCCAAGCTTCACTTGGTGATGCCTTTCTCTTGATTACTTCCATTACAAGTAAGTGACTTTGCACACCTTGTCATTTTGGCATTTTGGAACAAATAACCGTTTGCCTTGGTCTGTCCCTAATCCATTTCCAAGGGGTCCTCTAACAGCCCAACATTTGTTCATTACTTATCACTCTTGGCTTTAACCTAAAACAGTACCATCATCCACTAGGAGAGGCTGTTCCCAAGGCTCCCTAGCAATCCTCATGCATGTATGATCTGCCGCACTGTTGTGGCTGCAGGAGAGGTTGCTTCGTGTTTTAGCTACGCATTTCCACTTGCAGCTGAAGTGCATCTGTTTTACTGTGTTAAACTCCATCGTTTTATTTAGTTACGTGGATTGGTCCAATTGCTTTGAAATGGATGCACAAACTGTTAGTTTGTTGCTGTCAAATGATGCTTGGATTGGATTCCTGCTAGATGAAGTTTCACGATTGATCACTGGCATGTTTGAAGTGTTAGCCACAAATGTTGTATGCTTCATGACAGGTTCCTCACGACCATTAGGAAGAGCTGGACTAATGACTGTACAACAAAAAGCTCCTGATGTAGCGTATGTCCTACCAAGTACTGAGGGGAAAAGGGCATCAAGAACACGCTAACCCTTAAGAAGAGGAGCATCAACTACCAGTTTTGATGCAACAGACCTTGGTGTACGTACAGGCTAACTCTGAAGCATGGTGGACTTTCTTTTTAATACCTTGAAACTCCAACTCCAACATAATGTCCTTCAAGGAATATTAGCCTGCCGGTGCTCCATCAAACTGTTCTTGAAAACAGTAGCATGGCATCTTCGTCAAGTGCAGAAACAGAGACACCGCGGGGAGTATAGACATCAGCAGGTCCCGACTCCACAGACCGAGGCTTGGGTGCACGTACCACCGGATCATTAATCATCAACCCGACAGTTTCCTCATAAACTTGGATAGCGGCAGAATCTCCTTCCAAACGGATGATTTCACTATTAAGATTTTCTCGACCGCTACGCACCTGTACGTACAAAGATGAAAGCCGGAAGTATCACTGAGGCGGCTGTCGCATCATCCTTATTAGTAACTGTTGAAGAACGATTCAGGGACAGTGGAGATTTCTGGCAGAGATCAAGAAGCAGAAAACAAAACACCCTTCATCGGGCTGATAAAGCCAAGGAGATTCGAACAAAGGCACCTGATGCAAATGAGGACCTATTACCGGTACCGAAAACAGAAACAGAAAAAACGGTAACAGAGCGGAACCGTTTTCACCAACTAACCTCCAATCAAATCCTGAATTCTATCAACATCCCCGCTCTGAACGCAAATACTTGATTGAGAATTTGGACAAGACAATTGGTTCCAAGGCTTCGTATGACACTTGTTCTGCTGTTGGACACATTCTGTTTTTGCAAAATGGCTACCGTTGGCTCAGGCAGGTCTAAAGGTTTTGACTTTGCCCAATTGGAGAAGGTTGAACCTGCGAAGAATGCAATTGATAAGTTAAACAGATTGTTGATCAATGATAAACGATAACATGATCTCACGTCAATGCCGGTTTAATTCCTGAACCGACCATTGTGCTTACAGGCCTCAGTTAAACTTAGAAAGCATACATTTTGGCAAACAGGGACCGATTTTACCGGTGGACAGGCTATCAAATCCAGGAAGCATTTTTTTTGCAATGTGAACAAGGATTGTTGATCAAGCATTTTGAAAAGCTCATCCAGTGTGACGAACGTCTTCAGTATTTAAGCCAACACCCAGAATATATTGGATTTCATAAAAGACAGGGTTCAAGAATCTTTGGATAGAAACATTGATGACCATCTTCAATTTGTTTTAGGAACAGAATCTGGGATGGTGACTGCAAAGGCAACTGTTGAAGCAAAGGGCTTGCCTAAGTCGCGGTTCTCCTTAAGAATTTGCAGGGGCTAACTTTGACCAATTCTACCAGTTTTCAAAAGCAAATTATAACAATTTAGCTCGGAATTTGCACATGTGGTTTACTGAGTCACTGTATTCCGTAACTGAGTTGATTTCAGATGTTGGAGGATCATGCAATTTGGCCCCAGTTGCAGTATTTTAACTTGATTTCGCTGAATGACTATACTGTAGTTAATCAATATCCTATCTGTGGATGTCGTGACGATGAATTAGGTATCATTAATCTTCATGCTCAAGAACAACATGTTGCCTCAAAGATTGTTGTGGATAAGAATTTTGGTGATATTTCGGCAGAGCATTATGAAGTATATGAGGAACAACTCCACCATGATATAGAAATGGCCACTGGATTTGAAAATGCTTTGAATGCTCTCGAATCTGAGGAGGTGCAAGGGCCAACCAGCCCCTAGTTTTGAACCAGAGCAGGCTTTGCAAATATTAGAAAACCAAACACCAAGGGATGTTGACGGCGATAATGAATACAAGCCAGATTTATTTCCAATGCTAGCTGCACCACCAATTTCCTTGCACTACTTGAAAAAGTTCTTAATGGCAGGTTCGGCATTATTGAGGATCACACAACCACTTCCCATTCCATCACCGCCACCCACAAGATTGTTGATGGATCATCAAGCAGGGACTGAAGAAGTGGAAGAGCTACTTCATTTGACATTATTCCCAACAGTATTGGAGCTGCTAAGGCTGCCGTGAGGCGCAAGAAGGCCGCAGAAGAGGGTTCATCCGAGACGATTGGTTCAGTGATTGATTCCAACAGATTTCTCGGTTTAGCTTTATATGTTGTGGATTGCAACGACATCTCCAAGATTCGCTTCTGATTGAAGCAGGGTAAAGCTGACTGTAAGTTGTGAAGTGGTTAGAGTGGGATGAACGAGATTCCAAAATCGTATGGATCCAGAAGCAAGTCCTTTTGTGGAAAGATCCTGCATTGTAGTTTGAATTGCGCCCTGTTGCTTTGGTCCCCATGGGATCCACATACCCTCAGGACTCTTAAAGAAGAACATAACATCTTGGGTTTTTGACAGGCTCAAATAAAACATCCTTCACACTGGGAAGCTTGAACATCTGTTCAAATTGAATCTCGCCAATAATCGTCTAATTGGATCTATTCCACATAACATAAGCTCCTGCACGGAAAGATTCCGGAGCAGCTCACCAAGGCTATTCCAGCGAACCAATTTCAATTCGGCAAAGGCTACCGTAGTGAAGCCAAGTTAACGATATCGTGCCCGAACAGGCTCTGCAACATTGGTTTAGCACACAGTTAGTTGAGATGTAATTAAAACATTTTCAAAAATTCAAAAATTCACAGTGGTGAATTTGTTTCTTACCAACAGTGAAGTTTTCACATGGAGAAACAAGCTACTCTTGCAAGGTTGAGTGTTGTTAACAGAAGCCTCAAAGAAAAAAGAAAATTCACTGCAGTAAAATCACAACAACTCAGTAAGATGGAAAATTCACAAGCAACAAAATGAAACATTTTCACAGAAGAAGTACAAGGTACATGTTACCTTTTTCAGAGCAAACACCAAAATGGGATAGACAACAGAGCAGCACAAAAAAGAAAGCAATTCCAATTCCATGCTTTTTTGATCTCATCCAAACCCTAGCAATGGGATTATAAAAGGGAGGAATCAGTAAGAAAGAAAACCCTAGAGAACATTAGCGGCCACTGTTCACAGAGAAACCTGGAAGCAAAAATCTCAAGCAAAGAAAACCCTAAAAATCCCAAGATTGATTACCTGGAGGCCAGCTTCGCATCCTTCACCACCACCGCAGTGACACTTTGTAAGGACCTCTCTTTCTTTCTCTGTGTCTTTCTCTTTACGCTTGTTATCTGAAAATATTTGTGAGAGTTTTTGTTGAGCTGCGATTAAGCGATTTTGAGAGAGAGAGGGTTGGTTGCGTTTGAGAGACTTTGAGAGTAAAGGTTGAGGGATAGCGTTTGAGAGAGAGAGAGAGAAATTTTGAGGTTTGAGCGATGAGGAAGGAGAGTCGTAGCTCGTAAGGCGAGAGAGAGTGAGGGAGACGATAGCAGTAGGGAAGAGCTTCTGCTGTTTCCATTTTCCTTTTTCCCTTTTTTTTAATTATTTCTTTATTTATTTCATTTTTAACACAAAAATCAGAAAAAATGTATATGTTTTTTTTATTTTCTTTTATTATTATTATTTACTTTTTATTTATTTAGCTTATTTTCTTTTTTAAAAAAAACAGAGATAAGTAAAAAAACCATAAAAAATTTTATATGTTTAATATTTTCTTTTATTACATAGTGTATATTATTGTTATTTAATATTCTACCCCATAAAACCAAGGCTACGTTTCTGTTTTATATCCCTCCATCATTCACTTAGGTTGTCCAGTAGCATTAGCCTATCTCATTTTTAATTGATTTGTTTTCTAAACTATCTCTAGCTAGTTCTGTTTATATTCCCAAGTGTTTGTTAAAATGATAGCTAATCATAAATGGCCTAGTGGAGAGAAGGTAGTTTCATAATATTAGATGGAGAGGGTTCGATACTCATGTGTGGAACTTTTTGCTTTTTATTTGATTTTATCTTCCTTTAGCATTTTTTATTCTTTTAGTATGTTGACTAATATCTTTTTATGTTTATTACACTCATATGTTCATAGTTGTTGTATTTTAGTTTAGTTCAAAATCTTTTTTCAAACTATAAAAATCACACTTTTCTCGATTTAATATCGAGCCCATTTTTACACCCTTGTAAGTCGATTGCTTTTTAAGCATCGCCATCAACCTCACATAGCTTACTCTTGGGCTTTCTTACAATGAGCCGGTTTCTTTGCACTTACACTCATACATTGTTTAATGCTTTATTATTCCATTCTTTGATTATTTGATTCGATTATATATTTGTTTATACCTTACTTGTTTGATCAACTGTGGCCTACTTGTATGATGTATGAGGCATATATTTATATTGCTTGATTGCCATGTCAACCCCCATTCATAACAAATGTATCCCTCTCCCTTGAAATGTATAATATTCTTTCATTCTTTATCCATCTGTTAATACAAGAATTAAAATGAACATTCGATAACCATTTCAAAACAAGATCAAAACCTCGATCCAACGTCGAGTAATCATTTTTCAAAACCTAACAGAACCAGCACGTATTCATCCACCCTTTTGTAAGTCGATTGCTTTATGCATCGCCATCAACCTTGTAAGTCGATTGCTTCATGCATCGCCATCTACCTTTACCCCATTCCTCTCCTTGCTCCATTCGTCGATTCTTGTTCCGATTAGGTAGCACCCATTAGATAGAACCCTTTGTATGATAACATAGGTAGGATTCCCATATCCTTTGCATGCTAACATTAGGAAGATATTCCCATTTATAAATCCTAACACTTAAGTACATATTGCATGACAACTCTAGGGCAGAGCTTCCCCACTTCTAGACCTTTCCGAGCGTCTCCGATCTTGAGGCATGTAATCCATCCTATTGCAAAGAGGTAACTGCCTAAGACTCGATTCAGCGAGCTGCGACACCTACTGCTAGGACGTGAATACATCGCCCACTCTCCTTTGACACAACTGGTGTCCTCCTTTTCTAAGTCCATATTCAGATGGCAACCCCTGTTTAGGGGAACTACATCGCCCTGATCCTTGTTCCAGACGAGGTATGTAGGCAGGTGGTCGTGCGAGACCACTCCGGGCACCTTTTTTTTCTTTTTTGTGTGTGTTTGTCTGACAGTTGCTAGGCTCGAGTTCCCGACTCCCTAGCGATTTGTTGTTTGTTTGTGCTTGTTGTGTGCTTGGAAGCTGATGTAAGTCCATCGAGTGGCATTCGGGTTCCAGTGTGGGTTTGTTGGGTTCGGATGCTGATGTAAGTCCAGTGATTGGCAGTCGGGCTCCATGTTTGCCCTTTTGTGTGTGTTTTGGTTCGGATGCTGATGTAAGTCCAGTGATTGGCAGTCGGGCTCCATGTTTGCCACCTTTTTGTGTGTAGGTGTCTTGTTTTGTTTGGCGTGCGTAAGCCGAACTACGGCAACTCTGATTCTCATGTTCAGATGAGATACGTAGGCACAAGATGCGATGTCTTGCCGAGTTTGACTAACGACTAACAACTAATCCTTGTTTTCTTTCGCCCTCGTTGCGATCTTTTCTCTCGCCCTCGTTGCGATCGAGACCTTCCCTTCCTCTTGCCCTAGTTGCAATCGAGACCCTTATTCTCGTAGTTAGCCGAACTACATTATGCTCTGATTCTCATTTCCGATGAGATATGTAGGCATAAGACGCGATGTCTTAGCGAGCACACATCTCTTTCACCCATAGGTACCCGAGCTACGAAGACTCTGATTCTCATATTCAGATGAGATACGTATGCAGTGGATGCGACATCTATGCGAGTCATTTCTTTAACCCTTTCTTTTAGTAAATAGTACATTAGATAAACACACACCCTTCAGACAAGAAACAACAAGAGTGGATCCCGTAGAGTACTACGGATGCGTAGGGGTGCTAATACCTTCCCTTCGCATAATCGACTCCCGAACCCAAGATTTGGTTGCGAGACCTTGTCTTTTCCTTTCCTTTCTCCAGGTTTACTTCGAGCGTTTCCTTTCCCTCCTTTGGGATAAATAACGCACGGTGGCGACTCTTCTGTCATTTTCTTTCTCGCCGGTTGTTTTTTTCGCACCTCTGTATTTTTCGGGTTGCGACAGCTGGCGACTCTGCTGGGGACCTGGTTTCCCTAAGCGAGTCCCTCCTAGCTTTTGTAGGTTTCTTGTTTGTTGGGTGTTTATTCTTTTGTACAGTTATTTATTTTCCGCATTTACCTGCTTTATCTTATTGCATTCATGTACATATGTTTGTTGTATCAGTGGGTTCCGTGGGTTGTTTGTTTGTTGAGGGGGGATGTTCTATGAGAGATAAGCCCACTACCCAGGCTTGAGCATACACATAAGTGTTAGAGTGGATAGTCATGAGGCTTGCGTGGCATGTTGCTACGTTAAGTCGTTCATGAGACCCACATTCCAGACGAGGTTTCTGTTGGATATATTTTGTCCTATGGGTGTTCCATAATGACAGATATTCCTTTAGAAATCGTCGACTCTGGTGACCATTTCCCGAGAACTCAGTCGAGGCCTCTCCTCCGAGACGTGATTATGTTAGCTCTGGTGGGCGCATTCTCGCTGCTCAATCCGAGGACCCCGAGACTGAGAACTTGCTTTAGGATGTCCTGTTGAGGGGAGTCAGCAGAGGTCTTTTATCCCGTAATAATGCCAAACCTTCAGTGGTAAACGTATTATTCTCGACTGAAGGGCTGAAACTGACAAACTTCTGTTCTTAGAACCTACCTGTGAGGGGAGGGTTTGATCTCTACAGATACGGTTTCTGCCAGTGGTGCTGTGATGGTGACTTTGGTTCAGCCAAATTTATGGACGTTTATTTCTGGGACGCCGGAGTTCTGTCCGTGGTTTATCAGCGGGTTCCGTTTATTTCGGATCCCTGGGCTGAATCTGTGGGTGCTCACTCAGATGGTGGCTCAGTTCTCCAGACATGGGTTCAGATGCCAGTTGATCAGATTGACTTTGGGTTTCAGATGGTTGTGATCAGAGTTCGAGCCGAAGCTTCGGATCCTGTGTGCCGAGATGCACAACCTGCCAGTCTTGGCTCCATCCTTTGCATCATAGCATGTTTATTTTCCAAAAAAAATAATAATGCATGAAAAAAAAGTTAACTCGCATGTGCATATCCTTTTCAGGATCATTCATGATAAAATAGCATCCGCATCATATGCATATCATGCACATATCATCCTTGCATTGCAGACATGCTTGGGAGAGACTTCTCACTCTGGGTTTTGACTGAGACGGGATTGTTGATCATCGTCCGCACCGCAACCAGATTGAATCGTCAGAGGAGTATGGATCAAGTCCAAGCTGAGTTGGCTGAGATGAGGGCAAACATGGCCCAGTTCATGACCATGATGCAAGGAGTTGTTCAGGGGCAAGAGGAGCTGCGTGCCTTAGCCCAAAGACAGGACATGGCCCAGTTCATGACCATGATGCAAGGAGTTGTTCAGGGGCAAGAGAAGCTGCGTGCCTTAGCCCAGAGACAGGAAGCTGTGATTCTGCCGCCCAGTCGTGCTTCACCAGAGAGGGTCCCTGTCAATTATCAAATTACTGCTGTCACTATTCCCGTCAACAACTATGCCGTGGGTGAAGATTTGAGGGGTATTATAATCAGTGGACAGCCCCTTGCTACAGAGACTGTTAATGTCAGAGCAACCCTTGCTCCGGTTCGCCATCCTGGCTCTTCAAATCCTTCAAGTTCTAAAAAGCCATCCTCTGGGCACCCAGAAGGGGAGAGAGTGAAACAAATGTTGTGCACCGTCGGAGGAGTGTGAACAGAGGACAGTTTCGTCAGGCCGTTGCTGTGACTATTCCAGCAACTCAACAGCAATAGAGAAGACCAACTCAGCAATATCAGCATCAACAACATCGTCCTCAGCAGCAGGCTTACCGGCCTCCCAATGGTAATCAAGCCAGTACGAGTAATGAGAGGAAGAAGATCATTTTTGATCTGATCCCTATGTCCTATGCAGAGCTGTATCCCTCTTTGATAGAGCGGAACTTGATTACTCCCAGAGACCCGCCGACTATACCCGTCAACCCTCGGTGGTGGTATAGGTCTGAACAGCATTGTGTGTATCATTCGGGTGCTCCTGGTCATGATGTGGATAGTTGTCTCCAGCTGAAGATGAAGGTTCAAGACCTTGTGAGGTCAGGGATTCTGAGCTTTGAAGACTTAGGTCCCCGTGTTAATCAAGCTTGAAGACGGCAAGTCCCGGGTTGGCGATGGTTGTTCTTCTGAGGTCTTCAACGAAGAGGTTTGTTCAAAAGCAGAAGTTGCTGATGCAAAGGATACTGATAGTTGTTATCCCTGGTGGGATCTATCACAATTGGGTCACTGTGGGCGTTCCTACAGTCGTTCATAAGTCAGAGTAATAATCACTTTGTTTAAAAAACCCTTCTCCCATGCCAAAAGGAGAAGTGATGGCATTGTTGGCAACATTTTGTGCAATGATATTTTCATTCAAATAAATTCATGTTAAAACATTTGTTTTTCCAATTGTTTTCCCTTTTCGCTTTTTGCATGAAATTGGTGATCACAAAAAAACCTTTAAAAAACAAGAATAAAAGCAATCTTTTCATCTGCATAACGATTGTTTTGTTTGTTTTTCAAAAAGCTTTTCATATCAAATCATTATGCAGGTTGTTTCTTAAACCCATTGAACATAATGATCGGACGTCATCTCCCAATTTTGAATTCCCTGTATTCGAAGCGGACGAAGATGATGTTGAAGGGATTCCTGACGGTATTTCCCGACTTCTTGAGCAAGAAAAGAAGATCACTCAGCTGCATCTCGAGAATCAGCAGAACAGCCAACTGGGGCATTTAAAAAAAAAAAAAAAAAAGAGAAAAGAAAGAGGAGGGTGCAAAATCAAAAGAAATCAAAAGCAAAATCAAAAGGAGAAAAAAACAAAAGAAAAATAGCACCCTCAAAGTCCCAAGTTGGCTTATGCTGAAAGGATTCAAAGTCGCTACGACCAAGTGAATCTGATCGAAAAGAAGAGATCAATTGCCATGTGTCATGGTCGGTTATATCAGCAGAGAGTGACGAAAGCACGCGATAAGAAGGTCAAGCCTCGTGCGTTCCGAGGGACTTTGTGCTCAAGAAAGTCTTGTCTTTCGTGCCCGATTCCAGGGGCAAGTGAACCCCAAGCTATGAACGTCCATATGTTTTCAAGAGAGCCTTTTCAGGCGGTGTTTTGACACTTACAACAATGGATGGAGAAGTTCACTCGTCCTGTGAATTCCGATGCAGTCAAGAAATACTTCGCCTAAAACGAAAAAAAGCAGAATAGCTCGCTAGATTGAGCACCCCACACTGGGGCAATCTAGGCAAAAAGGAGCGTCTCGGTGGATTGAAAACCCGAAAGGGCGATCCAGGCAAAAGTTAGAGACATTGAAAAAAAAAGAATTTGCATCCCGCTAGATTGAGCACCTCACACTGGGGCAATCTAGGCAAAAATTAGGGATTTGGCAAGTAACTGCATCTTGACAAGACTGTGCTCGATATCTGTCATCCGTCAGGGATTCTCGATTCGTCGTTGACTGAAGCTTTGAATACATCGAAATTCAGAATGGTAGAGAAAAGGTCATTATGTTCAATGTAGCCCTCTCCAATATATATCACCGATTTCAAACTTGTACAGATCTATGGAGTCTCGCCCTTTGCAGACTACCATTCCATCACATCAATTTGAGCTTTTATCCAATTATTTGCACTCTTATTTGTTTCAACTCAACAAACGTTTTGCATGTTTTAATTGATAAAGTATCATTGTTTTTCAAAATAAACAAATTTTTCAAAATTGTTCTTAAACTAAGTGAATATTCACAATGATGGAAGGATACTTAGGAGACCCACAGTGCTCTCCCAAGGGCGGTATGATTACCAACAGGTAAGACATTTGTTCGTATCTCGAGCATAACTTTATCTTTCTCCTGTCGAACCTCTTTTGGTTTCTCCTCAGCAAGGTTACTCAGTGCAGTGTTGGTTGAAGTTGTTTATCTTCATGTTCCCGGCAGTACAACATTCTTCCTCCAAGTCCCTGTTAGCCCTATTGTGGGGCATCTCCAGTAGAGGTTTGTTTGAGCCCTACCGTGGGGCATTCCCAGCAAGGTGGCTGTTGGAACACTTTTATGGGGCAATTCCCAAGCAGAGTGTTTATTGAAGATTTCAACTTTCCTCTCTCCAGTAGAGCAGTCTTATACTCTCCCCGGCATGGGTGCTTGTCTTGGGAAGACTCGGTATTTTGTGGATTGACATCCAGTACTCCATCATGTCCTCAGATAGATCCCCAGCGGAGTTGTTGGCATGGTGAGCTTTACCAGTGCCTATCTATCCTCATCAGAGATCTAGTTGCTTCATGGTATCTCTGATCTCCAGCACGAGTGGTCATGGCGCGTCCGCCTGTATGCTGAGCTTTGTTCTCCGGTTGTGACCGACGATCCCTCCGGAAGCCTCTGGTGGCCTTCCTCCCCTGCAGGATGGTGTTGCTCCCTGATATCCCAGTCTCTAGTGGATTTTCTCGTCTCTGGTGACTTTGGTTTTCCCTCCGGAAGAGTGGTACCGGATGGTTGATTCCCGGACCTGTGTGTTGAGCACGTCTGTTTGTCAGCATTCATCATACATTTTTAGGTATCATGCATACATGCATAATCATAGCATTCAGATACTCATGATGCAGCTGTTGCCGTGTATCTGTTGATGGTTGTCTCCTGCTATTTGTTGATACAAATCTCTCCAGTAGATCCTCCCTAACAGATTTGAGATCAGTGTCTCCTCAGCGAGCCTGAAGGTTACTGCCTTCCCAGTAGGGTTTGTGTTGATGGTTTTCCCTCAGTGAGATCCCCAAGCGGATCGGGTTCGGAGAAAATCATCCCCAGTAGAGATAAGAATGGGTTGCCTCCCCTAGCAGGGTAATCTCCAAGCAGTTTGGGTTCGATGGAGTGCATCCTCAGCAAGGTTTGTCTTTCCCCAGCAGGGTGAAAGTTGACGTGATTATAAGATCCTCAGCACAGTTCCTGGAGTTCCCCGGTGTTGTCTCTGGAGGAGACGGGTGTTTATGCATTCATCATTTAGATAAGCATAGCATATTGCATCATTAGTGCATAGCATTTCCATGATCATGGGGCATTGTGTAAAACAAAAAAACTCATGCATCAACATTGCAAACGTGTCCATTAGCCCTAGGCCGTGGTGACCAGCCGAGATTGGGTTGTTGGAAAGAGTTTAGCATCGCGCCATTGGATCGGCTTCAGAATTGGGTTCATCAGCATGGTTGAGAGGTTGGTGCTTTCCCAACAAGTGACTCCTTAGTTGAGTAGGTATTCCCAGCAGTGTTACTCCCCGAGGTTGGCAGCATTTTGCAAGCTTGGGTCCATTCCTTTAGCAGAAGTGGGTGTGTCTGATCTCTCCACATAGAGTCTACCCCTTAGGCAGAAAGTGTCTACCATTCCTTCTGCGCTCCCCACCGAGATACATCCTCGTGGATGACGGTTGCTTCTGTTCCCTCCATAATGGGATGGGTTTTACCTATTGAGTTCTTTCCTCATTAGGATGAGTCTTGATTCAGTTTGCCTTCTTGGATCGATCCTAAATTGGCTTCTTGTTCGCTGTCTCTTGTACTTCTCTGGGGCATAAATGAATGGTTACTCACTAACCGGCACTCATTCATCTTATCCTCAGCGGAATTTTGGGCCTCTACCTACAAACCGGTAGTTATAAGTCCTATCGTCATGGTTTTCTACCCACAAGCCGGTAGTTGTAAAATCCCACTTTCACCCCCTAGCAGAGGTAACCTTTGTGGTTCATGATGTTTGTTGGCTTCTACCTACAAACCGGTAGTTATAAGTCCTATCGTCGTGGTTTTCTACCCACAAGCCGGTAGTTGTAAAATCCCACTTTCATCCCCTAGCAGAGTTAACCCTTTGTGCTCATCCTGGTCGAGGACTGGTTACTTTTCTGTGGTTTTCTGCCTACAAACCGGTAGATGTAATCCCCTCTTTGTGGTATTGATAGTCTTGTCCCCTTTGGATACTTGCCTTGATCAAGCAGTATTGTCCCCATTGGGTCTTCCCCTTCTTCTTGGATACTTGCTCCGAGTAAGCAACTTTATCCTCTTTTGATTGGTCATCTTTTGCATACCTAGTCTGGTACCCCGTTGCCTTTCTTTTCAGTCGTTTATCCATTTAACAACCTACAACCCGGTTATGGATAATCTTTCATGCGAGTGTATTATCTACATTTTGACGGCTACAGATAATATATCTCGTGCACTCTTTGGTCAATCTTTCGATTGTTATCCCCAGCATAGGTCTTTAGCATGCTTGCCGGCTCGCGTATCACTGTTTCGTTATCTTCGCCGATGCTGATAGACATGAAGAAGTTCCCGGTATCCAGACCGAAGTGGCATTCAGGCCAATTTTCCGGTATCCAGACCAAAGTGGCGTTCAGGCCAGTTTCCGATTTTCAGATCGAAGAAGTTTCTGACGATCAAGTCGATGCAACTTGTGGCATTCAGGCCAGTTCCCGGTATCCAGACCGAAGTGGCATTCAGGCCAGTTTCCGATTTCCAGATCGAAGAAGTTCTCAACAATCAGGACGAAGAATTTGTGGTGTTCAGACCAGTTTTCCCGGTATCCAGACCGAAGTGGCATTCAGGCCAGTTTTCCCGGTATCCAGACCGAAGTGGCATTCCAGGCCAATTCCCGGTATCCAGACCGAAGTGGCGTCCAGGCCAGTTCCCGGTATCCAGACCGAAGTGGCATTCAAGCCAGTTTCCGATTTCCAAATCGAAGTGGAGTTCAGACCAGATTTCCGGTGATCAGACCAACATTGATACTCTCATATTCCAATGCTTAGTGTTCAGACTAATGTGTGGCGTTCAGGCCATGGGTATTCCTGTGTTACCATTTATTTTGGTATCCAGGTCAACTTTCTGTTTCGGTACTCAGGCCGATTTTCACCGTACCAGACGGACTTTTCTTTCGAGATTGCTTCTTTGCCGATTCTGACAGACATTGTTAACTATTTCATGGGGATTCAGGATCAAAATCCGGGTCTTCTTAGTATTTAATCATCTCCCACTATGATCATATGAAGAATATCCTGCTTCATATTCTCTAGTTGAAGACGCTTAAATAGGGGCAACTGTCATACCCCGATTTTGCTCCTGAATTTTTTATGTTTGTTTGGCATGCTTGGCCTAACCTAGCTTTGGTTTTACATGAGGATTGGTTTTGATCCAAAGTCATGGATACTATGCCAAAACCCTAACCTTATGGTCTTATTTCATTGTTTTTGTTCATACACATTATCAGTCAAGTTATTTTCTTTTCAAGAGTCAAACATTCAAGTTATGATTAAACAATTTGGAAACCAACTTCAAACCATTTTTATTAATCCATTTCAATTTTATTTCATTACATTTGATTCCATACAAAAAATACCAAAAAATGAAGTTTTGACCTATTGTTGACTTTGGTCAACAGTTGTCTTTTTGGTCAACTTTGACCAAAGTCAACCTCCTCATTGTTGACCATCAAGAACCTAACCTAACCCAATCTGCCTTGATTCTCCGTCCAAGCTTCACTTGGTGATGCCTTTCTCTTGATTACTTCCATTACAAGTAAGTGACTTTGCACACCTTGTCATTTTGGCATTTTGGAACAAATAACCGTTTGCCTTGGTCTGTCCCTAATCCATTTCCAAGGGGTCCTCTAACAGCCCAACATTTGTTCATTACTTATCACTCTTGGCTTTAACCTAAAACAGTACCATCATCCACTAGGAGAGGCTGTTCCCAAGGCTCCCTAGCAATCCTCATGCATGTATGATCTGCCGCACTGTTGTGGCTGCAGGAGAGGTTGCTTCGTGTTTTAGCTACGCATTTCCACTTGCAGCTGAAGTGCATCTGTTTTACTGTGTTAAACTCCATCGTTTTATTTAGTTACGTGGATTGGTCCAATTGCTTTGAAATGGATGCACAAACTGTTAGTTTGTTGCTGTCAAATGATGCTTGGATTGGATTCCTGCTAGATGAAGTTTCACGATTGATCACTGGCATGTTTGAAGTGTTAGCCACAAATGTTGTATGCTTCATGACAGGTTCCTCACGACCATTAGGAAGAGCTGGACTAATGACTGTACAACAAAAAGCTCCTGATGTAGCGTATGTCCTACCAAGTACTGAGGGGAAAAGGGCATCAAGAACACGCTAACCCTTAAGAAGAGGAGCATCAACTACCAGTTTTGATGCAACAGACCTTGGTGTACGTACAGGCTAACTCTGAAGCATGGTGGACTTTCTTTTTAATACCTTGAAACTCCAACTCCAACATAATGTCCTTCAAGGAATATTAGCCTGCCGGTGCTCCATCAAACTGTTCTTGAAAACAGTAGCATGGCATCTTCGTCAAGTGCAGAAACAGAGACACCGCGGGGAGTATAGACATCAGCAGGTCCCGACTCCACAGACCGAGGCTTGGGTGCACGTACCACCGGATCATTAATCATCAACCCGACAGTTTCCTCATAAACTTGGATAGCGGCAGAATCTCCTTCCAAACGGATGATTTCACTATTAAGATTTTCTCGACCGCTACGCACCTGTACGTACAAAGATGAAAGCCGGAAGTATCACTGAGGCGGCTGTCGCATCATCCTTATTAGTAACTGTTGAAGAACGATTCAGGGACAGTGGAGATTTCTGGCAGAGATCAAGAAGCAGAAAACAAAACACCCTTCATCGGGCTGATAAAGCCAAGGAGATTCGAACAAAGGCACCTGATGCAAATGAGGACCTATTACCGGTACCGAAAACAGAAACAGAAAAAACGGTAACAGAGCGGAACCGTTTTCACCAACTAACCTCCAATCAAATCCTGAATTCTATCAACATCCCCGCTCTGAACGCAAATACTTGATTGAGAATTTGGACAAGACAATTGGTTCCAAGGCTTCGTATGACACTTGTTCTGCTGTTGGACACATTCTGTTTTTGCAAAATGGCTACCGTTGGCTCAGGCAGGTCTAAAGGTTTTGACTTTGCCCAATTGGAGAAGGTTGAACCTGCGAAGAATGCAATTGATAAGTTAAACAGATTGTTGATCAATGATAAACGATAACATGATCTCACGTCAATGCCGGTTTAATTCCTGAACCGACCATTGTGCTTACAGGCCTCAGTTAAACTTAGAAAGCATACATTTTGGCAAACAGGGACCGATTTTACCGGTGGACAGGCTATCAAATCCAGGAAGCATTTTTTTTGCAATGTGAACAAGGATTGTTGATCAAGCATTTTGAAAAGCTCATCCAGTGTGACGAACGTCTTCAGTATTTAAGCCAACACCCAGAATATATTGGATTTCATAAAAGACAGGGTTCAAGAATCTTTGGATAGAAACATTGATGACCATCTTCAATTTGTTTTAGGAACAGAATCTGGGATGGTGACTGCAAAGGCAACTGTTGAAGCAAAGGGCTTGCCTAAGTCGCGGTTCTCCTTAAGAATTTGCAGGGGCTAACTTTGACCAATTCTACCAGTTTTCAAAAGCAAATTATAACAATTTAGCTCGGAATTTGCACATGTGGTTTACTGAGTCACTGTATTCCGTAACTGAGTTGATTTCAGATGTTGGAGGATCATGCAATTTGGCCCCAGTTGCAGTATTTTAACTTGATTTCGCTGAATGACTATACTGTAGTTAATCAATATCCTATCTGTGGATGTCGTGACGATGAATTAGGTATCATTAATCTTCATGCTCAAGAACAACATGTTGCCTCAAAGATTGTTGTGGATAAGAATTTTGGTGATATTTCGGCAGAGCATTATGAAGTATATGAGGAACAACTCCACCATGATATAGAAATGGCCACTGGATTTGAAAATGCTTTGAATGCTCTCGAATCTGAGGAGGTGCAAGGGCCAACCAGCCCCTAGTTTTGAACCAGAGCAGGCTTTGCAAATATTAGAAAACCAAACACCAAGGGATGTTGACGGCGATAATGAATACAAGCCAGATTTATTTCCAATGCTAGCTGCACCACCAATTTCCTTGCACTACTTGAAAAAGTTCTTAATGGCAGGTTCGGCATTATTGAGGATCACACAACCACTTCCCATTCCATCACCGCCACCCACAAGATTGTTGATGGATCATCAAGCAGGGACTGAAGAAGTGGAAGAGCTACTTCATTTGACATTATTCCCAACAGTATTGGAGCTGCTAAGGCTGCCGTGAGGCGCAAGAAGGCCGCAGAAGAGGGTTCATCCGAGACGATTGGTTCAGTGATTGATTCCAACAGATTTCTCGGTTTAGCTTTATATGTTGTGGATTGCAACGACATCTCCAAGATTCGCTTCTGATTGAAGCAGGGTAAAGCTGACTGTAAGTTGTGAAGTGGTTAGAGTGGGATGAACGAGATTCCAAAATCGTATGGATCCAGAAGCAAGTCCTTTTGTGGAAAGATCCTGCATTGTAGTTTGAATTGCGCCCTGTTGCTTTGGTCCCCATGGGATCCACATACCCTCAGGACTCTTAAAGAAGAACATAACATCTTGGGTTTTTGACAGGCTCAAATAAAACATCCTTCACACTGGGAAGCTTGAACATCTGTTCAAATTGAATCTCGCCAATAATCGTCTAATTGGATCTATTCCACATAACATAAGCTCCTGCACGGAAAGATTCCGGAGCAGCTCACCAAGGCTATTCCAGCGAACCAATTTCAATTCGGCAAAGGCTACCGTAGTGAAGCCAAGTTAACGATATCGTGCCCGAACAGGCTCTGCAACATTGGTTTAGCACACAGTTAGTTGAGATGTAATTAAAACATTTTCAAAAATTCAAAAATTCACAGTGGTGAATTTGTTTCTTACCAACAGTGAAGTTTTCACATGGAGAAACAAGCTACTCTTGCAAGGTTGAGTGTTGTTAACAGAAGCCTCAAAGAAAAAAGAAAATTCACTGCAGTAAAATCACAACAACTCAGTAAGATGGAAAATTCACAAGCAACAAAATGAAACATTTTCACAGAAGAAGTACAAGGTACATGTTACCTTTTTCAGAGCAAACACCAAAATGGGATAGACAACAGAGCAGCACAAAAAAGAAAGCAATTCCAATTCCATGCTTTTTTGATCTCATCCAAACCCTAGCAATGGGATTATAAAAGGGAGGAATCAGTAAGAAAGAAAACCCTAGAGAACATTAGCGGCCACTGTTCACAGAGAAACCTGGAAGCAAAAATCTCAAGCAAAGAAAACCCTAAAAATCCCAAGATTGATTACCTGGAGGCCAGCTTCGCATCCTTCACCACCACCGCAGTGACACTTTGTAAGGACCTCTCTTTCTTTCTCTGTGTCTTTCTCTTTACGCTTGTTATCTGAAAATATTTGTGAGAGTTTTTGTTGAGCTGCGATTAAGCGATTTTGAGAGAGAGAGGGTTGGTTGCGTTTGAGAGACTTTGAGAGTAAAGGTTGAGGGATAGCGTTTGAGAGAGAGAGAGAAATTTTGAGGTTTGAGCGATGAGGAAGGAGAGTCGTAGCTCGTAAGGCGAGAGAGAGTGAGGGAGACGATAGCAGTAGGGAAGAGCTTCTGCTGTTTCCATTTTCCTTTTTCCCTTTTTTTTAATTATTTCTTTATTTATTTCATTTTTAACACAAAAATCAGAAAAAATGTATATGTTTTTTTTATTTTCTTTTATTATTATTATTTACTTTTTATTTATTTAGCTTATTTTCTTTTTTAAAAAAAACAGAGATAAGTAAAAAAACCATAAAAAATTTTATATGTTTAATATTTTCTTTTATTACATAGTGTATATTATTGTTATTTAATATTCTACCCCATAAAACCAAGGCTACGTTTCTGTTTTATATCCCTCCATCATTCACTTAGGTTGTCCAGTAGCATTAGCCTATCTCATTTTTAATTGATTTGTTTTCTAAACTATCTCTAGCTAGTTCTGTTTATATTCCCAAGTGTTTGTTAAAATGATAGCTAATCATAAATGGCCTAGTGGAGAGAAGGTAGTTTCATAATATTAGATGGAGAGGGTTCGATACTCATGTGTGGAACTTTTTGCTTTTTATTTGATTTTATCTTCCTTTAGCATTTTTTATTCTTTTAGTATGTTGACTAATATCTTTTTATGTTTATTACACTCATATGTTCATAGTTGTTGTATTTTAGTTTAGTTCAAAATCTTTTTTCAAACTATAAAAATCACACTTTTCTCGATTTAATATCGAGCCCATTTTTACACCCTTGTAAGTCGATTGCTTTTTAAGCATCGCCATCAACCTCACATAGCTTACTCTTGGGCTTTCTTACAATGAGCCGGTTTCTTTGCACTTACACTCATACATTGTTTAATGCTTTATTATTCCATTCTTTGATTATTTGATTCGATTATATATTTGTTTATACCTTACTTGTTTGATCAACTGTGGCCTACTTGTATGATGTATGAGGCATATATTTATATTGCTTGATTGCCATGTCAACCCCCATTCATAACAAATGTATCCCTCTCCCTTGAAATGTATAATATTCTTTCATTCTTTATCCATCTGTTAATACAAGAATTAAAATGAACATTCGATAACCATTTCAAAACAAGATCAAAACCTCGATCCAACGTCGAGTAATCATTTTTCAAAACCTAACAGAACCAGCACGTATTCATCCACCCTTTTGTAAGTCGATTGCTTTATGCATCGCCATCAACCTTGTAAGTCGATTGCTTCATGCATCGCCATCTACCTTTACCCCATTCCTCTCCTTGCTCCATTCGTCGATTCTTGTTCCGATTAGGTAGCACCCATTAGATAGAACCCTTTGTATGATAACATAGGTAGGATTCCCATATCCTTTGCATGCTAACATTAGGAAGATATTCCCATTTATAAATCCTAACACTTAAGTACATATTGCATGACAACTCTAGGGCAGAGCTTCCCCACTTCTAGACCTTTCCGAGCGTCTCCGATCTTGAGGCATGTAATCCATCCTATTGCAAAGAGGTAACTGCCTAAGACTCGATTCAGCGAGCTGCGACACCTACTGCTAGGACGTGAATACATCGCCCACTCTCCTTTGACACAACTGGTGTCCTCCTTTTCTAAGTCCATATTCAGATGGCAACCCCTGTTTAGGGGAACTACATCGCCCTGATCCTTGTTCCAGACGAGGTATGTAGGCAGGTGGTCGTGCGAGACCACTCCGGGCACCTTTTTTTTCTTTTTTGTGTGTGTTTGTCTGACAGTTGCTAGGCTCGAGTTCCCGACTCCCTAGCGATTTGTTGTTTGTTTGTGCTTGTTGTGTGCTTGGAAGCTGATGTAAGTCCATCGAGTGGCATTCGGGTTCCAGTGTGGGTTTGTTGGGTTCGGATGCTGATGTAAGTCCAGTGATTGGCAGTCGGGCTCCACGTTTGCCCTTTTGTGTGTGTTTTGGTTCGGATGCTGATGTAAGTCCAGTGATTGGCAGTCGGGCTCCATGTTTGCCACCTTTTTGTGTGTAGGTGTCTTGTTTTGTTTGGCGTGCGTAAGCCGAACTACGGCAACTCTGATTCTCATGTTCAGATGAGATACGTAGGCACAAGATGCGATGTCTTGCCGAGTTTGACTAACGACTAACAACTAATCCTTGTTTTCTTTCGCCCTCGTTGCGATCTTTTCTCTCGCCCTCGTTGCGATCGAGACCTTCCCTTCCTCTTGCCCTAGTTGCAATCGAGACCCTTATTCTCGTAGTTAGCCGAACTACATTATGCTCTGATTCTCATTTCCGATGAGATATGTAGGCATAAGACGCGATGTCTTAGCGAGCACACATCTCTTTCACCCATAGGTACCCGAGCTACGAAGACTCTGATTCTCATATTCAGATGAGATACGTATGCAGTGGATGCGACATCTATGCGAGTCATTTCTTTAACCCTTTCTTTTAGTAAATAGTACATTAGATAAACACACACCCTTCAGACAAGAAACAACAAGAGTGGATCCCGTAGAGTACTACGGATGCGTAGGGGTGCTAATACCTTCCCTTCGCATAATCGACTCCCGAACCCAAGATTTGGTTGCGAGACCTTGTCTTTTCCTTTCCTTTCTCCAGGTTTACTTCGAGCGTTTCCTTTCCCTCCTTTGGGATAAATAACGCACGGTGGCGACTCTTCTGTCATTTTCTTTCTCGCCGGTTGTTTTTTTCGCAGACCGTATTTTTCGGGTTGCGACAATGTGGTATCGCAATGTGAACCCAACGTTTCACCGCTTGCCGATTCAATATCTAGAATCCAAGCCACGCTTCCGATCCGGACAAGATCAAAGCCACTACGTCTATTTCCAATTAAGGATCAACGTCTGCTACGCCTATTTCCATTCAAGGATCAACCTCTATCACCATGTGAACCCACCGTTTCACCGCTTTTCGATTCAATATCTAGAATCTAAGCCACGCTTCCGATCCGGACAAGATCGAAGCCACTATGTATATTTCCAATTAAGGATCAACGTCTACTACGCCTATTTCCATTCAAGGATCAACGTCTATTACCATGTGAACCCACAGTTTCACCGCTTCCACTATTAAGCCGACTATGCCATGAATGAATGTACAAATACCAACAATATATGCAATTAAGATCATCTATATCATCTTAACATTTCACATATAACCATAATTCAACTCTATGAATTACCCACCAATGATACGTATACACATTCATAACAAATACATCATTCACATATATAGGCTATTTATCAAATACACACACTTAGATTTTATTTCAAAATGGTTACAGGATTTAAAGTTCTCAATTTTCCCTTTTTCAATAGCAAGTAACCGGTTAACGCATTTTGGGTAACCCGTTACTCAGTTTAACAGAATTCAATTCTTGGGCAGATTTTCAGCAAGTAACCCGTTAACGCATTTTGGGTAACCTGTTACTCAGTTTACAGAATTCAATTCCTGGGCAGATTTTCAGCAAGTAACCCGTTAATGCATTTTGGGTAACCCGTTACTCAGTTTAACAGAATTCAATTCCTGGGCAGATTTTCAGCAAGTAACCCGTTAACGCATTTTGGGTAACCCGTTACTCAGTTTACAGAATTCAATTCCTGGGCAGATTTTTAACTAAGTAACCCGTTAACGCATTTTGGGTAACCCGTTACTCAGTTTAACACTGGAATTTTTCTTAACGTTACTACAGTATAAAACATCAAAATTGGATTCTCCACCTATCCCTCAATTTCACCCATATATCAGTTCCAAACACAATTAACCACCACAAATCACAGATTACTCATCAAAACCTAACAATTTCAAAATCATAAAAATTAGGGATTTCAACCTAAACATTTTTCTACCCATTGACCCAATTATACTAACCCATAATAATAAAGATTCTCTCCCTTACCTCTTCAATTTTCTGGAAATCCTAGCTTCTCCCTTGTTCTTCCCCTCTTCTCCTTACTTTTTCCTCTTTGTTTCTCTGTTGCCTTGAAAATGACCAAATGAGTGCTACTTCTCACTCTCCTCACCTCTTACTATTCTAGTATTATGTTTGGGCTTAAGGAATGATACTTCTAATTTAATTATTAGGCCCAATAAGACATAGTATTATAATATCTCTATTTAGTTCAAATAAATTAAACCAACACAATATACACACCAAGTTAATTAATTCAATTATTCATTATACTACCTAACAACCAATTAATTAATTAACACTCCAAATAAATAAAATAAAATAAGATAATAATAATATAAGAAATAAATACTAAAATCGGGTTGTTACAACTCCCCCCCACTTAAAATATTTCCGGCCTCGAAAATTACCTCAAACGAACAACTCCAGATACGATTCCTTCATCTTATCCTCGAGTTCCCAAGTGATATTGCCATTGACGGCTCCGCCCCATATCACTTTCACCAAAGCAATCTCCTTACCACGAAGCTTCTTCACTTCTCGATCTTCAATTCGCATAGGTGATGTATCAACCGTCAAATTATCCCTCACTTGAACATCATCTAATGGAACAACATGCGATGGATCCGCAATGTACCTCCTCAATTGAGACACATGGAACACATCATGAAGATTAGAAAGTGACGATGGCAATGCGATCCGATATGCCACTTCACCTACTCTCTCGGAAATCTGATAAGGACCAATGAAACGCGGAGTCAACTTACGCGACTTCAAAGCTCTACCAATACCCGTTATTGGCGTAACTCGAAGAAACACATGCTCATCTTTCTCGAACTCAAGAGCCTTCCTCCTCTTATCATGATAACTCATTTGACGACTCTGAGAAGCCTTCATCTTCTCTTGAATCATCTTAATCTTATCCGTAGTCTCTTGAATCAACTCGGGTCCAACCACAACACTCTCTCCCGATTCGTACCAACACAAAGGAGTTCTACACCTTCTACCATAAAGAGCCTCAAAAGGTGTCATTCCAATACTCGAATGGAAACTGTTGTTATACTTAAACTCGATCAAAGGCAAGAAACTATCCCAATTTCCTCCTTGTTCCAAAACACAAGACCTCAAAAGATCTTCAAGTGACTGAATAGTCCTCTCCGTTTGACCATCAGTTTGCGGATGATATGCCGAACTCAAACACAACTTCATACCCAAAGCACTTTGCAAACCTTCCCAAAATCTCGAAGTGAACCTCGGATCTCTATCTGAAATAATGCTCGACGGAATACCATGCAAACACACAATTCTCTCGATGTACAACTTAGCCAGTCTCTCCATCGAATAATCCATCCTCATCCGAATAAAATGAGCATATTTCGTCAACTTGTCCACAACAACCCAAATCGCCTCACAATTACTCGATGTTCTCGGCAAACCCGAAACAAAATCCATAGAGATACTATCCCACTGCCACTCGGGAATAGATAACGGTTGCATCAAACCAGACGGCTTTTGATGTTCAATCTTTGACTTTTGACAAGTCAAACATGAATACACAAATTCCGCTACATCCTTCTTCATACCTTGCCACCAAAACATCTTCCTCAAGTCTTGATACATTTTAGTAGCACCAGGATGAATACTCAGACCACTTATATGCCCTTCCTCAAGAATCCTCTTTCTCAAATCCGCAACATCCGGAACACAAACTCGATCACGACACCTCATGATACCATTCTCATCAATCCGAAAGTCACCACCTTTGCCTTGATTAATCAATGTCATAACATCGACTAATTTCAAATCTGACTTCTGACCTTCTCTAATCTCGTCAAGAATGCCACACGTAAGCTTCAACATACCAAGCTTAACACACGAAGACGTCACTTCACAAACTAAACTCAAATCTCTAAATTGCTCCAACAATTCAAACTCTCGAATCATCAACATAGACATGTGCAATGACTTCCTACTCAATGCATCAGCTACAACATTCGCCTTTCCAGGATGGTAATTCAAACCAAAATCATAATCTTTCAAGAATTCCAACCATCTCCTTTGCCTCATATTTAATTCTTTCTGATCGAACAAGTACTTCAAACTCTTGTGATCACTAAACACATCAAATCTCGATCCAAACAAATAATGTCTCCAAAGCTTCAACACAAACACAACGGCGGCCAACTCTAAATCATGCATCGGATAATTCCTCTCATGAACTTTAAGTTTCCTTAAAGCATAAGCTACCACTTGCCCTTTTTGCATCAAAACACCTCCCAAACCCAACAAAGAAGCATCACAATACACAACGAAAAATTCTAACGGATCCGGTAAAATCAAAATAGGAGCCGTAGTCAATCTTCTCTTAAGCTCTTGAAAATTCACTTCACACTACGAAGTCCAAAAGAAAGCTTGACCTTTCCTAGTCAACTGCGTCAACGGTAACGATAACTTAGAAAATCCTTCAATGAACTTCCTATAATAACCAGCCAAACCAAGGAAACTTCTAATCTTAGCAACAGACTTAGGAGCTTCCCATTGAGATACAACTTCAATCTTCGTAGGATCCACAGAAATACCACCACTCGAAATCACATGCCCAAGAAAACTTACTTCACTCAACCAAAAGTCACATTTAGAGAGTTTAGCAAACAACTTCTTCTCTTTCAACACCGATAACACAACCTTCAATGCTCGGCATGATCTTCTTCACTCTTAGAATAAATCAATATATCATCGATGAACACAACAACAAACTTATCCAGATAATCATGAAAAATTCTATTCATATACTCCATAAATACACCAGGTGCATTAGTCACACCAAAAGGCATCATGGAGTACTCGTAGTGATCATACCTTGTCTGAAAAGCAGTCTTTTGAATATCCTCTGCATTTACACGAATCTGATGATACCCAGACCTCAAATTAATCTTGCTAAACATACAAGCTCCAACCAGTTGATCCATCAGATCGTCAATCCTCGGAAGTGGATACTTGTTCTTAATCGTCACTTTGTTCAGTTGTCTATAATCAACACATAATCTCATAGAACCTTCTTTCTTCTTGACCAACAGAACAGGTGCACCCCACGGCGACACACTAGGACAAATCAACCTCTTCTCAAGCAAGTCTTCAAGTTGACTCTTCAACTCTTTCAACTCAAAAACAGACATTCTATAGGGAGCCATCGATACAGGACTAGTTCCAGGAACTAAATCAATCGAAAACTCAACCTCACGCTCCGGCGGTAAATCACTTATATCTTCAGGAAATACCTCTGTAAACTCACAAACTATTGGCAATTCTTCAATCATCCTCTTCTCACGAATATCCAAAGTTGCCAACAACATAAACAACTCGGCACCATCTTGCACCGATTCATCAACTTGCTTAGCAGACACAAACCAATCTTCCTTAGCACCAACCTCAGGAAAAATAACCGTCTTCTCAAAACAGTTGATATACACCAGATTAAATTCTAACCAATTCATACCCATAATCACATCAAGCTGCTCTAAAGGAAGAAAAACTAAATCAATTCCAAAATCCGTACCAAAGATACTCAACGGGATTCAGACATACAGTATCGATCGTGTCAGATACACAAATCAAATACAACAGGATTGGAAAACATTAACGACTATTGACCAACTGGTCGACCATGCTCTGATACCTCTAAAGTAACACCCCTTTTTATACCCCAAATTACTCATCATATAATCAGAGTGAATAAGCACGCATATAAACAAAAGGGCGTCACATCGACGTTTTCAAAAACTAAAAGCTTTCAAAAACCAACATCATTCATCATCAATATACAATACACCTGGTCATTTAAAATAACACATTTCAAGTATCATGAATATACAAGAATATGCGTTCGTAGCGGAAAATAATGAATACTCATGTATTTCATAAAATGATTCATGTCCCATACCATGATCATCTCTCAATAACTCAAGATAAAATAAAACCATATCCTGACTATTTGGCACTATGGCCTCTCAAACAGCAATTGCAATTAAACATGTTCACAAGTAATAACATAATATATATCCAAATAAGATATGAGTTCAATACTACTAATCGACCCCGTGTTACATGACCAAAGCATTGACTCACTACCTAGTCTCTAAAGCGAAACACGGAAACTCTCCGGCTAAATCTCGAGTAAGCTACCTTCCACTTACTTTAGCAACACTACTCTTGAGTATCTGCACGATGCCCATGTAAAGGCAACATTCAAACAAAAGGGTGAGAATTCGAATCATTATGAAGAAGTATAATAAAGCACAATGATTAAATCAACAATTAAAGGATTCATCACACCTTGTATAACCATGTAAATAATACTAACCAACATTTATTTCACATGTTTCAAACATCCATCAAAACTCAAGGAGTATAATATTAAAATCCAATACTATATTCCCAAATATACACATAACTACAATTATCACATAATCACATATTTTGCCAAGTTATGTATCCAAACATCACCAAATTCAATTACCATATCTCATACACACATAACAATCACATCAATGCATACATTCAATTATCACATAACTCTAATGTGATTCAATCCAAGACATGTGACTCTAGGCATGTGGTACCGCAATGTGAACCCAACGTTTCACCGCTTGCCGATTCAATATCTAGAATCTAAGCCACGCTTCCGATCCGGACAAGATCAAAGCCACTACGTCTATTTCCAATTAAGGATCAACGTCTGCTATGCCTATTTCCATTCAAGGATCAACGTCTATCACCATGTGAACCCACAGTTTCACCCCTTTCCGATTCAATATCTAGAATCTAAGCCACGTTTCCAATCCGGACAAGATCAAAGCCACTACGTCTATTTCCAATTAAGGATCAACCTCTGCTACACCTATTTCCATTCAAGGATCAACGTTTATTACCATGTGAACCCACAGTTTCACCGCTTCCACCATAAAGTCGACTATGCCATGAATGAATGTACAAATACCAGCAATATATGCAATTAAGATCATCTCTACCATCTTAACATTTCACATATAACCATAATTCAACTCTATGAATTATCCACCAATGGTACGTATGCACATTCATAACAAATACACCCTTCACATATATAGGTTATTTATCAAATACACATACTTAGATTTTATTTCAAAATGGTTACAACATTTAAAGTTCTCAATTTTCCCTTTTTCAACAGCAAGTAACCGGTTAACGCATGTTCGGTAACCCGTTATTCAGTTTAACAGAATTCAATTCTTGGGCAGATTTTCAGCAAGTAACCCGTTAACGCATTTTGGGTAACCCGTTACTCAATTTACAGAATTCAATTCCTGGGCAGATTTTCAGCAAGTAACTCGTTAATGCATTTTGGGTAACCCGTTACTCAATTTAACAGAATTCAATTCCTGGGCAGATTTTCAGCAAGTAACCCGTTAACGCATTTTGGGTAACCCGTTACTCAGTTTACAGAATTCAATTCCTGGGCAAATTTTTAACTAAGTAACTCGTTAACGCATTTTGGGTAACCCGTTACTCAGTTTACAGAATTCAATTCAGATTTTCAGTAAGTAACCCGTTAACGCATTTTGGGTAACCCGTTACTCAGTTTAACAGAATTCAATTCCTGGGCAGATTTTCAGCAAGTAACCCGTTAACGCATTTTGGGTAACCCGTTACTCAGTTTACAGAATTCAATTCCTGGGCAGATTTTTAACTAAGTAACCCGTTAACGCATTTTGGGTAACCCGTTACTCAATTTAACAGAATTCAATTCCTAGGCAGATTTTCAGCAAGTAACCCGTTAACGCATTTTGGGTAACCCGTTACTCAGTTTAACACTGGAATTTTTCTTAACGTTACTACAGTATAAAACATCAAAATTGGATTCTCCACCCATCCCTCAATTTCACCCATATATCAGTTCCAAACACAATTAACCACCACAAATCACAGATTACTCATCAAAACCTAACAATTTCAAAACTATAAAAATTAGGGATTTCAACCTAAACATTTTTCTACCCATTGACCCAATTATACTAACCCATAATAATTAGGATTCTCCCCCTTACCTCTTCAATTTTCTGGAAATCCTAGCTTCTCCCTTGTTCTTCCCCTCTTCTCCTTACTTTTTCCTCTTTCTTTCTCTGTTGCCTTGAAAATGACCAAATGAGTGATACTTCTCACTCTCCTCACCTCTTACTATTCTAGTATTATGTTTGGGCTTAAGGAATGATACTTATAATTTAATTATTAGGCCCAATAAGACATAGTATTATAATATCTCTATTTAGTTCAAATAAATTAAACCAACACAATATACACATCAAGTTAATTAATTCAATTATTCATTATACTACCTAACAACCAATTAATTAATTAACACTCCAAATAAATAAAATAAAATAAGATAATAATAATATAAGAAATAAATACTAAAATCGGGTTGTTACATTCTACATGGGGCTTATTGTACTTCCAACCTTCAACTTTTCTCTTCTTTTTTTTCAAATCCATTTTCTTATCACTTTAAAATACCACCGTACAACATTAGTTATTCCGAAATTACAACATCACACCTGATTCTAACCCTAAGTACATCATTAATACTTTAATAATAACATTAGACAGTAATGCAAATTCCTTGAAATCCATCAATTGTTTTTCTTCTCCACATACAAGAAACCTTCTGATGGATCAAATGTAAAGCCTAACACGTCACCTTTCCTGAGTTGTTTTTCTTTCTCAAATTCATACCACCCTTTGCCTACAAACTTTTCATCTTTTTTTCGTTTTGCACTGTGTAATTCACTTCCATACCAATTTCCATTATCAACATCAATGATATTCACTTTCGTACCTGTAGACCTTGTAACACACCCCTCTGCAGCCTTTCTTGGAATATTCTGCAAATAAAATTTCATGTTACAATTAAACTTAGGATAGTTAAACAACAACAACATTAACTTGACAATGTTATATATGTTTGCTTACAAGCACGTTTCGTGTGGCCTTAACTGGTGATGTTATTTCTCTTTCCCAAACAAACTCAATGTCATCATTCCCACAGTCAACATCAACACTCTGCGACTCAAATTCTTCTACAGCAACATGCCTCTCTGAATCGGAAATGCCATTCTGCATGTTGTCAAAATCATTTGCAGACTTCATTACAACCATGCTAATCTTTATATGCTCAATCTGAGAATCCCGATCATCATAAGGACTGCATCACATATTTTATGTTACTCAAGTTTCTCAACATATTTCGTACTAACTTATCATAACAACAAAATACAATGAAAATGATGGTTATTACCTGCATTAGGAGACCATCTCAAATCTCTTAGACTCCATGTTATAACCTTGAAACTTCACCGATATTTCATACACCCTTTGTCTTGTGCCTTTTATAATCCCCCAAAATACTCCAACGTTAACTTGTGGTATTTTTGTAATTCACCTCTTCATGTCATTATTATATCAGTTAGTACTCCAACCATATTTTAATGCAGCGTTAATGTGAATGGGTTTGCAAATGTACACGTGCATACATTGGAAACTTTTGCAAACAAACCCATCCCCATTTTTACTACCCACGTTTCAAAACGCGGATAACTTTTTCGAAAACTACTTTCTTGCTTAGTCAACCGAATCATCCTTCACATTGAACCACGTTCCACACCCATCGTGTACTTTTCCTAGCCTGTTACGAAAACCTACTAAATCATCATAAAACTCACTCATAAAGTGAACTATGCTGGCATTTATACGGCTCAATGATGAATGTATTTCAAAATGTTTTTCTATATAAGTGTTGTCACCTCAACTAAATCAAATACATTTTCCCAACCAACTACAGTTCCCACATTTTTTGTCCCTAACACTATATTATACATTTTATAATATTCTCATTTATCCAACAATTTACTTATCCAATGTGTAAAGTTAAACTTATTCAGCTACAAACAAAAAACTTCTTTTACATAAATGTTAGCATATTTCTCCTCAATGTGTACATTTTAATTATTTCAAGCAACACAACAATTGTTCAAGATTTTTAAAATCTGCAATGTAAACAATTCTTTTTCCAACAAAAACTTTTGGGATTGAGCATTCAACATTTTTATTACTTTTTTGAACATTTATTCTTGACTTAAGATTTCCCGGTCTTTAATTACAAATTTAATGACGTTTTACACTACATGTATAACTTATTTTTATAAGATCCTCATATTGGTTACTTTCTCTATTTTATTTTAAATTATTTCCATAACACATCCATGGATACCAACCACGTTCTTGTTGTTGCTGCAAGGAAACAAAGAAAATTAACCTTAATAAATAGGAGACATATTTCAAGTTCTTCTGTTAAATAAGATATTCCTCCTAGTGAACAATCAAACCTAACTACGGCTCAATCAGGGAAAATATCATATGAAACATCACTTCAAGAATAAACTAATCATTTTAGTCATACTCAACATTCAAAATGTCATTGTAGGTCTAATACCACGTCCTTTGTTAGACCTGTCGGAGTTAATCTATTAATGCAGTTCCAAGAAACAACTTCTAAGTTATGCAATGACCATAATATACCACCTCTAAATTTTTTTGATAAACAACTTGATGCTACGACTAACTTAATCAATAATAGCATTCTACAATAAACTACCAACCATTCCACATTTTTCACAAATCAGAAACATGACTTGGATTCCGGCTTAGATAATGCTTCAGATGGAAATTCAGATAGTGGCATAGATAATTCATATGATTATATGGTCGAAGACCACCTTCAAGGTTAGTCATTTAATTATTTATATGATATATTAACATTTAATTATTTGTTGTTCCCATCATATCTTACACATTGGTATGTTATATCTTGCATTAGTATCTTTAACATTTAATTTGCCAACATAATTCTTTGACATTGGTGACCCGGTTTGGGAATGCCAACACTGTCTTGCTTGTATGTGGTATGGTGAAATAAAGGAAAAATCAAGGAATACAACATCCCTTAAATTTAAACGATGTTGTCATGGAGTAAAGGTTAAACTACCCATGATTTATGACCCCCCCCCCTCTCATACTTTACAACTCCTTTTGGACCCTAAAATAGTTGATGGAAAGAATTACCAAGCAAACACAAGGACTTATAGTGCGATGTTCTCTTTCACTTCTCCTGGTATGAAAATTTACACCAAGTTTACAAAGGGAGGTGGTCCCTCAACTCTAAGAGTTCACAGACATACCTGCCATAGAATAGGGATGATGCTGTCAGAGATAGGTCAACCACCTAAGTATGCAGAGTTGTATATATTCGACACAGACAATGGAATTGAAAACCGGATGAAATGTTTCAGGTATTTACTATGAATACTAACATTGTGCAACGTGAATTATATTATTACTATGTAGTTGACATTTTATTCGTTTTGGTTAATATATAGGGACAACAAACATATTAACAGAACAATTGTAACTAACCCGAGGTTAATGTTGGATAAAAATAATGTTCATGCAAAAGATTTTAGGATGACACATGATATGTTTAAAAATCATAATGTGAAGGACTTAAAACTAAGACTAATATTTTATCGTCAAATAGACGGTATGGTTAACAACAAGCCAACAATTTCTGAAGTTGTTGCCCTTATTGTTGGTGATATTGATATTGGTACAAAAAGAGATATCATCATTCAAGGACATGGCGGAAATTTGCAAAGAATTGATGAGTTTCATCCAAGCTACCTTGCTTTTCAATATCCATTATTATTCCCATGTGGTGAGGATGTATACAGAGCGAATATTCTCCATGCATAAAAGGTGAGGTTATGGTAACTAAAAGAAACCGCCAAACAATAATAGATTGGCTTTCATATAGATTGCAAAAAAGAAAACGTGAGGCAAAAACTATTATTTCTTCACGGAGACTATTTCATCAATTTTTGGTTGCTGGCTACACAATGATGGAAACAGAGAGGCTAATTGGCTACGAAAAAATCAATCAAAATTAAGGGTT
This sequence comes from Lathyrus oleraceus, assembly GCF_024323335.1. Lineage (NCBI taxonomy): Eukaryota > Viridiplantae > Streptophyta > Magnoliopsida > Fabales > Fabaceae > Lathyrus > Lathyrus oleraceus. Next base: position 381,567,972 of record NC_066583.1, on the reverse strand, counting down.
GGTAAATATCACAAATTAAAAGAAAATTAGAACAACCCAACTCAACATACAAATGAAAAGAATGGAAAAAGAGTTATTCTGCCGTCAACATTTGTTGGGAGCAAAAGATATATGGATCAACTCTATTTCGATGGTATGGCTATTTCAAGTTCAGTAGGGTTCCCTGATTTGTTTTTGATGTTCACATGTAATCCAAATTGGCCATAAATCACAAGAGAGTTGGCAAAAGAAAATTTGAAACCTCATGATCGTCCTAATATTATCTCAAGGGTGTTCAAAATTAAACTTGATGAATTGATGGTTGATATCACCCACATGCATATACTTAGAAAGGTTTTAGCATGTGAGTTTTTTATTGGCCATATTCAATTTTCCAGGCTCATTTATTTTCTTTTTAATATGAATAGATTATTCATGTTACCACTAATACTTGTGTTGGACATGTTGCATAAATTTCACCTATTTTCTATTCATATTATAACTAAAACTGTTTTGTAGAATGTTTCACTTCTACAGCTTCATTAATATTTTGTTATATTTCATGGCAGTTATATACACAATTGAGTTTCAAAAGAGAGGTTTTCCACATGCACATATTCTCATTTTCCTGCACCCTCAAAGTAAGTATCCCAATCCTTCTGATATCGACAAAATTATCTCATGTGAAATTCCTAACCCCGACTTACATCCAAGACTTTATAATTTAGTGAAGCAACATTTTATGCATGGCCCATATGGGTTGTCACGGTTATCATCACCATGCATGAAAAATAGAAAATGTTCAAAATTATTCCCCAAAAAATTCAATGAAACAAACATTGTTGACCAAGACGGTTTCACATAATATAGAAGAAGGGCAAACACCCATAAAATTGTCAAAAATAGAGTTTCTCTTGACAACAGACATGTTGTGCCTTACAGCACAAGGTTGTTGTTAAAGTTTCAGGCTCATATCAACATGGAATGGTGCAACCAATGTTCATCCATAAGGTATTTCTTCAAATACATTCATAAGGCTTATGATAGAATAATTGCTTCCAATGTCCAAGCCAAAGGAGGAAGTTCAACTTTGGATTCCGCGTGTGATGAAATTCAATAATATCCTGATTGCTGTTATGTTTCACCAAGTGAGGCATGTTGGATAATCTTCTCTTTTAAGATTCATGCTAGAAAACCTACAGTCGAACGTATGTTTTACGTTTTGATTGGAAAGAAGCCTGTATTTTTTATAGAGCATGCCACAATGGAAAATGTACTTGAAAAATCAAGTGTAACTGAATCCATGTTTACGGCGTGGTTGGTTGCCAATGAAAAGTATGAAGAGGCAAGAACCATTACATATGGTCAGTTTGTTACAAAGTTTGTTTATGACAAGAAAAGTATATGTTGGAAACCAAGGAAAAAGGGTTATACCATCATAAGGTTAATATGGGTTCCACCAACAACCGGTGAATTATTCTATTTGGGAATGATGCTCAATGTAGTTAAAGGTCCAACAACTTACGAGGACATACATAACGTTGGAGGAACACAATACTTTAGCTTTAGAGATGTATGCTTTGCAATGGGGTTTCTTGAGGATGGAAAAGAATTTATTTTGGCCATAAAGGAAGCAAGTGCATGGGGTTCAGGATAATTTTTGAGGAAGTTATTTGTTATTATGTTGTTGTTTGGTACTGTAAATATACCAAGTCATATATGGAATAATACGGGGACATGGCTGTAGGATGGTATATTGCATGAACAACAAATTTTGTTTTGTAATCCAGGTACATATTCAAATAACTCTTTAGTATTGATTATTGTCTTGCTTTTATGTATCATATTAGATGTATTTATGATCAAGCATAACATTATGTTCTCTTACTATAGAACTTAGTTTGAATGATGAAGAACTACAAAATTTGACTTTAGTTGAAATTGAAAAGATTTTGCAAGCTAATCGTCGTACTTTGGAGGATTTTTGTCCTATTCCATATCCAAATGATTATATTCTGGAATAACTTGGTAATCGTTTGATTTACGACGAATGAAATTATGACGTTCCTTCACTTAAATCAGAATTTGCTACGTTGTATGCATCACTCATAGGTTGTTACTTTATATTATAGATAACTACAAAGTATGAATAGTTTTACATTGGTATTGATTTATTTGCACTGCTGGATAACATTAAATTATAACTACATAACTATTTCTTAACTCAATTTTTTTAACTGGCCATGTTGTTTGACCTCGTACACATTTCGTCATTGATATTGTACTTACAAAGGTGTACGTGAATTTAGTTGAACTTTTTTTTATGATGTTGCTAACATTTTGTAATGATGTCATTGTAGATGAACAAAGCATCATCTTTGGTAAAATCATCACTGTTATCACCAACCAAAAGGGGGGCATTTTTTCCTGCATGGCCATGGCGGAACCGGAAAAACTTTTATGTGGCAAACTCTTGCAAGTTATTTGAGATCAAATCATCAAATTGTCGTGAACATTGCATCAAGAGGAATTGTTGCACTTTTGCTCCCAGGTGGGAGAACTGCACATTCAAAGTTGAAAATACCAGTTCCTACTTTAGACAACTCTCTTTGCAACATCGAACCTAAGGATGACCTTGCAGAAATGTTAAGATAGACACAATTGATAATTTAGGATGAAGCACCAATGGCTCACAAACATTATTTTGAGGCTGTTGATAGATCACTTAGAGATATTATGATTAACCATCCAAATTCCGATTCCATTTTCGGTGGTAAGGTTATTATTTTTAGTGGTGATTTTAGGCAAACTCGTCTTGTTGTACCTAGAGGAGCTCGTTCTGATATTATACACAGTTCATTAAACGCTTCATACATTTGGAATGATTGTGAAGTACTTACATTGACAACAAAAATATGCGACTACAAAGTGATTCAGACCCAATTGAATGTCTTGAAATAGGACAATTTTCAAAATGAATACTCAAAATTGGGGAAGGAAAAATATCTGAACCAAATGATGGATATAAATAAATTGATATTCCTTAGGAAATTTTAATATTAAGCTTTTGTCATACCCCAAAATTCACCCTACCCCCATACAACTTTCTTTCGATCCATCACCCTACTCCAATACAACCTTCATCTGATCCGTGTCCCTATTACCCCTACATACATTCATCATTTCATCACCATACTTGCATTAACATCCAAAACCAAAGGCATGTTGCACAGGCTCAAGGCATGGCATTCATACCTGAGAAAACACCACCAAAACAGCAAAAACTCATTTTTTGGACAGTGTAATCGATTACACCAACCTTGGTAATCGATTACTAGGCAAAAATCAGGTTTCCAGGCCATTTTTGTGTCTATAATCAATTACACCAATCAGGGTAATCGATTACTTGGCAAAACATCAGGCTCCCAGGCTATTTTTGGTGCCTGTAATCGATTACACATGCGAGGACAACAACAATAGCTTTGTTTTTTACACAGAATACTTTTTGGTTCACCCCTTTTTCCACTTACTTTCCCTATAAATAGATGTACTATTTCCCCTTATTTTTCATTCTTCCTAGCCCCCAAAAGTTATGTCCAAGTACCATTCACTCTCCTCTCCAAACCTAGGTCAAAACAAAAAAATATTTCTCACTAAAAAAAGTCACCCCACCAACTTTTTTGTCCTCTTTCACATTTTTTTCAAAACTTCTCACTCTCTAACACTCATAACTCAGCCTCTTCACTAAACTTCCACCATCAACACTTTCATCCTAAACCCCTTGCTTCATATCCAAGCTCAACACCATTTCAACCTACTGTCGCATCCGCGAAAAACAACCGGCGGGCAAAAACAAAACAACACAGAGCCGCCACCGTGCGTTATTTATCCCAAAGAGGGAAAGGAAACGCTCGAAGTAAACCTGGAAAAGACATGGTCTCGCGACCAAAGAGAATGGGATCGGGAGTCGGTTATGCGAAGGGAAGGTATTAGCACCCCTACGCATCCGTCGTACTCGACGGGATCCACGCTCAAAAGATAGAACAAGGTTGCTAAAACAAACATCACACACACACACACTGAAAACAACACAGGTGGAGGAAGAGGGGAAAGGGCTCGCTAGGATATCGCATCTTATGCCTACGTATCTCATATGGAATGAGAATCAGAGCTACCGTAGTTCGGCTCACGCACGCCGAAACAAAACACACGCACACAGGCAAACATGGAAACCGAATGCCAATCGCTGGACTTACATCGGACTCCGAACCAAACAAACCCACACTGGAAACCAAATGCCAATTGCTGGACTTACATCGGACTCCAAGCACACAACAATAGGATACGGAATGCCAATCGTTGGGCTTACATCCGTCTCCTAACTCACACAAGAAGGATAACAGACAACAAGTTAATAGGGAGTCGGGAACTCGAGCCTAATAACTGTCAAGCAAACACACACAAAAAGAAAAAGGGTGCCCGGAGAGATCTCGTACGATCTCCTGCCTACGTACCTCATCTGGTATGAGGATCAGGGCAACGTAGTTCCCCTTAACAGGGGTGAAACTTTCTCCTAACCAGAGACTGGGAAATGACCAACTATAAGGGAGACTGACTCGAGCCTAATAGTTATCATGTATTCCACAATGGTCCTAGGTTGAGTTTTCTATCTAACTTGCACAGGCAGCAAGCTAATCCTAAACAGGCAAAGCAAAGCATGCAAGCATAATCAAAATAAAGCAAACATACACAATTAGCACACACTATATACAGACAAAGTGGGCTCACACAAGGGTTAGGCTGCAAAAGCAAGCCAACTGTATCAGGGTGATGTTAGCTCTTAACCCTAACATTGAGAGTTAGGGTGAAACAGATGAAATGGGAAGTGAGGGGTGTGCCTCACAGCTCTTATCCCTGGCCTGGGAGAGCTTTAGACAAAGGAAGTGTGGGTTCAGAAAGTGGGAACCCTTCTACACTTATGACTGACTCAACAAAGATCTTGGGTTAATATCCGCAATGAATCAACACCAGTTGTGTGAGCAAAGGGATGACTCAAATGAATAGCAGGAGATGGATTTCACATCTCTTGTATCTGCCAATTGCCTTATCAAAGGTCTTTTCCTGCTTGGCACAAACATAAACAATCACAAGCATTGCCTCTTAAGGAGGACTTCAGACAGGTGCCTGCCCAAGTAACAAACCAGGTCTTCCAGACTACATGAAGTCAGTGAGTTATACCTCAATTGGTTAAGCAACCAAGCAACAGCAAAAGCAAGTTCAAAAGAACTATAGCAACTAATGTACCTGAAAACAATCTAACTCAATTAGTATTCAACTCAAACAGTCAAACAGACAAGCTAAAAGTCAACAGTTAACTGTACACAAGCAAACAGACAAGCAAGCACAATTCCAACTCAAATGACTTAGAAGCCACCTACAAAACAAACTCAATGTTAATCAACATCAATCAAATAAGCAACTCAAGCCATGTGAATCAATTCCTTCATAGTCATATGCTTCTTAACCTGCAAACCAAGCTCAAACATGAGAAGCAAACCCCTAGGACAAGGCCTAGGGTCAAAGAGGGAGAAATAATTCAAAACAGAACATGAAAATTGGTAATAATCAAGTTCAATCAAATAAGAACAATGTCCAAGTGGTCTCACATTCATATCATACACCAATTTCATTTCACAAAGCAAATGAGGTAAAGCATGCAAGTTCAAAGCTCATTGGACCAAACAGAATGAATCAATCCAAACTAACCCAAAGATAATTCAATATATCCCAAGAAAAATCATGGCTAAACAGAACTCATCACATGATCATCATACCAAAATTCAAGTCATTTGGACAAGTGGAAGCATGTCAAATAAATTCCATAAGGCAAGGTATGCACAAACAAGCTCAAATGAGGCACAAATTCATACATCAACTTCACACAAGCATAAAACAGAATCTACACATGATAAATGACTCAAACCAAAGCCATGGCTAACTCCAATGTGTCTAGAATCACTCCACAAAATTTCAAGTCCATATGATAAACATCAAGAATTTCACAAATCATCTAAGTTCAACACTCATCAAAAGTCCTCAAATGACCAACCAGAAGAGAAAATCTCAAACAAATCAAAGATGCATCCAAAAATTCCATAAAAAATCACAACCAAACCTAACATCCAGAAGTAGCATCATGCAAAAATTCACATCATTTGGAATTCAATTGGCATGGTAAATAAATTCCACTAGTCAAGCAAGCAAAGGTGTGACACAAATTGTCACACCTTTATTTATCAGATCATATCTCACAAACCAGAAATGCAAAAATTGCAAACTCAATGCCAAAATGTCAATTAGGATCTCTAGTTTACACATGTAAATTTTCAGCATCATTGGATTATGCATCATTATTTCACAATGAAAATGGCAAGCAAGGTGCAATATATGACATGCAAACATAAACCCTAGGCCAAAAACAAATTCAACCGTGCAAAAAATCTGGAAAAATATCCATAAAATAGAGGACATCATGATGAACATTGTGCAAAAAACCTCATGTGATTTGGATCAATATTCAATGAGTTATGGAATTTTGAATGAAGGAAAGAAAAATAAAAAAACATAATGAAACTTGGTATGAACATGTGAAAAATGATGAACTAAAAATGCAATAAGGCAAACATGGATGTCCTCGCCAAGGATCGAAGGGAGGTATGGTTTGAAATCTGGCGCGCTACAGTTAAATAAATGGACACGTGGTCCAATGCATGGCGTTATAACATCCAAACGCATGCAGCAAGCGCGCTCATGGATCAAAAACACTTTCTGGAAACGAAAATTAGGGTTCATACACTGTTCATCATCATTCATCAACTCAAGAACATTTTCTCACAGAAATTCATGAAAGTTATACCATTGGCTTCGTCTCTCAATGCACAACAACAATCTAAACCTATTTTAACCTAATTCTTCCTAGATCAAACAAATCGAGCACAACAAGTTTCATCAACCAAACTTCAATTCCACATAACTGTTTCAATTCTTCATGAAATTAAGAGATCTAAAGCTCAGTGTGATCTATGTTCAAAGATCTACCAAATGCATCCATTAATTTCAAGAATTAGCACATTCGAAAACTGACCTCAATTGAATGGCAGAAATGAATTCGATGTTTTCAGGCCTTGGCACAGTGAAACAGATGTTCTCCAGCTCTCATATGATGCTTTGGATGAATGCTTGAGAGTTGAATTGGCACGATCAAGCTGAAAAATCAAATTGCCATTGATGATGCTTGTTTTCAACAGTGCTCGAATCAGCTTGCAAATCACTGGATCTTGCTTCCAATGGCCTCAATCATGCACATGGATGAAGGATTGATCAAAGCAAAAGCAATGTTTGTGCAGAAAAATGGAGAAAAGTTGAGAGAAGAAGTTGAAGAGTTTTTGGATCTAGATCTCAATTTCACAATTCTGTTATGATTAGCAAGAAAACAGTTATAATTATGGTTTTATATGTGTTGTTAATGATGTTCACTAATCATGATTAGGTTAATGCAAAGGTTTAAGTGAAATGCAAGTTTTATGCCAAATTGGGAATTCACCCCTCATGCATGCAATTCAATGTAACAGTGCAAGGTTCTGTCCTAATTCACTTCAAAATGTTGTGTAGAGCCAAATTCAAGTGGTAGCAAGTGAATGTAATGAATAATTTTCAAATTGCCCTTTTCCCTCCAAAATTCCAATGGAAATTCAAATTTTTTTATGAGCAAAATGCATGAATTATGATGTGTAATTTGGATAGTACATGACAAGAGAAGAATGTGGCAAAAAATCCCACTCCATTTGGCCTTTTGGTTCAAAAGTTATGCACTTTTGAAGTTCAAATTTTCTTGACCAAGATTGATCCATAACTTGCCAACCACACATGAGAAATTCATGTTCTTGGACCTTTTGGAAAGGTGAGAGCAAGATCTTAAACTTTCATGTTGGACAAAATTTCATTTGAAGCATTTTTGGACATGTAATCTTAAGGAGAAAACCTTTCCATTTTTGGCAATTTTGAATTACAAGTCACTTTCTATTTTTGGAAAGTTTTCATCTGACTTTATTTTCTTCATTATTGATGTTTGAAATGTCAAATGAAACTTGTTTGGACATGAATGAAGTGTCTCTAACCCTCTCCCACCTCCAAATTCATCAGTTGACTTGTGGTTGACTTTTGTTGACTGATAGATGGATTGACCATGCCCAGATGAATTTGAGCCTCAATCTCCTGATGAAAAGGCTCAAACATGAAACCCTAGCTTCCATAAGCTCAATGAAACCTTGGGATGATCCCTTATCTCAATGAAGACCTCATCTCCTTAACAAGCCCTGATTGGCACAATTCAGATGATTAGGGTTGACCAGAGGTCAAAACCCTAATCCCAAGGAATCTGATCAAGCAATGAATCTCTTGGTAATGATAAAACCATGATGATGGTGATGTACCATTTCAACCAAGATGATGATCAACCTCCTTGAGGAACCAAGAAACCCTAATTTGAAGCACACCCTCAGATGGCTAGTGATCAATTCAATAGGACCCTCAAGCTTGAATCTTTTGACCTCTTGATCTTCTGAACAAGACTTAGGAGGATGACTTGCTTGATGTGACCACATGATATGCAAAAATGCAATGACTAATGACCTAAAAAATGAAATGCAATAGGTTAAGCTAGTCCCAAGAGATGAGGGCAAATTTTGAGGTGTTACACCTATCATTTTTCAACATTTTTTGGTAATGATTTTAGCTTAAACTTTGTCAACTTTTTGTATTGAAAATGGTTGTTTGTTCTTGGTTGATATTTTGAGAGGGTTTAGATTCAAGCTTGTAAAAATGATTAACTTTGGTTTACACATTTTTTCTTGAGATTTCTTACTCTTACTACCTTTTTGTTCACCTTCTTTAGTGTTGCTTTGTTTTGTTATCATTTAATATTTATTGTTGACTTGTTGTTACATTTATTTGATTGATGAGTTCTATTAGATCATGGCCATGGTTGTTTAGAGTTGATTAAATCTTCAATGTTTCAAACTTATTAATGGTTGATCAATAGATCATTCATGATACTTTGAGGGATTGATAGATTGCCTCTATTTCAACCATATGGGAGTCATTTGATACATAGATGAAACCATGTCTTTACATTAACTTGCTAATCCATTTGCTTATTGTTACTAACTACTAACTAATAACTACTAACATTTATATTATTGCACTTTAATTCCTTATAATTTATTTTATTGTTCATTTTTATTTACTTTATTTTTATGTTCACTAACTACTAACTTCTAACATTTATATTATTGCACTTTATTTTCTTGCAATCTATTTTGTTTTTCACTTTATTTCAAGTATTTTATGTTTATGCTTATTGTTTATCTAACCATATCATTTACATTATGCTAATTTATTTTATCTCTTACCATCTTGCTAAATAAAAGAGGAATAAAAACAAAAGAAAGAGAACAAATCAATTTTTTAAAAATATTAATAGATAGACTTAAGGTTGCATAACTTTCTTTGTTACAAATCTATTGTTAGTTGATTTTTTAATCATCTTCAATACTTTGCATCAATGATAAGTTATCCCTTAATGTGTCATATTTTAAGTCTTTTTGGCCTAGGAAATAGTCTTAAAAAATGTTCATTTTGTACATATTACTAACCACTAATTATACTTCACTAATTTTTTTTATCATTAACCATTATTATTGTGATATTGTCATTTTTTATCTTGTAATTTACTTTTATGTTATTACCTCATAATTCACATTTAAGTACTCATCATCATCATCATTGTACAAACTCATCATGCATGTTTTATTTACTTGTTATTTATTTTATTGTCATCATACATTAAAAACAACAAAAACATGACAAAATGATAAGACCAAAAATATCCACTCCACTCTTAATCAACTTGGACTTTGAGGATTTCATCTTAGAACATTTGCTTGGAGGCTTTCATTTACTCTTTTGTGATACTTTGTAAATGTTGGATTTTCATCCGTAACATACAATTATGTTATAATAATGGCATCATGGTACCACCTTAGGGGGACATGTTTGTAAGACCATTATCCTTTGTTTAGCTTAGACCACTTTTGCACACACAAGGATTTCTCTTGGGCTACCTTACAATGAGACCCTTTAATTTCTTGTTGGTTACTTTACATTCATGTTGCATAAGCCAAATTTCATAATCAAATAAAACAAACCCTTGATTCAACATCAAGTGGCATTTTCATAATCAAATTCAAAACACTTAATAATTATGATTGTTATTGTGCGCCACGAGCCTTAAATGGTGGAGAATGAGTAAGAATGGAGCATTCCTACCCTTACTTTGATTATTTTGGACGCAAGATGCTTGACTTGTTGTCTAGAATAATCGCCTCCGCCCATAGACTTTAGTGCAATATAATCACAAACATTCATTTCATAAAACCCTTATTCAAGGTAAAAATAATGCAACCCATCAAACTCATTTTTATGCCTCAGGGCATCACCCCGAAAACCTTTTTCTCAAAGGTAAAATCAACCAACACACAAATATTTTCTACTCCGAACTACGGAGCTCTGATTCCTCATCCCCAAATGAGTGATACGTAGGCACAAGGGCCACAATCCTCGACGAGCACTATAATAACAAAAACACCCCCTCTTTCACATACATTCTTCTGAAAATAAAACAATGATAGATAAATCCCATGTATGTAAAATAACCGAAATGGTTCCCATGGAGTACCATGGACGCAAGGGGTGCTAATACCTTCCTCTTGCGTAACCGACTTCTGAGCTCAAACCTCGGTTGCGAGACCGATTCCTTATTCTCGTTTAGCGCTTCCCGTGAACGTCTTTTTTTCCCGAGGGTCTTATCGACTATTTCCCCTCGCCTCTCTGATAGAGGCACACAAATAAAATTTGGTGGCGACTCTTCTGATTTTGCCTCTCTTTGGCATCTCTTTAGTCTTGGTTTCGTTATCGTGAAATCCCGGTAGCGACAACTTTGATGACCCAATCAGGGTTATTGTTGAGAGTACTTATCCGAGTTTTTTGGATAATTATCAATCATATGACTACCTCAAAAGTCGAGCTATTTTGGTTTTAACCATTGAAGTTGTTGATAAGATCAATGAACATGTTCTTGAAAGAATGACAAGTAGTTATTCATATGTATCACGTTACTGTTATGAGTTCATGTCAGTTATCTCATTTCATATCCCATTGATAATTTTTTTCTTTAAGGTGATTCAAAAGACTAATATAGTTCCAACTCAATTGATAGATCCGAAATACATGACATGGACATCATTGAACTGCTTAGTCCATAGTTTCTCAGATCTCTAAGAACTTCAGGATTACCAAGACATCACATTAAATTGAAGATTGGGACACCTATAATGATAATGAGGAACCTTGATCAATCAAAGGGTTTATGTAACGGTACACATTTAATTGTTACTAATATGGCTAACCATGTACTTGAAGCAAGGATAATGGGTGGTAAAGGTCATGGAAACCTCATTTACATACCACGTATGGATATGTCTCCTTCACAATCTCCGTGGCCCTTTAAATCAAGTCGAAGACAATTCCTAATTATTGTGTCATATGCAATGACAATCAACAAATCTTAAGGTCAATCTCTTGATTGAGTTGGATTATATTTGCCACGAGATATTTTTAGTCACGGTCAAATTTTTGTTGCAATTTCAAGAGTGACTTCAAAAAAAGGAATCAAGATTTTGATACATGACGAACACATTCAAGTAAAAGATGTAACAACAAATGTTGTTTATAAAGAAGTCTTCCACAATCTTTAACAGGTACGTCACAACACTTATTTAACTCTACCGTTTAATTTTAATCAAGTTTATTCATAACTTGTCATATAGGCCTTCTGAATTGATTATAATTTGCATATTGCTCCGTCTTACAAATTCTACATTCACCATATAGTTCTTCATGTGGCCATTGCAGAATTTTGACCGTGAACATTTTGACTCAGCTGCTACTTCTTACTTTTTGTTGTTAATATTAGTTATATGGTTTTCCTTATTTTACTTTTGTAATGATATGAATTTTGTTACATTATTGGTTGGTTGCTTCCGTTATCTCCAATTTTGTTACATTATATGGTTTTCCTTCTTTCCACAAATATGTTATAGTTTCATTGCTACATTTTGTTTTGCCTCATAAATTGATGAAATAGTATTGTATTATTGGTTGGTTTCGTTATCTGTAATTTCATCGATTTACCAACAACTCAAATGATAATTTCCTTACACATAAAATGACATATTGCTGATGATAAACTCTGTTAAAGCAATTATGCTCCTATATACTATAGAACAACTCATTTATCACCCTACTCCTACTTTCCTATCTATGTGAATATATTAATACTTATTTTCTTGTAGAATGCAATCTATGTCAACATTATACCTTTGTATATACACTATTCTAATATTTTAATTTTTCACATCAGATTGACTATACACCACTTTCATATGCTTATAACATCAACAATTATCTTTTAACTCTGCCAGACATGTCAAATAAGTTAAACATTACAACCACTTCTGCAAACCTTTTCTACTTTTTATTTTATTCACCAAAAAATCACTACAACAATTTACTTCTTTACTCAAACCAGTATTGTTATCAACCACATTTAAACAAGGAACCCTTCCAGGTTTTCTTAATATGGATTACAATAGACATATCTCCCAATTTCATAAAACAATTGATTTCTACAAACATTTAGTGAATATTAAACATAATATTCTATAGACTCAACTACCACTATCATATTATACGTTATATGTCTTAATTTGTAAACTCTCATTCCAAGTATTCTTAACTTTGTTTTCTATGGACAAATATACCATAAACATTCATACCATTATATCACAAATATTATATTATCCCTACAATAGCCAAAACATTACAAATATCCCAGACTTTTTAACTGACCAAACTTTCATAATACATTACTTCCATACTAACAAAACACTATTGTAATAGACAACCTTCATCACAACATATTACTATAACATTAATACAGCTTCATCATAACACCACAAACAAAATATAACCAACCACATACCATTAATCTATAACTGAAACGGTCTCTTGTAAATAACATCAGCGGTTCAACAAAGAAACATACATTGTTTCGGGAGAAAAAGTATCTATGGAGAATCTAAGCTTATCACCTCTTCTAAGCTTCTTGGTTTTAGAAAACTCGTACCAACCACTTCCTATAAATTTCTCCTTTTTCACTACCTTATCGTTACGCTTTACACAATGCACCTTTCCATAATAGCTCATTCTAGTTTCTTCATCAATAATCTCTATTGCTTTTTGGTTCTAAAATAGACATTTCTTAGTGACCTTTCTAGGGAAATGTTGTGCACGTAAACATTACTAGTAGTTAATATCAATATCTAAAGGTAGAGAAAAACAAGAAAGGGGTACTTGAATTGTTTTCACAAGAATTAAAATCTTTTTGCAATAACACACACAAAATAAATAATAACAACACAAACGATATATCCTGGTTCGCTTAAAATTCAAAGCTACTCCATCCTGTCGCATCCGCGAAAAACAACCGGCGGGCTAAAACAAAAACAACACAGAGCCGCCACTGCGCGTTATTTATCCCAAGATAGGGAAAGGAAACGCTCAGAGAAACCTGGAAAAAGCATGGTCTCGCGACCAAAGAGAAAGGGTAAGGGAGTCGGTTACGCAAGGGGAAGGTATTAGCACCCCTCACGTCCGTCGTACTCGACGGGATCCACGCTCTAAGAAAAGAAAAGGTTGCTAAAACACCACACACGCACACGCACCGAAGACAACACAGGTGGGGTTAAGAGGAAGGGAGCTCGATAGGACATCGCATCCTATGCCTACGTATCTCGTCTGGAACGAGAATCAGAGCTGCCGTAGTTCGGCTCACGCACGCCAAACAAGCAAACACAAACACAGGCAAACATGGAGCCTGAATGCCAATCACTGGACTTACATCAGCATCCGAACCAAAACACACACAAAAGAAAAAAAGTGCCCGGAGAGACCTCGCACGGTCTCCTGCCTACATACCTCGTCTGGAACGAGGATCAGGGCGATGTAGTTCCCCTGAAAGGGAAAGAAATTTTAGCCAGAAACCAAGGGAAGACACACTACCAGGGAGCTGTACTCGAGCCTAGTGTTGTCATGCATCATTGCCCTAAGTTCAGGTTTCTACCTACTTGCACAACAGCAAGCTAATCCTATCCAGGAAAGAAGCAAGCATACAAGCATACAAGCATCAACAGATCAAAACAAGCATTTCAAGCAAGTATTCACATAGCACACACTATAGCCAATCAAGTGGGCTCAAACAATGGGTTTGACTGCCTAGGCAAGTCATCTGTACAAGGTAGTGTTCGCTCTTAACCTTGCCATTGAGGGGCTAAGGTGAAGCAGATGAAAGGTGAGTGAAGATTAGACTTCACAGCTCTTATCCCTGACCAGGGAGAGCTTCAGACAAAGGAGCGTGGGTCCAGAATGGAGGGACCCTTCTACGCTCAAGACTCTGACTCGATTGTGCAACAGCACAAGATCTTGGGTTTGTGTCCCAATGCATCAACACAGTGGTGTGAGCAGAGGGACGACTCACAGAATAGCGGGGGATAGATTGCATATCCCTTGGATTCCGCCAATTGCCTCATAGAGGTCTTCACCTGCTTGGCACAAAAGTAAACAATCACAAACATCGCCTCTTAAGGAGGACTTCAGACAGTTGCCTGGCCAAGTAACAGGCCAGGTCTTCCAGACTACATGAAGACAAGAGAGTCTACCTCAACTGGTTTAAAAACCAAGCAACAGCAAGCAAGTTCTTAAAGAACTGTAAGCGACTAAGTGTACCTGAAATCAATCAAGTATCATCAGTACTCAGACAAACCAACAGTAAACAGCAAATGGTTAATCTATACAGACAACACAAGTTAATGCACACAAGTGCAAGCTATGAGCTCAAGCTCAAGCATCAAACCTACAACACAAAATCAATGTTAGTTTACAACATCAAACAAAACTCAATTTAATCAACTTGCACTTTTTCCTTTAAGCCTTTTTGCATTTCAACCTGAAAATCCACACCAAATGTGAGAAACTAGACCCCTAGGCCAAGCTTAGGGTCCAAAGGGGATAAAAAAATCAAAACAACAAGTGTAATTCCACCAAAATCAAATTCAAACAAATCAAAAGCAAATTCAATTGGTCCCATGCTCATATCATTCACCATTATCATTTCATGCACAATTTAACATCAATCATGTAATTTGCAACTTCAAATGACCAAACAGAACTATCTCACTCAAAAGCATACCAAATCAATTCAATTAATTCCACAAAAATTCACACATAAACAGGACATATTCAATGTATAGCATGTCAATTTTCAGCTCAATTGGACAAAAGAAATTAGGCTAATGAAAATCAAGAAGTCCAGACACATTTATACAAGCCAACTCAAGGCATCAACACAAGCATCATCTTCAATAAATCATAAAACAGTGACAACATATTAGAAATGAATGGGATCAAAACCATGATGTCCTATAATGTGTCTAGAATGCTCATATCAAATTTCATCTTCATCCAATACCATATGAGAATTTCACAAACAAAATGCCAACATGTGTCACACAAGGTTACCAAATGAGCACACAGAGAAGAAAATTATCAATCAATTTGAAAATGCAACCGAAATTTCCAGCAAAATTCACATGTTATCTTGACATATCAGTGATCATCCACACAAAATTTCAGCTCAAATCAACATCCCTAAGCATTTTAAATAAAATCAGAAAGTTGACCTAGCTTGGTGTGACACAAATTGTCACACCTTGATCCAAAAATTCATATCTAATCAACCAGGTATCCAAAATTCACAAACTATACATGGCAATCACCATCAACATGTCCAGAATAAGCACAAAATTTTTCATCCATTTCTTTACAAGTATGAGCATTTCATGAAGGTTTTGGCAAAGCATACACAAAATGCACACATGAACAAAATCAATAGGCCAATTAAATTTCCACACGTGCAAAAATTTCACAAAAATCATCATAAAATTCTACACATCCTCATGAGCATGGCACAAGAAATTTCACAAAAATTGGATGAATTATGAAGCCTCTATGATTTTTTGAAGTTTTGTTAAATTAGTGAAATAATTATTTAATGTGTTATATGAATTAAAATGATTTTATTAAGTCCAGTGGCAGTTTTGTAATTAACGTGTCCAAGGATCAAAACGACGCAGTATTATTAATTCAGTGGCGCATACTGATTGGACGAATTTGGCGCTAAACACATTTTTGAATCGGCAAGGCGTGGAACAAGATCAAAGCAAGGAAAATTTCCAGAAATCTTGTGTTCATCATCGTGTTCATGTTCTTGGCTGGAAATTAGGTTATGCTCAAATTGCAATGAAAATGCACAAATGATATACCAATGGAAAGGTCTCAGCATGTGGATCACAAATATACAAACGAAATTGTCCAAAGGTTCATACACAGCGAGAATCGAACGAATGAAGTTTTGACATCAAAGTTTCAAATCCAGATTTCTCTCACCTCACTCAATCATTTTGCAAACCACAAGCATCACATTCATCTACATTGAAGGCACTACGCTACGCATATCACAATTCAAGAAACCATGAGATTCGAAAACTAACCTTAAGGTGATGGCAGCCATGGATCTTGAAGCTTTTGGATGTATTTTGCCAAAACAGATGCACCTCAAGGATGAGGAAGATGATTGGAGAAGTTAGATTAGCTCAAGGTCGCTCCAATTGTGAGAAATCTCCAAATGCCATGGTTGAGCACACTTTGAACAGTTGTGATTTTGAAGCTTTCCTGCACGAATTCCCCGAAACAGTTGGAGTTTATGGCTTGTGGAGCATGAATCATCAAGAATCTTGCAATTTCATTGAGAATTGATGGAGTTTTTGTCAAAAAAGTGATGAAGGTTTTTGATGAATTTGGGAGAAAATGGAGGGAAAGTTAGTTAGGTTCTTGTGCATTGTGATTGTCATCCAAATTCAGTTACAATTAAAGCTTTATACTCTTGCTTAATCACCTTACTAATCACCAATTAACCAAATGAAATGTAATTAGCATAATGTGGTTTTTTCAATGCAAGGGCAAAATTGGTATTTCACATAAGGGCTCATGACAGCTGTATGACAGCTCATACATCTCCTAAATATCATTTGTGATGTGTTGGCTTTGATCCCATGTTGATTGACATTGTATTTTTCATTTTCACTATGTCATGCCAAATTTTGCATTTTAAGTGCAAGTTCCAAAATGGCCTAGCCAAATATTGCACCTTGAAAACTTATGACAGTCCAAACCATTTCTATTTGGCATATGTGATGTGTTGCAAAAACTCCCATTCCAAAATTCCCATTATTTCTAAAGTTGGACCATTTTGCCCTTGGATTTAATTAGTACACTTGAAAATTGACCTTTTGCATTGACCATTTTTGATAAATTCCAATTATGCACCATGAAAGTACATGTTAAATGGAGTTTGCTCATAAAAAGATCACTCATTTTGGACACTCCATGTGAAAGTTATGCCACTTTGATTATAGGTCTTTTTTGAAATTGAATGGACCATAACTTGTCAACCATACATGGAAATTTCAAGTTCTTGGACTTTTTGGAAAGGTAAGAACAAGATCTACAACTTTCATGTTGAACAAATTTTCATTTGAAGCTTCCTTGGACATGTAATTTTGTGGTCAAAAACTTTCCATTTTTGGAAACTTCCATTACAAGTCACTTTCTATTTTTGGCAATTTTTATTCTGACTTTATTTTCTTCATTCTTGAGCTTTGAAATGTCAAATGAAGCTTGTTTCAACATGAATGAAGTGTATCCAACTCTCTCCCACCTCCAAATCCATAAAATCAAGCACAGTTGACCACAATTGACTTTTTCAACTGATAGATGAATCTGGCCATGCACTGATCCATCTGAGCCCCAATCTTCTGATGAAATGGCTCAAGGATGAAACCCTAGCCTCAATAAGCTTAATATAATCATGAAATGATCCCGATATCCATCACAGACCCCATCTCCTGCACAAACCCTGATTGGCCCAATGCAACTGATTAGGGTTGACCAGTGGTCAAAACCCTAATCTCAAGGTATATGATCAATCTTCTTGAATCTTCTGGATGATATCAAGACCATGATGATGATGATGTATCACTTCAATCAAGATAAAGACCAATCTCCTTGAGAACCACAAAACCCTAATTTGGACCTTCACATCCTCAGATGATTAGTGATCCAATCCAATGAAACCCTAGCTTGCATATAACCTCACCATCTTCTGATCAAGACTTAGGAGGATAACTTGCACAATGTGACCACATGATATGCAACATGCAATGCCTAATGTCCTAAAATGATATGCAATATGTTATGCTAGTCCCAAGAGAGGAGGGAAAATTTTGAGGTGTTACAGCTGCCCCTATTCAATCCACTGTGAACCTGTCGATATGAATAGCCTCGGCTTTCAGATGATCAGGATGAAGAGTGATTGAATACCAAGAACAGACGAACAATTTGCACTCTGATGGGAAAATAATTAACAACGCCTGTCAGAATCGGCGAAGAAACAACCTCGAAACCAAAATCCGTCTAGAACGGAGAAAGTCGGCCTGATCACCGAAAAATGTCGACCTGGATACCAAAATAAATGGTAACACAGGGATAACTATGGCCTGAACACCACTCATCCGCTCGGGATTATTATTCTCTCTTCTCTTTTTATGCTTTTCTTGAACCCCGAAGTTTTCTCTATTTTTTCCATTTTCTTGAACCCCAAAATTTTCTCTTGCGCAAATGATCCTCGGATCACCGCATTTGAACCCCGTTCTCTTGTTTGCCAAAATAATGAACCCCATTCTCCAGTTTGAACCCCAGTCGCCTGACGATAACTCGCGATCGCCAATGTGAACCCCGTTCTCCAGAAAATGCCGCAACATCTCCCTTTCTCCATTTGAACCCCGTTCTCCAGAAAATGCCTCAACATTTCCTTTTCTCCATTTGAACCCCGATCTCCAATCTCTCGTGATAATTCCGCTGGCAACGTCGGAAATAACACCAAACACCACTCTGAGGGCGACATGTCAGAGGGTATACCTTCACAAAAGGAAGGTAGCATGTGCATCTCTTCCTCAGAAGACACCTATAACGACCTCCATTGGCCTCAGCCAGAGTCTAAGGTGACACATGAACAGAAGATAATCCTAAGGACCTCATCCCGGATACATTCTTCAACTCCAATCTTCATTTGAACCCCAGAAAATGCCTCAGCATATACTCTTCTCTGATTGAACCCCGATCTCCAGAAAATGTCGCAACACTTCCCTTTCTTCATTTGAACCCCATCTCCAGAAAATGCCTCAACATCTCCTTTTCTCCATTTGAACCCCGGAATCGCGCTGATCGCGTAACGTCTTCTGATATTATTTCCATCTCTGTCCGACGGAAACATTTCCTCCAATATCGCACTACTGGGGAACATTGCTGATCTGACGTCGTGATGCTGAACTCCTCGGAGTACCATCTTCACCATCTGATGAAACCAAACCTTCAAGCGGTAACCACGGCTTGAATCGCGCTGATCGCGTAACCTTTCCATCTCTGCCCGACGGAAAAAAGTACCCTCCAGTATCGCACTACTGGGGAAATACCTTTGATCAAATCATGAGGCCAAACTCCTCGGAGTAACACCTCTACTTCTGGTAAAACCACCTCTCAAACGGTAACCACGGCTTGAGACTAGCTTGTGCTTGCAATATGATGCATGATTGATTTTTTCTGCGTAATGCTCCATAATTATGGAAATGCTACGCGCTTTATTATTTTTCTATGCAACATGCTATGCTATTATTTTTTTTCATGATGAATGTATAAAAAGTATCCCCTTCAAGGGATTCTGCTGAGGAGCATGAGACACTCTGCTGAGGAACTCGTCAATACTCCGATCTCCACCCTGCTGGGGAATAAGCACTGCTGTTGGGAAAAAGCAACCCTTACTGGGGAAGAACCTCCTTTGCACCCAATCCGCTCGAGAAACCGCTGGGGATAAGCACCACCAACGCTCTGTGGGGATACAACAGTCTTTGACTTGCTGGGGATATCAATCCCGACTCTGCTTCGGGAACCCTCACAGATACCTGACGACTTTACTGGGGAAATGCTCACAGATACTCTGCTGGGAAAACAGCAACCGCCCGGACTGTCGACTGGGGAAACATCGATTTGACACCTGTTGGGGATAACCATCCCGACCCTGCTAGGGAAAACGAATGCTACTCCGCTGGGGACAACCCATGCAATCCATAGGTAGAATCAACTCAGCTGGGGATGCAAATATCCGTCTGCTACGGAAACTCGTCCAATTCACTGGTAGGATGAACACTGCTGGAGATATATTTCATTGAAACCCGCTCCACTCGGGGATAGCAACCTTCAGGCCTGGCTGCTGAGGAAACATCACTTTAAACCTGCCGGGGATAACCATCTTGACTCGGCTGGGGGATCCATAGACCTTTGGATCTGCTAGGGAGTTGGTCCTCTACTTCTGCTTGGGGACCTCGCTGGGGATATGAGAAAAGCTGGTACAGAACACCTGTCGACTCGTCGAACCACGGTATCCACCTCCCAATCTCGTATCATCTTTCCACTTTTGGGAACTCCCAGACTCGTCTGTGTAAAGACAAAGTGTCATACAACATACGATATCAAGTTTCGATGATGACAACACGTCTACGAACAAATGCAACACATTACCCACCATATCCTTTTTCACGTTATCCTAAAGCTACTACAATCATCAAAAACATATAGACAAAGTGTGATCATGACCAAATACATGAAAATCACTAATCACAGCTTTTTTGCAGATTTGAAGGCTTTGAGTCGACCATAGGGGTCAGCTCAAAGCTCACGGGTCGGCGCAAAGGCTCTGCCCAAACTGGAGGGAGTCAGCGCAAAAACCCCTTGCGTCGACGCATAGGGTCGACGCTTAACTCACGGGTCGGCGCAAAAATCCCTGCGTCGACGCATGCAGTCGGCGCGTGCCCCACGGGTCAGCGCACGCCGACCCTATGGTCGACCGTTCGCGCGCAAACTCAGCTTTCTGAGTTATTTCAAAGTTTAAATTTCTGTTATGTTTGTTTGGTTTTGTCTGTTACTATAAATAGAAGTCAAAACACTTCTATTAACGAACATTTGCTATTTTTGAGTACAAGTGTTCAAGGAAACAAGAAAGAGTGAAATAGTTGTCAAAGATTCATCATCTTCATCTTCAACAGTCCACAATACATCAACTGCACACAATAACTTTTGATGCGATTTGTGATAGTTTGAAGGTGATAAGGTTCGAGGTAGCGATTAAAGAATCGGGTTCGAGTTGAAGTCTTGGCAGGTTCTTTCTTGAATAAAACCATTAGGGTTTTATCCTCCAATATCGGTTTGCGTTTGGGGGTTTTTGGACGGGTTGCTTCATTATCTTTCAGCTGAGCGAAGGTAACTGATAAGAGAAAGTCTTCATCAGTTTAGTAGCGGAGTCGGTGTTTGAGTAGTGAAGAATCCGGGTTTGATTCGTTCGTGTTCGTGATCAGCCGGGCCAAGGGGTTGAAGAACGGAAGGTTCATCAACAAGTGGCAGGAAACGGAGGTCAAGCATCAACAATCAAAGGTCTTGATTCATCTTGAATCAAGGGGCAAGGAAAAGAAGTATCATTCAACATATTGGAAATTCTGTTGTTTACATACTTTGCACTCCTTGTAAAAACGAATAAATCTCACAGGTGATATCTAATTAATCATCTCAATTCTATTTTTAGAATTGAGGGCAGACGTACCCCGAAGCGAGGACGGCGGGGGAACTGCCTCACCAAATCTCTGTCTCCTTTAATTTTCTGCATAATCTGTTTTTCAGCTTAAAATTTAAGTGATTTTAGTTTAAGCAATTTTTGCCAAACTTTGATATAAGTTGAGTAAGTGATTAAAACAGCTGTTGGAATACTAAGTACAATAACATATTGTACTAGGATAAATTGACTTACTTACTCAACTCAAATATCACTTGGAGTGTTTATGCACACCAAGTGTTTGTAAAATTGCCTAAGCCAAAGTTGCCTTAAGTTTGCACTGAGTTTCAATTTGGTATTTTGGTTCATTGGAACTAGGCTTGCTAGTAAGTGAACTCTATCATTGATTGTGATACTAGTGTAGCGAATTGTATCTCGTTTTATCTCTTATCCATTAGCTTAACGCATATCCGGTTTTCCAATAACGGTTCGTTTTTAGACTAAATTTTCCTCGGTCGCTTCCGCACCTAAAACATTTTTTTAAAACCAATTTTTCGTTTAAATTGGTAGCGCCGACTCAAGTTTTTAACTGGGATCTATTCAACCCCCCCCTTCTAGATCCGTGCCATAGTCTAACAAGTGGTATCAGGAGCTCCGGTTCACTCCGTGCTTCAAAATACAACGTTGATAGAAAATGGCTAACGAACCTAAAGGGGCTTACAATAGAGCTCCCGTTTTCAATGGTGAAAATTATAGTTATTGGAAAGACTGTATGCGGGTGCACATAAATTCCATAGATAGAAAAATATGGAATGTTATTCTCAATGGTCCAATTGAAATAACCATGACCAATGAGAATAATGAAATAGTGCCTAAGCCCGAAGCACAATGGACCGATGATGATGAAAAGAAATACAACTATGATTGGAAAGCCAAAAACATCTTAATCTCCTCATTAGGGGTAGACGAATACTATCGTGTATCCCATTGTCCTACTGCTAAGGCCATGTGGGATTCACTTCAAATTGCCCATGAGGGGACGAACGATGTTAAATTGGCTAGAATCAATACACTAACGCAAGAGTTTGATCTCTTTTTCATGGAGCAAGGGGAAACCATTGCCGACATGCAAAAGAGATTCACTCATCTAATCAATCGATTACATTCACTAGGTAAACCTATTTCCAATGATGTTGCTACTAATAAAATCTTAAGATGTCTTAACAGGGAATGGCAGCCGAAAGTGACCGCCATCAAAGAGGCAAACGATCTTACCATATTGGACTTAACAACATTGTTCGGCAAACTACAAGAGCACGAACAAGTTCTATTAAGCTTGGAACAACATGAAAAGAAAGATAAGAAAGACAAAGCCAAGGTGAGCAAAAAGAAATCAATAGCTCTAAAGACTTCCTCCTCAAAGTCTCAAGCAAAAGAGCAAAGTGATTATTCATCAAGTGACGAAGAAGAAGAGGACAAGAGTGAAGATATGGGGCTGTTCGTCAAACGCTACAACCGTTACGTGAGAAAGAACGGCATCCAACATTCCGAGAAGAACTTAGTTAACTTCCGGAAGCAATCTAGGTTCTCCAAAAATGATGACTCCAAAGGAAAAACAACTAGAGGGTCGTGCTACAAGTGTGGAAAGCCGGGTCACTACAAACCGGACTGTCCGATGAACAAAAAGACAAAAGAAAAAGATTCATACAAATCACATAAGAAACCATCAAAGCCAAGGAGGGCATACATTGCTTGGGAAAGCGATAGCGACTCCTCCGATGATGAAAGCTCCAGTGATGAAGATGAAAATGCAAATCTATGTCTCTCTGCTCATCAAAAGAATAAGAAGAAACAGGTACGACATGCTAAATATGAAAATTCCTCTAGTATGTCTCATCATGAATTGCAAACTGTTTTTGAAACTTTACACTGTGAAGCAAAAGAGGCCTTTAAAAGGCTTGCCTCAAATAAGAAATTTTTTTCTCATTTAGAACAAAAAATTCAAGAATCCGAAAGGAAACTTGAGTCACTTAAGGCTTCTATAGTGGAAAGCACAAAAACTAGTTATGAGGACCTTAAAAGTAGAATGATGAACTTTGGGTGTGATACTTGTTACATTTGGCAAAGTGAAGTAAGGAACCTAAAAGCCAAACTTAACAAGGCTCTCGAGCCCAAGATTACTTTTGCTATTGATAAATCTAATTTTCGATCAAGTATGGTTAATCCATATCAAAAATATAAATATGTTATAAAGGATGAAGATAGCAAAAGTAATCAAAATGAAAAGTTCTCTTGTCTTTATTGTTGCAAGAAAGGTCATTCCATTGCTAAGTGTAGATTTAGGAGATTTTTGGTTCCTAAAGGCATTTATCAATGGGTGCCCAAATGCAACCATCTTGTTCCTCACCACTCAGGACCCAATAAGCCATTGGGTACCTTCTTTTGTTAATTATCTTATCACAGGTACAATGCCTCGAGACTACCGAGAGAAGATGGGTTCTCGATAGTGGATGCTCAAGGCATATGTCAGGAGACATATCTCTCTTCATTGACTTCGTGGCTAAGAAGAAGGGGTATGTAACTTATGGTGACAACAACCGAGGAGCAATACTTGGTAAAGGTAGTGTAGGTAATCCCTCTTCCACTACTATTTCTGACGTATTGCTTGTCGAAGGTCTTAAACATAACCTACTTAGCATCAGCCAGTTATGTGACAAAGGATTCAATGTATCGTTTTCAAAAGATTGTTGCAAAATTGTGCATACTGATGATAAGAAGAGCATGTTTAATGGTCTTCGTGTGAACAATGTCTATATGCTTGACTTAAATGAAGTATCTTTAACAAGTGACAAATGTCTTGTAACAATGAATGAAGATTCATGGTTATGGCATAGACGTTTAGCACATGTTAATTTCGACTTACTTAACAAAATAGTCTCAAAAGATCTAGTCCTAGGTCTTCCCAAAATTAAGTTCACCAAGGATCACCTTTGTGATGCTTGTCAAAAGGGGAAGCAAACGAGGATCTCTTTTAAATCCAAAAACATCGTTTCAACAACGAGACCTCTCGAGCTTCTCCATATGGATTTATTCGGGCCATCTAGGATTAAGAGTCTAGGAGGAAACTATTACGGTTTCGTAATAGTGGACGACTTTTCTCGATTTTGTTGGACTATTTTCTTAGTAAGTAAGAGTGACACATTCGCCGCCTTTGAACGATTTGCTAAGCTTTCCCAAAATAAACTAAATACAAACATTGTTGCGATTAGAAGCGATCATGGAGGTGAATTTGAAAATCACCTATTTGAAGAATATTGCGGTAACCATGGTATTGATCATAACTTCTCCGCTCCACGTACTCCTCAACAAAATGGGGTTGTGGAGCGTAAAAATCGAATTTTGGAAGAATTGGGAAGAACAATGATCAATGAAAGTGGCTTACCAAAATATTTTTGGGCTGACGCCATTAGTACGGCTTGTTACGTTTTGAATAGGGTGCTCATTCGCCCCATTCTAAACAAAACACCGTATGAACTTTTAAAAGGGCGAAAGCCAAATGTTTCTCACCTGCATGTCTTTGGTTGCAAATGTTTTGTGTTAAACAATGGAAAGGAAAGCTTAGGGAAATTCGATTCTAAGGCCGACGAAGGTATCTTCCTCGGATACTCTCTATCTAGCAAAGCATATAGAATATACAACAAGCGATTACTTACTGTAGAAGAGTCTGTACACGTTACTTTTGATGAATCCAATCCGAGAAATGTCGGAAAGGGTAGTGTTTTTCATGGTGCAGGTACATCTACCGAAGACATACTCAAAGGTGGCGAGCCGGGGATTGATCAACCCGACATAGTCAAAATTGAGGAGGACAAAGATGTACACCATGATGAAATAGAAGTAGATCATCCGCCTTCAAACGATGATCTTCCTCAAGCTTGGAAGTCTTCCAAAGACCATCCAATCGACAACATTATCAGAGATATCTCAAAGGGTGTAACAACTCGGTCTAAGATAAGTAATTTCTGTTATCACTTCGCTTTCGTTTCGCAGATGGAACCTAAAAACCCTAAAGAAGCCCTACTCGATGAACACTGGTTTTTATCAATGCAGGAGGAACTTAATCAGTTCACCAGAAATGAGGTTTGGGACCTTGTCCCTCCTCCGCGAGATCATCGAGTAATCGGCACCCGATGGGTGTTTAGGAACAAGCTGGACGAAAACGGGGTAATAACCCGTAATAAGGCGCGTTTAGTCGCGCAAGGGTATAACCAAGAGGAAGGCATCGACTATGAGGAAACTTATGCGCCGGTTGCCCGACTCGAGGCTATACGCCTTCTCCTTGCCTTCGCTTGTGCAAAGGATTTTAAGCTATTCCAAATGGATGTTAAGAGCGCTTTCCTTAACGGTCACATTAAAGAAGAAGTTTATGTCGCACAACCTCCGGGTTTCGAATCCCATGAGTATCCTGATCATGTTTATAAACTGAAAAGGGCCTTGTATGGTCTCAAACAAGCTCCTAGAGCTTGGTATGAGAGACTAAGCAAGTTCCTACTAGATCAAGGTTACTCAAGAGGAAAGGTTGACACAACCCTCTTCATTAAACGTCAAGGAAAGCACTTGATATTAGTGCAAATTTATGTAGATGATATCATTTTTGGATCTACTAACATGAATCTTGTGAGAGAGTTTTCTGACCTTATGCAGGGCGAGTTCGAAATGAGTATGATGGGGGAGCTCACATACTTCCTCGGTCTGCAAATCAAACAGCTCAAAGAAGGAACCTTCGTGAGCCAGACAAAGTATTGTTTGGACCTTATCAAGAGATTTGACATGGCAAAAGCTAAGGCCATAGACACCCCCATGCCTACGTGTACCAACTTGAACAAAGATGAAGACAGTAAGGAAGTAGATGTGAAACGGTATAGAGGTATGATTGGTTCACTCCTTTATCTTACTGCTTCCCGTCCCGATATTATGTTTAGCGTATGCATGTGCGCAAGATATCAATCATGTCCCAAGGAATCCCATTTAAAAGCCGTTAAACGGATACTTCGATATTTATCCGGTACTCCGAAGTATGGTCTATGGTATTCCAAAGGAAATGATTGTTCCTTGGTAGGTTTTTCCGATTCCGACTTTGCTGGTTGCAAATCGGATAGGAAAAGCACAAGTGGCACTTGTCACCTATTTTCAAACTCTTTGGTTAGTTGGCATAGCAAGAAACAAGTTTCTGTTGCCTTGTCAACCGCCGAAGCGGAATACGTTGCCGCCGGTAGTTGTTGTGCCCAAATCCTATGGATTAAGCAACAACTATTGGATTTCAACCTCAAACTTGATCGTATTCCCATCTTTTGTGACAACACGAGTGCTATTAACCAGACCAAGAATCCTGTGCTACATTCCCGCACCAAACATATCGAAATTCGACACCACTTTCTTCGGGATCATGTAGAGAAAGGTGACATCGTGTTTGAACACGTAAATACTGAAAATCAACTAGCGGACATTTTCACAAAGCCGCTAGCCACTGAACCTTTCTTTCATATTCGCCGAGAACTTGGCATTCTCGATATTTCGGAACGGACACTATAATCTGCTGTTTACATTACTACACTTAAAACCTTAATACTGTACTTCTGACAAATCTATGTTGTTGTAAGCACATGTCTACTGTCCACTAAGTTACTACGGCATTAAGGTGATACTGTTCCTCTTCCCCTCTCTGCAAAATCTCATGACTGCAATAATTCTATCTCAAAATGATAGTGTTTATATATATACGCCTGATATATCTCTTTGGTTGTGTATTGCTGTATGTGGTGTTAATTATGCATCAAACTGGTCATTGCATGTACTGAGTAGTGAAAAATGGAAATTTTAAACTGTATGAGTCGACCGCAGCAGGGTTATGGTCGACGCATGATTAAATAACTTTTACAATTTCTTTAAAATCAAACAGTATGCGTCGACGCATACAGGGGTATGGTCGACGCATCGCTCAAAGATTTCGTTTTTCTGCAGAAAAATTTTAAATCATCTCTCATGCATTCACATCATTAAATGTGCAATTACATTCCATTACCTTTCAAACTACCCACTACTTTGTAACTTGCATCTACCTAGTGGCTATTGCTCTTTGATCTTCCATCTTCCCAAAACCCTAACCTTTCCACTATAAATTGGGAAAAACCCCTCTCTAGAGGAATCACTCTCAAAACCCTCATTAAACCTTCTCTCTGTATCCAAACACTCAATCTCAAACCCACTCAAATGGCTTCCTCATCACGCAGACCCTCCGGCAAAAGACCCCGAGAATCATCCGGTGCATCTCTTCCCGTATCTGCTGTATCACTCGTTCCACCTGCTCGTGTCGAAATGTTCAACAAAGACATCGGTAAACGAGGAGTTGTGCAACAACACGCGTTCTATAGACTTGAAGCTGAACGCATGCACTTACCGGAAGTCCTGTCTTTGCTGCAGCATCAAGGTCTCATCAACTTCTTGGAGTGCAACACTCAATACAGTGAAGACCTTGTCCGAGTCTTCTACTCCGGTCTTCATGAGAACTTTCGCGGACACAAGCTTTCCTCCAAAGTTGGCTCTACAAAGGTATCAATTAAATCAAATTTCTGGAACAAATATTTTGATTTGTCTGTGGATGATGCTGGAAATCCCCTGCCTGAGGTGACTGATTCTCACCACATAGATGGCTATAAGTTTAAGAGTGCATTAAATGACATGTTGGAAAGGCCATATTCTGATGATTTTGTGCAGAGTGACTTGTTCCCACGAACCGTCACTGCGGGCAAACTGAGCGCCGGGGAAAGAATTCTCCAATGGATTGTCTCACGCATCCTGCGGCCCAAGAAGGGCGGTCTCTCCAGAGTCGAACAGTCGGAGGTGCATTTGATCTACATTCTGAAAAATAAGATAAAAATCAACTGGCCATACTACATTGCTAGTAGAATGTATAATCTTCGGGATTCCGGACGAGGAACTGCTCTCGCCTACGGATCCTTCATCCAAGAAGCCCTTACAACAGCCAATGTTAGTCATCCGTCTTTCCCGTTAACATCAATCACACCTGACAA
The DNA here is from genome assembly GCF_024323335.1 of Lathyrus oleraceus. NCBI lineage: Eukaryota > Viridiplantae > Streptophyta > Magnoliopsida > Fabales > Fabaceae > Lathyrus > Lathyrus oleraceus. The sequence continues at coordinate 381,538,953 of NC_066583.1, read as the reverse complement.
AGAATTTAGCACAAAAACCATGTCTATGATGGGATATATATGGTGCAAGGAGCGGAAGAAATATAAGTTTGTTAGAAGAGGATACGTTCCTCCAAGGGCTGACAGTGATGAAAGCGAAGAACAGGACGATGAAGTGGAAAATGAAGAAGAAGAAGAAGATGAAGAAGAAGAAGCAAGGCACGATAATGCTCACAATGGTGGAGACGACAGTCCTTCACCCATTGGCACATACGACTACTCCGGCTCTGCTTGGGTACAGCAGCCGGATACATATGAAGAAGCTGTTCCACGATGGGGTGGCTGGGGTGAATGGCAACATACGGGTTGGACAACTCGACGTGAATCTTACCAACCGTATCACCATCCTGAGGAAGAATTTCTTCCATCCCCTCCACATCCTGTTGACTCTTCAGAGCTGTTGGAGATGATGCAAAGCATGCAACTTGCCCAACAAACCTTCATGGAATCCCAGGATGACCGACTTGCTCAAATTACCAGTCAACTTCAAACCCAAAATGAGCGGATCGAAAACCTCTCCACAAGCCTAAATGAACGATATGCAGATTTGGATAGGCAGGTCACAGGGAGTCTTAGGCATCTGGAAGGTGTTTGTGATTACCTAGAAACTCTGGCTGACCCTAGCAGAAACCCAGGCGTATGCTACCATCCCGGCCACCGTCACTTAAGACAATAGCCATTCATATGCACTTACATGTTGCTTGTTGTTTTTGCATGTATTTTGTTTTGCTTTGCCCGTTTATGCACCACAACTTCCTTATGTATTTTCTCCTTCTTAATTAATGACTATTGTTAAGAAATGATATTTGTGTGATATTATTTCGTTGGTATCTATATTTCTACTACTGCCTGTGAATTTATCGTTGCAATCTTGAATAATTACTCTGTCTCTCTTTTTGATGTTGTCAAAGGGGGAGAACTAACAGTCTGACAAACTGCAAATGGCCTTAGATTACAAAAGAAAGGGGGAGTGTGCAAAATGTGTCAATACTGCATGATGTTCGTCACGCTGAGCTATACGGATTGTCATCATCAAAAAGGGGGAGTATGTAAAGACAAAGTGTCATACAACATACGATATCAAGTTTCGATGATGACAACACGTCTACGAACAAATGCAACACATTACCCACCATATCCTTTTTCACGTTATCCTAAAGCTACTACAATCATCAAAAACATATAGACAAAGTGTGATCATGACCAAATACATGAAAATCACTAATCACAGCTTTTTTGCAGATTTGAAGGCTTTGAGTCGACCATAGGGGTCAGCTCAAAGCTCACGGGTCGGCGCAAAGGCTCTGCCCAAACTGGAGGGAGTCAGCGCAAAAACCCCTTGCGTCGACGCATAGGGTCGACGCTTAACTCACGGGTCGGCGCAAAAATCCCTGCGTCGACGCATGCAGTCGGCGCGTGCCCCACGGGTCAGCGCACGCCGACCCTATGGTCGACCGTTCGCGCGCAAACTCAGCTTTCTGAGTTATTTCAAAGTTTAAATTTCTGTTATGTTTGTTTGGTTTTGTCTGTTACTATAAATAGAAGTCAAAACACTTCTATTAACGAACATTTGCTATTTTTGAGTACAAGTGTTCAAGGAAACAAGAAAGAGTGAAATAGTTGTCAAAGATTCATCATCTTCATCTTCAACAGTCCACAATACATCAACTGCACACAATAACTTTTGATGCGATTTGTGATAGTTTGAAGGTGATAAGGTTCGAGGTAGCGATTGAAGAATCGGGTTCGAGTTGAAGTCTTGGCAGGTTCTTTCTTGAATAAAACCATTAGGGTTTTATCCTCCAATACCGGTTTGCGTTTGGGGGTTTTTGGACGGGTTGCTTCATTATCTTTCAGCTGAGCGAAGGTAACTGATAAGAGAAAGTCTTCATCAGTTTAGTAGCGGAGTCGGTGTTTGAGTAGTGAAGAATCCGGGTTTGATTCGTTCGTGTTCGTGATCAGCCGGGCCAAGGGGTTGAAGAACGGAAGGTTCATCAACAAGTGGCAGGAAACGGAGGTCAAGCATCAACAATCAAAGGTCTTGATTCATCTTGAATCAAGGGGCAAGGAAAAGAAGTATCATTCAACATATTGGAAATTCTGTTGTTTACATACTTTGCACTCCTTGTAAAAACGAATAAATCTCACAGGTGATATCTAATTAATCATCTCAATTCTATTTTTAGAATTGAGGGCAGACGTACCCCGAAGCGAGGACGGCGGGGGAACTGCCTCACCAAATCTCTGTCTCCTTTAATTTTCTGCATAATCTGTTTTTCAGCTTAAAATTTAAGTGATTTTAGTTTAAGCAATTTTTGCCAAACTTTGATATAAGTTGAGTAAGTGATTAAAACAGCTGTTGGAATACTAAGTACAATAACATATTGTACTAGGATAAATTGACTTACTTACTCAACTCAAATATCACTTGGAGTGTTTATGCACACCAAGTGTTTGTAAAATTGCCTAAGCCAAAGTTGCCTTAAGTTTGCACTGAGTTTCAATTTGGTATTTTGGTTCATTGGAACTAGGCTTGCTAGTAAGTGAACTCTATCATTGATTGTGATACTAGTGTAGCGAATTGTATCTCGTTTTATCTCTTATCCATTAGCTTAACGCATATCCGGTTTTCCAATAACGGTTCGTTTTTAGACTAAATTTTCCTCGGTCGCTTCCGCACCTAAAACATTTTTTTAAAACCAATTTTTCGTTTAAATTGGTAGCGCCGACTCAAGTTTTTAACTGGGATCTATTCAACCCCCCCTTCTAGATCCGTGCCATAGTCTAACAGTCTGGACCTTTTCTGCTCCATCATCTTATATTCCCAACCGCTCCGCGCTCGACGAAGATCGAACTCCTGGGGATTATACAAATTTTCAATTTTCCGACTTTGAAGAGTCTTCTTGATTAATTCCAAGGGTCGTCGGACGTCTCGACGTCTCTCCGTCATCCCTTCGCATTCATTCGTCCCTGACTGGACCCTGCGGGGAATTTCTACAGACTTTCCAATCTTCCGACTTTGAAGAGTCTTCTTGATCATCATCAAAGATCGTCGTACGTCTCTCGTCGTCTTTCTCATTCCTTCATACATTCGTCCCTGATCGGACTCCATGGGTATTTGTTTTTTTTGTCGACAAGCTTCCACATCACAACCTGCAAGGGAGTGAAAATAACTAACAGTTCCTGCAAAACAGATCGTTAGATAAAACCGTGCCCTAGGCGTGTCAAGATTTCAACACTTGGGTCACCCAAACTTCCGAATAAGATTTCAAGCTTTCAATCTTATAAACATGCATCGGAAGGGACCTGTATGTCTTAAAATGCAAGATTCTTTATCAAAATAATCTGGATGTTTTTGCAATCAAAGCGGTAATGAAAAACAAAAACAAATTTTTTTGACTGAACATGCATTTTAGTGATTGAAAAGTGTGTGGCTCAAATGAGCAATACAAAGGAAGCAATTCCTGAAAAGAGGTAATCGCGCACAAAAGGAAAAATCTATCCTAATGGCAATGTGAAACCCGTGATCTCATCGAGTTCCAACTCGGTTACACCCCATATGTCCTCAGACTCTCCGTGCTTTCTGCCTTCTGAACAAGACGCTTCAAATCGATCCCTACCGGGTATTATCCATGATGCCTTAACCAAAGCGCAACGATCATGCCGGACGCAGTTGTTCGTTTCAATCTCTCTTTTGCCTGGACCGCCCTTTCAGGTTTTCAGTCCACCGGGATACCCCTTTTTGCCCAAGTCGCCTTTTCAGGTTTTCGACTTGCCGGGTGTACAATTTTTTCATTTTATCCCTAATTTTTGCCCGAACCTTTCTTTCTGTTTTTTTGGTTCGCCGGGATGCCCATTTTTGCCTGGACTATTTTAATCTTTTCGTCCAGCGGGTGTCTTTACACGAAGTATTTTTTAACTGCGTCCGCATTCACAGGGGATGGAAAATCCTCGCCATCCATGGTCGTTAGCAACAAGGCTCCGCCAGAGAAAACCTTCTTGACCACGAACGGACCTTCATAATTCGGTGTCCATTTGCCCCTTCGATCGTTTTGAGGAGGAAGGATCCTTTTCAGCACCATATCACCCACATGATATACCCGAGGTCGCACCTTCTTGTTAAAAGCATGCTTCATCCTTTGCTGGTATAACTGCCCATGACAGATGGCTGCCAGCCTCTTTTCCTCAATTAGGCTCAACTCTTCATACCGGGTCCTTACCTATTCAGCCTCTTGCAATTTGACGTCCATCAGGACTCTCAAGGAGGGAATCTGAACTTCAACAGGTAATACAGCCTCCATTCCATATACAAATGAAAAAGGAGTTGCCCTAGTAGATGCACCGAGGTTCGATACCCGGTATACAAGCTTCGTACTTGCCACATTGTCAGCGCATTCAAATGCTATCCGGGAAACGAAGGGAACATGGGATCCCTTTGGCGTAACCAAAGCACTAACTCGTCCACATTAACCCCATCAGACATCAAAATCCGTTCGGATTTGGGGTCCGGCCCCTTCTCCGGGATCGGTTACTCTCAATCTTTCAATTAGAGTACCTCGAGATGTCCTCATCAGGGAATTCAAACTTCCTCGGTTGATAATCCTCAATAGGTTGCGGAGCGATGTAATCAGACAATACACCCCTTGATTGCTTTCTGAGAATATCACAAATCAGTCAACATTCTTTTGCACTCTCGCAACCTGTCCGGTCGATGCTGGATTCTCAAACCCATACTTGATCGGATCCATCTTGAAATCCACAAAGTGGTATGAACCAGCATATATTGTCTCAGTCGGCGAGCAGCCTATGCCAAAGTACATCAAGTTTTCTCGAACAGTGAATGTATTGTTTCACAGTCGGTAAACTTTTTGCTAAGGTAAATTGCATGCTCTTTTCGACAAGACTCTTCATGCTGACCCACTTCACCTCGTAGACCCCTCGAAGGCCATCAAGTACAGATTAACAGTCTCTCTCCACAGGGAGATGTCAGAATCAGAGGCTCCTGCAACTTTTTCTTTTATTCTTTCGATGCCCCTTGGCAATCATTATTTCACCTGACCGTTTGATCTTTCTTTTCAACATCCTGAATATGGGTTCACACGTGGCTGTTAGATGAGATGTGAACCATGACAGGTAGTTCAATCTTCCTAATAGACCACGAACCTCTCTTTTCCCGTTCTCGGTTCAGGCGTTTTTTGTTTTTGTTTTTTTTTTTTTTAGCAGGATCAACCTCGATTCCTCTTTTACAATGAACCCCAACAGCTTACCGGATCGCACTCTGATAGTGCACTTATCTGAATCCAAACCTCAGTTTGAATTATCTCAACCAGTCCATTCAGCTTGGCCAGATCTGCCAGATGCCCCTCTTCTGTTTTGGGACTTTGCTATCATGTCATAGCATATCATTCAACTTCATGATGAATCATATCATGAAACAAAGTCACCATAGCTCTCTGATAAGTAGCACCGGCGTTCCGCTTCTCTAGAGGACAGTCTTCTCTCCATGGTAGCTTGTGCACAACGACACCAGTGTCCAACTCTGGCATATCCTGGCATGACCAGGTGAAGGTATCCACATGCTCTTTCAACAAGGCTACCATTCTGCTCTCGACTTGCCTCTGAAGCGGCCCCAATTTTTTTCCTTCCTGACCTCGGCGGTGCTTGGAATAACAACCTCAACCCGCTTCACGTGCGGCTGAATCACCTTCTCCTCTTGTTTTGACAACCTGGCTAATTCCAGCAGTTCACAATCTTCTTCGTCTTCTTCTTCAGCAAAATAGATTGGATTGTCGAAGTCATATGAGGTGTAACCAAATTGTTATCAACGAGATCCGGAGAATTATTTTTCGACTTTGGGACGAGACAAATCAAAAAAGAAAAATGAAAACGAACATTGCCATTTTTATTTGTTTTTAAACTGCAAAAATAAATGAAAAACAGGGAACACCGCTTTTTGACTGAAAAACATCCATTTATTAATGATGCAGAAAATGCAAATTTAAACATGAGGTGGCCCTTACAATGGACCATTACGTGTCAGGCAACACGTATGGCTTTCATGCAAATAAAATTGAGAAACCAGAAACATTACTCTTCCGGACGAGTGACAGTGCTGATCTGTTAGGCCTTCCAGCTTCCTAGTACGCACGATTTTATCCACGATTCTAGTTCGCGGTCACTATCAATCTCTTCACCCACTGTATAGGCGTGATCTGAATCTAGCATTCCAGCACTAACAAAGGTGAACGACGGACGACGTCCTCTGTTCTGCTTAGACGAGTCTTGACCCGGATGATAACCAATCCCAAACATATCCGCCTTTACCACAATGCCTATGATCTGTCCCCAGCCTGGGATCCCTCCATTTCTCACCACTTCCACCGCCTGTTTGTAAGAAGAAATGGACGGCTTTTTATCTTTCTCAACACCAACGGCATTTTTCACCTTGATGGTTTCAACCGCCAGACTGGGTGCTTTACACCTTACCTCGTCCATTTCTACTTTCATCTTTCTCTGGACCGATTCCCCAATTACTACACACCCCTTTGTAGCGATGGCCGCACAACAATCATCAACACGAGGGAAAGCTCCATTTTTCGTCGGGCGTTTTGGGACCACAAACATGGGCATTCTTAACTGATCCTTCTCAGTCACCTCTATCCCTTTCTTGTCCTTCGACATCATCTCCACTTTTACAGGACCATGCCTTGTCACGGGGTTAGCACTATCATTTGTCGTCGGTGCAAAATTGATTGCCTTAGAGTCCACCAAGTCCTGGACCACATGCTTAAAAGCTTTGCAATCCTCAATATGATGTCCAGGTGCCTCAGCATGGAACTCACACCTGACATTCTCATCATAACTGGCAACCCTCTGATCCGGTTTCCCTGGAATCAATGTCCTCGGCTGTACCCACCCAATATCCTTCAACCTTTTGAACAGAGAGGCGTAAGTCACGGGCGGCTTATTGAAATGACGATCTGTCGTCCTCCTTCTCACTTGGCCCACTGCTCTTTGTGTCCTCTGTTGAGGTGGTGATTGCCGTTGTTGTGCAGATGAATCACCAACAGGAATGGTTACGGTGGCAACATAAGGGTGATAACGATCCTTACCGCATTCTCTTTTAGTCTGCGCACCACCTGATTCAATCTTCTTCTTGGGCTGACCACTGTCAAGGGATTTCTTCACTACAGAGCCAGAGGGATTTGTTACTTCGGATGGCAGAGCCTTTCCCTGAACTTTCTCCTTGATCATCCAGCCCTCAATCCTTTCCAATCTCTCGGCCATGGCTTTCTGCCCCAAGGCAAGCCCTTGCACAACACTGAACAAATCCCTCACCATCTCTTTCAGTTCGAGGATGTCGGCGTTGGGAAGATCCATCAATTTGGATTTGTTGCCCCTAGCAGGATATCTGAGCAAACAAGCTATGCGCACCGGTTGACACCTACAAAACAGCAAATGGGTTAATATGCATGAATGCAACATCTACCCATATGAGGAAGATTCCGTCCTTTGATTCTGGTTTCATCGAGACGGATAATATTCCGACAATAATATTCTGACATCAGGATGTCTCTCAACCAGAATCTTAATCAGTAATACTCCCCATATGGCTAGGCATAGGTTTGATGCAGGCGAATGCAAAATGAGAATGATGTAGATGTATGAATGCAATGCACTGGCATCCTCCAAGTCCTCTGATCATTTACTGTACTGAGTTACGGCCTCCGAACTGATCACAACCATCTGAGGTACTGTAACCACAAATCCGACCCAAGGGTTCCGAAATAAACGGAAGAAAGATACATCATCATCATCATCAGTCTCTGAGCAAACACCCACAACCATCTGAATCGGCCCGGGGAATCCTGAAATAAACGGACCCCCACTGATAAATAACTCGGCCCAGGGAATACTGAAATAAACGGATCCCCACTGATAAATAACACGGCCCAGGGAATCCTGAAATAAACGGATCCCCACTGATAAATAACACGGACAGCACTCCGGCGTCACCGCAATACATGCCCATAAATCCGACTTATAAATATGACTCTGATCCACGGAACAAAAAAGTCACCATCTGAACATGCATCTGTAAGAATCACCCTCCCCTCACAGGTAAATTCTAATCAGGTCATCCTAAGGCGGATAATAGTCTCGACAATCGGGCAGAGATACTCAATGGGTTTGCCCTTTCGGGTGTGCCATTGTAGCTCTCCTGAGATCGTCTAAACCAAAGATCCGGGAAATGATCGGTCACCAGAGTCAACAGCTCAAATGAAGTAACTCAACCAAAGTGGAGTACCCCACAGAGGAAAGCACTATCAAATGAACCTCGTCTGGCTTGTGGCATGTCACGTTGCAACAATATGCTGATTTAGCAAATGAGGAACGTGAGACCACACTAATCCTAGGTGTATACTCGGGCCTGGGTTTTAGCCCCACTCAGAACACCCACCCCAAAACAGAGGAACCACCTGCACAGAGGACGGCAACATGATAGTATGATGCATGCAAATATTTATGCAAATATATACACAGGTTAGAATAATAAATGCAATAAATAAAGCAAAACAAGCAACCTAAACTATCCTAGAACGCTAGGAAGGACTCGCTTAGGGAAGATGGACCAACACAGGTCGACATCTTGTTTCCCCAGCAGAGTCGCCAGCTGTCGCATCCGCGAAAAACAACCGGCGGGCTAAAACAAAAACAACACAGAGCCGCCACTGCGCGTTATTTATCCCAAGATAGGGAAAGGAAACGCTCAGAGAAACCTGGAAAAAGCATGGTCTCGCGACCAAAGAGAAAGGGTAAGGGAGTCGGTTACGCAAGGGGAAGGTATTAGCACCCCTCACGTCCGTCGTACTCGACGGGATCCACGCTCTAAGAAAAGAAAAGGTTGCTAAAACACCACACACACACACGCACCGAAGACAACACAGGTGGGGTTAAGAGGAAGGGAGCTCGATAGGACATCGCATCCTATGCCTACGTATCTCGTCTGGAACGAGAATCAGAGCTGCCGTAGTTCGGCTCACGCACGCCAAACAAGCAAACACAAACACAGGCAAACATGGAGCCTGAATGCCAATCACTGGACTTACATCAGCATCCGAACCAAAACACACACAAAAGAAAAAAAGTGCCCGGAGAGACCTCGCACGGTCTCCTGCCTACATACCTCGTCTGGAACGAGGATCAGGGCGATGTAGTTCCCCTGAAAAGGGAAAGAAATTTTAGCCAGAAACCAAGGGAAGACACACTACCAGGGAGCTGTACTCGAGCCTAGTGTTGTCATGCATCATTGCCCTAAGTTCAGGTTTCTACCTACTTGCACAACAGCAAGCTAATCCTATCCAGGAAAGAAGCAGGCATACAAGCATACAAGCATCAACAGATCAAAACAAGCATTTCAAGCAAGTATTCACATAGCACACACTATAGCCAATCAAGTGGGCTCAAACAATGGGTTTGACTGCCTAGGCAAGTCATCTGTACAAGGTAGTGTTCGCTCTTAACCTTGCCATTGAGGGGCTAAGGTGAAGCAGATGAAAGGTGAGTGAAGATTAGACTTCACAACTCTTATCCCTGACCAGGGAGAGCTTCAGACAAAGGAGCGTGGGTCCAGAATGGAGGGACCCTTCTACGCTCAAGACTCTGACTCGATTGTGCAACAGCACAAGATCTTGGGTTTGTGTCCCAATGCATCAACACAGTGGTGTGAGCAGAGGGACGACTCACAGAATAGCGGGGGATAGATTGCATATCCCTTGGATTCCGCCAATTGCCTCATAGAGGTCTTCACCTGCTTGGCACAAAAGTAAACAATCACAAACATCGCCTCTTAAGGAGGACTTCAGACAGTTGCCTGGCCAAGTAACAGGCCAGGTCTTCCAGACTACATGAAGACAAGAGAGTCTACCTCAACTGGTTTAAAAACCAAGCAACAGTAAGCAAGTTCTTAAAGAACTGTAAGCGACTAAATGTACCTGAAATCAATCAAGTATCATCAGTACTCAGACAAACCAACAGTAAACAGCAAATGGTTAATCTATACAGACAACACAAGTTAATGCACACAAGTGCAAGCTATGAGCTCAAGCTCAAGCATCAAACCTACAACACAAAATCAATGTTAGTTTACAACATCAAACAAAACTCAATTTAATCAACTTGCACTTTTTCCTTTAAGCCTTTTTGCATTTCAACCTGAAAATCCACACCAAATGTGAGAAACTAGACCCCTAGGCCAAGCTTAGGGTCCAAAGGGGATAAAAAAATCAAAACAGCAAGTGTAATTCCACCAAAATCAAATTCAAACAAATCAAAAGCAAATTCAATTGGTCCCATGCTCATATCATTCACCATTATCATTTCATGCACAATTTAACATCAATCATGTAATTTGCAACTTCAAATGACCAAACAGAACTATCTCACTCAAAAGCATACCAAATCAATTCAATTAATTCCACAAAAATTCACATATAAACAGGACATATTCAATGTATAGCATGTCAATTTTCAGCTCAATTGGACAAAAGAAAGTAGGGTAATGAAAATCAAGAAGTCCAGACACATTTATACAAGCCAACTCAAGGCATCAACACAAGCATCATCTTCAATAAATCATAAAACAGTGACAACATATTAGGAATGAATGGGATCAAAACCATGATGTCCTATAATGTGTCTAGAATGCTCATATCAAATTTCATCTTCATCCAATACCATATGAGAATTTCACAAACAAAATGCCAACATGTGTCACACAAGGTTACCAAATGAGCACACAGAGAAGAAAATTATCAATCAATTTGAAAATGCAACCGAAATTTCCAGAAAAATTCACATGTTATCTTGACATATCAATGATCATCCACACAAAATTTCAGCTCAAATCAACATCCCTAAGCATTTTAAATAAAATCAGAAAGTTGACCTAGCTTGGTGTGACACAAATTGTCACACCTTGATCCAAAAATTCATATCTAATCAACCAGGTATCCAAAATTCACAAACTATACATGGAAATCACCATCAACATGTCCAGAATAAGCACAAAAATTTTCATCCATTTCTTTACAAGTATGAGCATTTCATGAAGGTTTTGGCAAAGCATACACAAAATGCACACATGAACAAAATCAATAGGCCAATTAAATTTCCACACGTGTAAAAATTTCACAAAAATCATCATAAAATTCTACACATCCTCATGAGCATGGCACAAGAAATTTCACAAAAATTGGATGAATTAGGAAGCCTCTATGATTTTTTGAAGTTTTGTTAAATTAGTGAAATAATTATTTAATGTGTTATATGAATTAAAATGATTTTATTAAGTCCAGTGGCAGTTTTGTAATTAACGTGTCCAAGGATCAAAACGACGCAGTATTATTAATTCAGTGGCGCATGCTGATTGGACGAATTTGGCGCTAAACACATTTTTGAATCGGCAAGGCGTGGAACAAGATCAAAGCAAGGAAAATTTCCAGAAATCTTGTGTTCATCATCGTGTTCATGTTCTTGGCTGGAAATTAGGTTATGCTCAAATTGCAATGAAAATGCACAAATGATATACCAATGGAAAGGTCTCAGCATGTGGATCACAAATATACAAACGAAATTGTCCAAAGGTTCATACACAGCGAGAATCGAACGAATGAAGTTTTGACATCAAAGTTTCAAATCCAGATTTCTCTCACCTCACTCAATCATTTTGCAAACCACAAGCATCACATTCATCTACATTGAAGGCACTACGCTACGCATATCACAATTCAAGAAACCATGAGATTCGAAAACTAACCTTAAGGTGATGGCAGCCATGGATCTTGAAGCTTTTGGATGTATTTTGCCAAAACAGATGCACCTCAAGGATGAGGAAGATGATTGGAGAAGTTAGATTAGCTCAAGGTCGCTCCAATTGTGAGAAATCTCCAAATGCCATGGTTGAGCACACTTTGAACAGTTGTGATTTTGAAGCTTTCCTGCATGAATTCCCCGAAACAGTTGGAGTTTATGGCTTGTGGAGCATGAATCATCAAGAATCTTGCAATTTCATTGAGAATTGATGGAGTTTTTGTCAAAAAAGTGATGAAGGTTTTTGATGAATTTGGGAGAAAATGGAGGGAAAGTTAGTTAGGTTCTTGTGCATTGTGATTGTCATCCAAATTCAGTTACAATTAAAGCTTTATACTCTTGCTTAATCACCTTACTAATCACCAATTAACCAAATGAAATGTAATTAGCATAATACGGTTTTTTCAATGCAAGGGCAAAATTGGTATTTCACATAAGGGCTCATGACAGCTGTATGACAGCTCATACATCTCCTAAATATCATTTGTGATGTGTTGGCTTTGATCCCATGTTGATTGGCATTGTATTTTTCATTTTCACTATGTCATGCCAAATTTTGCATTTTAAGTGCAAGTTCCAAAATGGCCTAGCCAAATATTGCACCTTGAAAACTTATGACAGTCCAAACCATTTCTATTTGGCATATGTGATGTGTTGCAAAAACTCCCATTCCAAAATTCCCATTATTTCTCAAGTTGGACCATTTTGCCCTTGGATTTAATTAGTACACTTGAAAATTGACCTTTTGCATTGACCATTTTTGATAAATTCCAATTATGCACCATGAAAGTACATGTTAAATGGAGTTTGCTCATAAAAAGATCACTCATTTTGGACACTCCATGTGAAAGTTATGCCACTTTGATTATAGGTCTTTTTTGAAATTGAATGGACCATAACTTGTCAACCATACATGGAAATTTCAATTTCTTGGACTTTTTGGAAAGGTAAGAACAAGATCTACAACTTTCATGTTGAACAAATTTTCATTTGAAGCTTCCTTGGACATGTAATTTTATGGTAAAAAACTTTCCATTTTTGGAAACTTCCATTACAAGTCACTTTCTATTTTTGGCAATTTTTATTCTGATTTTATTTTCTTCATTCTTGAGCTTTGAAATGTCAAATGAAGCTTGTTTCAACATGAATGAAGTGTATCCAACTCTCTCCCACCTCCAAATCCATAAAATCAAGCACAGTTGACCACAGTTGACTTTTTCAACTGATAGATGAATCTGGCCATGCACTGATCCATCTGAGCCCCAATCTTTTGATGAAATGGCTCAAGGATGAAACCCTAGCCTCAATAAGCTTAATATAATCATGAAATGATCCCCATATCCATCACAGACCCCATCTCCTGCACAAACCCTAATTGGCCCAATGCAACTGATTAGGGTTGACCAGTGGTCAAAACCCTAATCTCAAGGTATATGATCAATCTTCTTGAATCTTCTGGATGATATCAAGACCATGATGATGATGATGTATCACTTCAATCAAGATAAAGACCAATCTCCTTGAGAACCACAAAACCCTAATTTGGACCTTCACATCCTCAGATGATTAGTGATCCAATCCAATGAAACCCTAGCTTGCATATAACCTCACCATCTTCTGATCAAGACTTAGGAGGATAACTTGCACAATGTGACCACATGATATGCAACATGCAATGCCTAATGTCCTAAAATGATATGCAATATGTTATGCTAGTCCCAAGAGAGGAGGGCAAATTTTGAGGTGTTACACATCCCACCCGACCAAGGTGATTTCTCCTTCAATAAAGACTTAATCCACTAATCTCAATTGATTACAAAATTCGTCTAAGAGTTTAAAAACCTCTTAGCCCTTTCAAACCTACAGACCTAAACAAGTCACTTGAGGAATCACAAACAATTTCAAGAATTACAAGTGTTTGGCTACATGCTTCTAGATAAGCAGTATAAACACACTTTAAGAACAACCACACAATATTGAGCAACAACTCTTGTATGGAAAATATTTATTACAACAATAATGGTGAATAATATTTAGAGTATAAGAATGTTGTTGTATGAAAGTTATATCTTCAACAAGTTGTAAGGAGGCCTTATATAGCACTTGAGATGATATCGTTGGGGGGAAATCAATAGAGATTTCGTGCCAGCTGTAGGAGTTAAAGGTAGTAAATTTCTTGTCCTTTCCATAGCCGTCTTGGAGTATAATCTATTGTTTCCGTAAAAATAATTGTACTACAATTTGAATGCTTCCAACTTAAGTTTCTGATCAGGTGATATCTGATGGCGTATTTCTGAGCATGTGTCAGAGTGATGTGAGCATGATCAGAGTCTTCAGATATCTCTTGTAGAGTCTTCAAATATCTCTTGCAGAGTCTTCAGATATCTCTTGTAGAGTCTTCAGAATCAGATCATCAGAGCTTGAACTTCAGAGTCAATTCTTCAGGTGATTGCTCCTCGGATGCATTCTGTCTAAAATATGATTTCTCTTTGTGATGGGTCAACGCTTCTGGACTAATTCAGATTCCAGATATTCGTTTCTCGATGATCAAAAGGTGACTTATCATAGTCATTTTAACTTAGAATCCTGCACACTTAAGAAAATTATTAGGGTACCAAATCGTTTCATTCTTTGTTATCATCAAAACTTAGAGATATATTGCAAAATTAAAATATTGTTCTAACAATCTCCCCCTTTCTGATGATGACAAAACTTAGAATTTTGATGAAACAATAAGTACTTTTAGAGATACCAAATTGGAAAGATCAGAGTCAGATAGGAAAGTGACTCCCCTTGAGATTAGAAATCTCCCCCTAAGTCATATACTTGAGATTTTTTTTTAAAGATATTTAGTATTAAATATGGGTTTCTGGGGTAGAGAATTTCTTACCAAATTTTCTTAGGTTGCTTGACTTGATTTATTAGTTTCTCAAATAAGGATTTAGTTCCCCCTGGTTCAGATAGGTCCTGAAAAATGACTTAGACAATGCAATAATTTTATGTCAAAATGTAAGCAGTGCATTTCTGAGATTTAGATAAAGTAATTCATCAAAAGACTTCTATTTAATTCTCTCTCTTTTTGTCAGACTCAAAAAGTAATAAATTCAAAATTTCATTGATAAGAAGAAAAACAGTACATAGTACAACAAGAAAAGAAGCAAAAGAAAAATCCTTAGATCCAAAAACACTTAGGAAAAAAAATACATAGAAATCCTAGAGTGTCTAAGGGTTAGATGGAGGAGGCATCCTCTGAAGTAGCTCAGCTAGCAGACTCTGAATGCTGGAGTTGACCTGATCCTGTTTGTTGAGTCTGGCTCTGACCAGTTGTTGTTCCTTCTGCAACTCTTCCAGAGTCATGATGACTAGAGAAGCAAGGTCAGCTATTGATGACTCTCCTTGAGTAAGAGCAACCTAAGCGGTCTTCTCAGCATCTTTAGCAGCTTTCTGAGCAGCTTCAACGACCATTACTTCTGCTTCGACTTTCTCTTTGGCAGCAACTTCTGTAGTGCTTTCTCAGTAGCCTCCCTGGAAGTAACTTCTATAGCTTCCCTTTTAGTCTTCTCAATTGCTTCCTTCGCTATAAGAGCCTCTAGCTTTTCCTCAACACCTCTAATGAAGTCACTTGTGACTTGTTCAGATAGGCCCTTCAGCTTGAACATTTTACAAGTCATCCATCTGATGAATCCGTTCCAGTTAGTCCTTACTTCAAAAGGATTGTCACTGGCGTTGGATTCGATAGAGAGCTTCTTGAACCTAGAAGCTGAACTCTCTGAGAATTTGGCTAATGCCTCACCAAATGAGGGTAGTGTGATTTTGGGTTCAGGAATTGGTTCAGAGGGTTCTGGAATTGGTTCAGAGGGTTCTGGTACAGACTGAGTTCTTTCAGAATCAGTTTTGGCTTGAAGGTATTTAAGGTTTGGGGAGGTTGGGTCAAGGTTATCTGAACCAGAGTGTTTAGAGTTAGAAGTAAGGTCATAATAAGGAGTGGAGATAAGGGTGGCGGAAAGGGATGGTGATAAGGGTTCGTTGAACATGATGGCTTCAGAATGGGGGATGGATGTTGTTTGGAGGTTAAAGAAAAGTAATGAAGGAGAAGATGTGATGGTTCTGAGAGGGATGAGGTCAGAGGTAGTGGGTTCTTATGGGTTTGGTTCAAAAAGGATTGGTATAGAAGGTGTTGGTTCAGATGAGGTAGGGAGTGAGGTTGTTGGTTGTTGAGATTTGTATTTTTATTTGGGAGATATAATGTGTGTGATAGGTGGGGTGGAGGATGTTGTAACTGTGGTTGAGAGTGTGGGGGTGGTAGAGGGAGTGATGATGCAAGTTGCCTAGAGCCAGAGGGATGTGGAGCTTCTGAGATAAATAACTTACTAGACAGTGCTGAAGAAGAGGTCAAAGGCACTGGCTTCTTCTTGGTTGCTGAAGACTCTCCCAGCTTAAGAATCTTCTTCTTCTGAACTGTCGTCTTCTGGGAAGGTTCTCTCTTTCTCTTTAGGAAGTTAGGAGGCTGATTTGGGAGCCAATCCAAGCTGAAGCCAGAGATGTCAAAGCCTTGAGCTTCCAGATCTTGTAGATAACAAGCTATAACTTCTGGAGGATCAATCTTTGAGAAGAGATACATCTCATTCGCTTTTTTTCTTTGGTCCTTCAGAGCTTCCCAGGAGGTGTTTCTGGTGGGGTTTGACACGGACCTTGTCAATTAGTCCCATACTCTTCAAATTCCTCCCATTGAGAGGCTTCCCAATGTCCACAATGATGCCTTCCATCAGATTCAAAGAAATGAGATGATCCACCAGACCACTCTCAATCAAAACATCTTAAATTAATCTTCCTAGAGGGATGTACTTCCTTGGCTTCATGTTGTTCCTGGTGTCTCTGACGGAGTCTCTTAGATATTTGAAGAGGAGAGAGGGTAGGTTGACCTTCATACCTTTTTGAAGATAATTAATGATGCACTTCTGATCTGTGTTAACATAGTCATAAGAGCTGGATGAAGGACGGTGGTGGATGCATTCCAGAATCATCTTGAGCTACATCCTCAGATTCTGGTGAAACTCTTGATTCTTGGAGGATGTTCGTCCTTCAGGGTTCTGACAGAAGATGGCGGGGATGATTTCCTGGGACATGTACTTAGCCCTAGGGTTTATGTTGTAGATTCTTCTTCCCCCAGTGTAGCGGTAAATTATTGATCACTGAGCTATTGGTTAACTCAACGTCAATAAAACCAGAGTTGCCACCCTACTTTTATTGTTTCCAAAGTAAAATGGAAAAGTACGAACAAAACCCAAAGATAAGAAGTTTTCAAATCAAAAGTAATAAAATGTTAGAGATTACAGGTAAGGGGGTTGGTTACACAGAGGGAAGGTATTAGCACCCAAAGTGTCCAAGGTACTCCTAGGGAGCCTTTTTTGTATGCAAGTGTTTTAGTTGAAAAAAATGTTTGCTAATAAAAATAGAATGAGGGGGTGAGAAAAGAATTAATTAATTACTTTGTGTTTGACAAGACCTTCGGTCTTATGCCTACGTACCAACATAAAAATGAGGGATCAAAACCTCGTAGTTCGTGGTAAAAAATTCAAAGATGGGTGGATTGATTTTAACAAAAGCTTAAAGGTCTTTTGTTATCAAAGGGAGAATACTCAACCAAACATCGACCGATAATGAGGACTTTGCAACATTTAAGAGGGAGAGCTCCAACTTGGATTCAATCAACAAGTATGCCACTAACCCCTAATAAATGGAAATACTTACAATCAATATATCATGGAATGGGAGAGTTATATCTCAACCAAAGATAACTCGAATCTAAATGCTCTCTTTTGAAAAGTTAAAAGGAAAAGGCACAAAGTGTCCACAAGGATTAGATGAGGTTGTTAGTTCTTTTTGTCTTTTAGAAAATAAGGTAAATATAATTAAGTTTATTCACAAGTTTAATTAATAAAATGTTTTGAAAATCAATGGCATAAGGCCAAGGTTTCTACTCATTAAAACAAGTCTACGTTGAAAACAACAAGCAAAGAGAGTTTTAAAAATGAGGGAGAGATTTTGAAATTTAAGAAGTAGGAAGAGATGAAGGGACTATCCTAGAAAAGATTTAAAAGTTTAGAGTTGAAAAGATCTAACCAATGGGAAGCATCCATAAGACAAGAATGTCAGATAGAAACCCATTTCCTTTAGACTGTCAAGCAAGCAATAAATCTTTAATCATCCAAGCAATTAATAAGAAGACTAATGGCATTAAATAAAGATAACCAAACATCCAAGCAAGCACTCCAAAAGCAAGCGGTCTTCAATGTCCTTTAAATGTATCAGATGAAATATCCCTTGAAACAACTCAAAGAGAAAGCATCAGATAAAAACAACAAGATTAAAATAACAACTTAAGCATAGAGACAAAGATGCATCAGATAAACCAAGGGGAGTCTCAAGCTTGTATTAAATGAATGTCATTGGCCAAGAAAGGTCTCAAAGTAATGGCATTGGCCAAGAATCTCCAAAGCACATGGATGTTACCTACTCTAAGTTCAAGTATCATATCAAGTCATAGACAGAGGTCCAACAGTCCACCAATGTATTTTTTAGGGTTTTTGTTTATATTAAGTATTTTAAGGTCCTAAGACCACAAACAAGACAAAATCACAAGCACAAATATAATACAAGCACAAAATATGGCTCAAGTGAGCAAAGTGAAAATGACTGAAACATAAACAACCTGCATGAATGTAAATGGAAATGAATGATAAAGTGCATAAATTTAAATTGAATTTAAGGTAAATGGAATTAAAAATAAAGCAATATAAAGAAATGTTAGTGAATGTTAGTGGGAGAAGAAAATTGTTTTTAAGTTATTTTTTGGAGAACACTCAACCATCCTTTCACAAGCATGAAGATATGAACGTAGACATCAATCATGAGAAAGGCTCCAACTTGAATAAATCAATAAGTATGCCATTAGCTCTCATAAATGGAAAAGTTGTAAAATCTTCACACAATGCCATGAGGAATGGGAGGCTTACAATCTCACTTACAAAAATGCTATGCCTTTTGGGATAAATTTAGCTCTATGTTAAGCAATCGTAATTGGACTTATGTAGAAGTCACAACTATCTGAGGTCAGGCAATAATAATATTGGTGTTAATGCATGCTAGAGACAAGGTATCAAGACCAAGCTCCTAAAGTATACCACAAAAAAAAAGAGGGGATGAACCTATCTCAATCAAGCCCATGTTGATTCATCTGACACAAGGTCATTGATGAATCAACTAGCATTATGATATTTGAGAAGTCATTGGCCAATGAGAGATAGAGGAAGAAGGAGATGAAGATGAAGATGAAGTGAAAGAGAGTCCTGAATTGATTAAGGGATGAACCTCACTTGATCAATACCATTCATTCATTTAGAGGGATGAAGTTCAAACTTCATCAACCCCCTAAATCCAATGATATTGATCAAATTAATGTCCAATTCAACCAAGATCAAGGCCAAACAGAAGTTGAGTCAACACAAAGTCAATCAAAAGCTCAATAAAACATTAAGGCAATTAAATCAATTAAAATCAAATTTTAAATGAATAAAAATACATTTTAAAAGGGAAAAACCTCAAATCCCTTCAAATCACCAAAAAAATGGCAAAGGGATTTATCATAGGTCAAAAAAGGTCAAATGACCATTGACTAATTTTTTTTTGGCATTTTTGAAGAGTCAAAAGTATTTAAAATCAATTAAAAACAAGTCAAGAATCACAAAATTCATTAAAAATATCAAACTCAATTCAAAAAATAATTTTAATTCATAAAATGAAAGAGGAAATTATTAATGAAATTTTGGTGAAAGTCCCATATTTTTTGGATTAATATTGAAATTATAATGAATTAAATGAGAAAACGGTATTTAAAATAATTAAATCAAAAAATCAATTAAACCAAAAAAATGAGGGCCATCAGATTTTCCTCATTAATTGAGGTTGCATATCTGATGGTCAATGCGCGCTATCCACCATAGTCCTGAGTCAAAGCGCGTATACAAATGGTAATCAAGATCAAAGGCTGAGATTATAACGTGGCCATGGGATCAAACGGCTTGGACAATGCCAATGCACCACCGGAACCCTAGCTTCGGTCGTCTTCTCCGGCCATGTCACCGGACTGGTCAGGATCAAAGTGTCACCAAAATTTATGGATCATACACTATTTTGAAGAGAAAATCACGAGGATCTCGAATATGACCTCCAATTTCTCCAACTCTCACTCTATAAGAAGATATGTGGAGTTGAAAATTGAGGTTCCATAACTAAGTTGCTTCGATTCAACCTCAAAGCAACTCAATCTCAATGCCTACATTGGTAGGACTTCAGCCAACCAAAAATAAAGCATAAATGTTAAAAAATGAGTGAGAATCGAATAAGGAAAGTTTGAGAAAATTCACCTTCGGGTGGTGACTTTTGAACTAGATCTCAATGCAATTACACTTGGCCTTGATTCCTCTTGCTTGCAGGAGATGATTGATATGAAAAAGGATGTGAACCCTTGGAGTTCTAGTTCACAAATAGAATTTTAACTAGAAGCTAGATTTCAAAGAAATATTCAAGGTGTTCTTTCAATGGTGGCTATGGGATTGCTGAGCAAAGCTTGGGCAAGGGTCCTCCTCAATTCTAAGGCAATGGGGCTCATTATATAGGCAATGCAAAGTGATTTCCACACCATTCAAATTTGAATCCAAAAATAGAAACTGGTGTACATGGGTGCATGGCATGTCCTTAGGCCCAAATGATGATTTCAATAAGTCCAAATTCGTGCACAATTGATGTTGAGATCATAACATGAAGCCATGCAAAGGTGTTTGAAAATTGAGTTCAAAAGTTGCCAAATTGGGTCACGCAAAGAAGCCATGTGCAAGTCTTAAAATGTTTCTCCAAATGAGATGATCTTGAGCTCTATGGAAATCTAGAATGAAGGGAAACAACTTTGATGTTTGAACTTTTTCCATTTGAAGCTTGGAACTTAGTGATTTCTGACCTTGAAGTTGGAGGAATCAAATATACTTGAAATTTTTTTAAGTTAAAAGTAAAATGACCCATTTTTCCACCTTGAATAACTTTTGCTATGAGCTCCAAATAAATTTGGTTCCTTCTTCAAAGTTGTAGCTATTTCAATTATATTCAATTTGGTCACAAATTTAACACCATGTGAAGCTTACATGATGAAGTTATGGATTTTAGAAGTTGAGGAAAATTGCTTGTTCAATGATGATGACCAAAATGAACCTATAACGTTTTCTCATGGAACATGCCCTTGAAAGTGTAATTTGACATTTTTCAAAGAAGAAAGGTTTAATAAGACATATTTAAATTAATCATGAAACTTGAATCATCTTCATATCATAAAAATTGAGTAAGTTATGGTTTTTGGAAGTTGACCTTCTATTTAGGGCACAAACAAAATGACCTATAATCATTCACCATAAAAAATGACTTTCCAAGAAAAAATAGCTATTAATGCAAACATGAAAGTTGTTTGGAATGTCATAAAGAGTAAGTTTTATCTTGGAATCAGTTTCATATTATAAAAATCGTAGGAGATAGGGTCTAGGGAACCCTAAATTTGACCAACTGACTTTTCTGGTCAACCTCCTTAAACCAACTTACAAACTTGAAGTTATTTTGATCTTTGGGGTTCTTTGAGGACAATATATGCTTATGATGAAGTTCAATGAAGTATACCATAATATCTTGACCAAATGTTGAAGAAACTTTCTAAGGAAGTCACACAAGATACCCAAATGAATTAGGGCTTCCTTGACAAACAAGCTTGAAACTCTTGATGAATTCTTGATAAAAATAACAAATAAAGAACATGGAGATCCATATATGATTCTTAGAACCAATGTGGACCTTTGCTTGCTTTATACCTTGCCCTGAGGGTTTCAAACCCTACTTGTGAGCTTGATGAGGCATAGGTGGATACACACTACTTACAAAAGAAACAAAACTACACTAGACATATTTTTTTGGTAATTTTGGTTAGTGAACAAAGAAAAAATAAAGTATGATACAATCACAAATGCTTGGTGATCTCTCCCAATGCAAACCAATGAATGATAGGTGAGGAGGATGCCAACATGTGATCCCAATGCCAATGCAAATATGATGAGATGGCATGAGGGATATTAGGGTCAAAATTGGGGTCTTACAGCTGCCCATATTTAAGGCCATTTATCCGGGGATGTGAAGGTTAAAACCTTCATATCAACACGGTAGAATGGACTTAAATAACAACACCAAGAAACAAACTTTGTTCCCTAAGAGACCTCATGATACATATGATATGAATGCAAAAATAATCTTTATGGGGATATATGCCACAAAGGAAAAGAATCCGAGAGAGATTGAAAGTCCACATGAGTACAATGCATTCCATAAGGAAAACTCACTGGGGAGACAGAGACTCTGGGGATAAAAAGTTATGCATTGGCCAGGTTACAACTTAAAAACTACTGGAGACGTGAGGGGATTCCATGAAAATAAATCAATGGAAAGACTCAAACTGGGAAAAAGAATCTACATGTATCGGGATAAAACCAACACAACAAGTGTAGATGTTTTTGATTGGCTGCATTTTGTGTTAAACCACTAACTGTACTCTGATGTCTTGACTGATGTCATGACATGCTTGAGTAGTATGCTATAGGATTAGCTAATACAGGATTTACTAAATGTCAAACTGAATGTTATGACATTCATCCCTGACAGCAGATACTGAATTATAGGCCAGTTAGTTTTTCTGGTATAGTTCAGTATTTATTTCAGGCTGCTGTTTCAGGAAACCAACAGTTGAGCTAGAATTTAGAGACCTAGCATATGGCCTATGTTCTGGACGTCAAACTGAATGTTATGACATTCATTCCTGACAGCATATGCTAAAGTGTAGGCTAGTTAGTTTTTCTGTTTCTGTATTTATCTCAGGCTATTTTTCAGGAATCTAACAGTTGTGCTAAAATCCAGGAAACTAACAACTGTGCTAAAATTAAGAGGCCTAGCATATACCCTATTTGTTAGCACCCTAATATGTGGAAATTAGGTTAACTTGCTTAACCTTAATTTTAGGAAATTCAAGTACAAGGCCCAAGTGCTGCATTATAAAAGGATGGCAATCCTACTTTCAGCAACTCAGGGATTTCGATGTGTGAAGCATTAAATACATCATTGTATTTCATAGCTGTAGTTTTTATTGTCTCTTGTATTAGGTTTTACTTGTGAGCCAAGCAATTATCACCTAGATGATTGCATTGGATTAGGGTGTTCATTGAGTTATAATAGGTGTGTCACTCTAAGCTTTTAAGCGTGAGTGCTGTGTTTCTTGATTAAAGCTTTTAAGCACAATCAAGAGTTGTTTGAAGTATAACTTCACCACTATCTTTAAACTTATTAAAGGTTGAAATCACTATTGTGATTGAGGGGGAGTGAGTAGGAACTCAGGTCTTAGTTTAGATTGAAATTCCATTGGGTAGGTCTTAAGTGATAGGATTAAACCGTTGGTTTAAGTCCTGAATTAATACCTCTTATAGTGGATTTCCTCCCTGGCTTGGTAGCCCCAAGACGTAGGTGTGTTTGTCACCGAACTGGGTAAACAATTCTCTGTGTTATTTACTGCACTTTACATTTACCTTCTGCATATATTACCTGTCTGCGCAGAATTGGATGTCATAACATCCAGTGTGACATTGATAGTCTGTTACTAGAATTTCAATTGGCATCAGAGCAGGCACCCTGCCTGTTAATTTCTGGGTGAGATCTAGGGACGTTACTTTCTAGTACCATGGACAAGGATGTTGGATTCTCAATTAGACCACCCATGCTGGATGGTTCTAACTATGATGACTGGAAACCTCGTATGATAGCCTTCTTGAGGTCTCTGGATAGCAAGGTCTGGAGAACTGTCAACAAAGGATGGGAACATCCAACGAAGACAGGTAAAGATGGAATCACTATGCAAATTCCTGAAGAAGAGTGGGACAAAGAGCAAGAGGCATTAGCCCTTGGAAACTCCAAGGCCTTGAATGCACTGTTCAATGGAATAAATAAGAACATTTTCAGACTGGTGCATCACTGTGAACTGGCTAAAGAAGTTTGGGATACCCTCAAAACAACTCATGAAGGTACCTCCAAGGTAAGGATGTCTAAACTCCAGATGCTGACTACTAAGTTTGAAAATCTGAGGATGAAAGAGGATGAGACTATTCATGACTTCCACATGAATATTCTTGAAATTGCCAACACTTCTGGAGGTTTAGGAGAGAAAATGTATGAAGAAAAGCTTGTAAGAAAGATTCTCAGATCATTGCCCAAGAGATTTACCATGAAGGTCACTACTATAGAAGAGGCTCAAGATATCTGCAATATGAAGGTTGATGAGCTTATTGGTTCTCTCCAAACTTTTGAAATGGGCTTATGTGAGAATGTTGAAAAGAAAAACAAAAGCATATCTTTTGTATCAAATACTGAAGAGGATTCAGAAGAAGGAAATATTGGAGGTGATGAAAGTATATCAGAAGCTATAGCCATGCTTGGAAGACAGTTCAACAAGTTCATAAAGAAGATTGATAAAAAAGGTAGACCAAATGTCAAGAACACCTCGTCTGACATCAGTAGAAGATCAACATCTGAAGAAAAGTTCAACCAAGGCAAAGGAATCCAGTGTCATGGATGTGAAGGTTTTTGACACATTAGAGCTGAAAGTCCTACCTTCCTCAAGATGCAAAAGAAGGGACTATCTGTCACCTGGTCTGAGGGAGACTCTGAGAGTGAATCAGAAGGAGAATCTGCAAAACATGTCACTGCACTAACTAGTGTCCGTGCCTCTGATGATGACTCAAGTGGAGATGAACTTACATTTGATGAACTTCCTGCTTCATATAAAGAGTTATGTGTCAAAAGTGCAGAAGTGTGTATAAAAGGAGAAAAGCAGACAAAACTCATCAAGGAGCTGGAAGCTGAGAAGAAGAAGCATCTGACAATCATAGATGGTCTAAATGGTGAGATATCCTTGCTGACCTCTAAGCTAGATCAAATGACAAAATCCATCAGAATGCTGAATAAAGGAACTGACACTTTGGAAGAGATTCTAAAGGTGGGTCAGAAATCAGGAGCCATGTCTGGTTTAGGCTTTATTAAGGAATCCTCATCTGAATTCAAAAGATCAAAGGCTGAAGTTCAGAAAATCAAGCAGAAGTCACAACCAATGTCATAACCTCATGGAAACAGGAGGAGTAACCATCAAAAGAAGAAATTTCAAAGATGGAGATGCCACTACTGTTGCAGATTTGGTCACATAAAACCATTCTGTTACAGGTTGCATGGTTATCCTAACCAGACCCCTCAAGTCAGACCTAAGCAGAAGGCATCTAAGCATAATGCCCCCATCAAGAAACAACAATGGGTTGCTAAATTAGCTCACACAGCTCTAAGGGCATCTACCAGAGAAGACTGGTATTTTGACAGTGGTTGCTCAAGACATATGACTGGGATGAATAACCTGTTGGTTGATATACAACCTCATACTACCAGTTATGTGACCTTTGGTGATGGAGCTAAAGGAAAAATCAAAGGCGTTGGTAAGCTGGACAGTCCTGGAGTTCCAGAACTGAATAATGTGTTGTTAGTAAAAGGACTAACTGCTAATCTCATCAGCATAAGCCAGCTATGTGATCAAGGTTTCTATGTTCAGTTCACTAAGGAAGTATGAGTTGTGACAAATGGAGATAATCAGGAAGTTATGAGAGGATCCAGATCCAAAGATAACTGCTATCTATGGGAACCTAAAGTCTCAAACTACTCCTTAATGTGCTCCTTAGCCAAGGAAGAACAGGAAGTGAAGTTTGTGCATAGGAAGCAGTTAGAGGAATCCCAAAGTTGTTTATTGATGAAGGAAAAGTCTGTGGAGAATGTCAGGTTGGCAAGCAAACCAAGATGTCACATCCTAAGCTAGGACATCCTATAACATCCAAAACTTTGGAACTTTTGCACATGGACTTAATGGGACCTATGCGGGTTGAAAGTCTTTGTGGGAAGAGATATGCTTATGTGGTTGTTGATGACCATTCCAGATACACATGGATAAGCTTCATCAGAGAAAAATCAGATGCATTTGATGTCTTCAAAGATCTATGCATCAGACTCCAAAGGGAAAAGGATAGTTGTGTTATCAGAATAAGAAGTGATCATGGGAAGGAGTTTAAGAATTCCAAGTTTGATGGTTTCTGCTCAGCTGAAGGGATAAGTCATGAGTTTTCCTCACCTATTACTCCTCAGCAAAATGGAGTAGTTGAAAGGAAAAACGAAACTATTCAAGAATCTGCTAGAGCTATGATTCATGCAAAGAAGCTTCCTATGCACTTTTGGGCTGAAGCTATGAATACAGCCTGCTATGTTCATAACAGAGTTACCTTGAGAAAGGGAACCTCTTCCACCCTGTATGAAATCTGGAAAGGCAGAAAACCTACTGTGAAGTACTTTCATATCTTTGGAAGCAAATGTTACATTCTTACAGATCGTGAACAGAGAAGAAAAATGGACCCCAAAAGTGATGAGGGTATATTCCTGGGATACTCTACTAACAGCAGAGCATACAGAGTTTTCAACTCCAGAACTAATGTCCTAATGGAATCCATAAATGTTATTGTTGATGATAAAGATGAAGAATCCAATGTCATAGAGGATGTTGGAACATTCCTTGAGACTTCAACAGAAATACCAGTCAAGACTGAAGATGTGGAGGATACTCCTCCTGAACTTGAGTTAGAAGCATCCAACAAGGTGCCTTCTATCAGGATTCAGAAAGACCACCCTAAGGATCTTATGATAGGAGATCCCAATAGTGGTGTGATTACCAGATCACGGGAGAATAACTCAAATTCCTGCTTTGTATCCAAGGTTGAGCCTAAAAATGTGAAAGAAGCTCTGACTGATGAATATTGGATCAATGCTATGCAAGATGAACTGGAGCAGTTTAAAAGGAATGAAGTGTGGGAGTTAGTTCCAAGACCTGAAGGGACTAACATCATTGGTACCAAGTGGATTTACAAGAACAAGTCTGATGAGAAAGGAGTAATCACTAGAAATAAAGCAAGACTAGTGGCACAAGGGTATACTCAAGTTGAAGGGGTTGATTTTGATGAGACTTTTGCACCTGTTGCAAGACTTGAGTCAATAAGGTTGCTGTTAGGTGTTGCATGCATTCTGAAGTTCAAATTGTTCCAAATGGATGTGAAGAGTGCCTTTTTAAATGGCTACTTGAATGAAGAAGTCTATGTGGAACAACCTAAAGGGTTCAGTGATCCTAACCTACCAAAACATGTGTACAAGTTGAGGAAAGCTTTGTATGGGTTGAAGCAAGCTCCTAGAGCTTGGTATGAGAGGTTGACTGAATTTCTGACTACTAATGGTTACAGAAAAGGAGGGATAGATAAGACCTTGTTTGTGAAGGAGGAAGATGGAAAAATCATGATTGCCCAAATATATGTGGATGATATTGTCTTTGGTGGAATGTCAGATAAAATGGTGAAACATTTTGTTAACCAGATGCAATCTGAATTTGAAATGAGTTTGGTTGGGGAATTGACGTATTTTCTTGGACTGCAAGTTAAACAGATGGAAGATTCTATGTTTCTCTCCCAAAGCAAATATGCCAAGAACATAGTTAAGAAGTTTGGTATGGATAATGCTAGTCACAAAAGAACTCCTGCACCTACTCATTTAAAGTTAACTAAAGATGAAGGAGGTTCTAGTGTTGATCAATGCTTGTATAGAAGCATGATAGGTAGTCTACTATATCTAACTGCCAGTAGACCTGATATTGCCTATGCAATTGGTGTGTGTGCTAGATACCAAGCAGAACCCAAAGTGAGTCACGTAAATCAAGTCAAGAGGATTCTCAAGTACATCAATGGGACTTGTGATTATGGTATGCTATACTCTCATGGCTCTGAGCCTATCTTATCTGGGTATTGTGATGCTGATTGGGCTGGGAGTGCTGATGACAGAAAAAGCACATCAGAAGGATGTTTCTTCTTAGGAAACAATCTCATATCGTGGTTCAGCAAGAAACAGAACTGTGTATCATTGTCCACTGCAGAAACTGAGTACATAGCAGCTGGAAGCAGTTGTTCCCAACTGGTATGGATGAAACAGATGCTGACTGAGTACAATGTCTCTCAGAATGTCATGACATTATTCTGTGACAATCTCAGTGCCATCAATATTTCAAAGAATCCTATCCAACACAGCAGGACCAAACATATTGACATTAGACATCACTTCATCAGAGATCTGGTGGAAGACAAAGTGATTACCTTGGAACATGTAGCAACTGAACTACAACTTGCTGACATATTTACAAAGGCCTTGGATGCTACTCAGTTTGAAAATTTAAGGGGAAAGTTGGGAATATGTCTCTCTGAGGAATTATAGCAACTAAGGATGTTTGGAATGTACTGTTTAATATCTCAAATTATTAAACAATTGAAAGTGTGCTCTGATTGGTCAACAGATAATAGTTATTTCACTTGCCACAAGTGTGTTCACAAGATGTTATGTGAGATATCCTATGTACCTGCTGGAGTTAAAGAACATGTTCATGCAGGAGTGTTTCAAGATGTCATACACAAAGTCATGGCATCTGATATGGTTGCACCTGCTGTGAAGCAAGAGCGTGTGTCTACTTGATCACAACTGTGAAGCAAGATCAAGCGGGTGTCGTCTTGATCAAAGTTGTAAAGCAAGATCAAGAGTGTGTATTCTTGATTGAAATTGTGAAGTAAAATCAAGTGTGTATTTCTGATACTTGCTTGTATGTTTGTTCCTTTTGGTCTGAATTAAGAGACCTAGCATATGGCCTATGTTCTGGACGTCAAACTGAATGTTATGACATTCATTCCTGACAGCATATGCTAAAGTGTAGGCTAGTTAGTTTTTCTGTTTCAGTATTTATCTCAGGCTATTTTTCAGGAATCTAACAGCTGTGCTAAAATCCAGGAAACTAACAACTGCGCTAAAATTAAGAGGCCTAGCATATACCCTATTTGTTAGCACCCTAATATGTGAAAATTAGGTTAACTTGCTTAACCTTAATTTTAGGAAATTCAAGTACAAGGCCCAAGTGCTGCATTATAAAAGGATGGCAATCCTACTTTCAGCAACTCAGGGATTTCGAAGTGTGAAGCATTAAATACATCATTGTATTTCATAGTTGTGTTTTTTATTGTCTCTTGTATTAGGTTTTACTTGTGAGCCAAGCAATTATCACCTAGATGATTGCATTGGATTAAGGTGTTCATTGAGTTGTAATAGGTGTGTCACTCTAAGCTTTTAAGCGTGAGTGTTGTGTTTCCTGATTAAAGCTTTTAAGCACAATCAAGAGTTGTTTGAAGTATAACTTCACCACTGTGTTTAAACTTATTAAAGGTTGAAATCATTGCTGTGATTGAGGGGGAGTGAGTAGGAACTCAGGTCTTAGTTTAGATTGAAATTGCATTGGGTAGGTCTTAAGTGATAGGATTAAACAGTTGGTTTAAGTCCTGAATTAATACCTCTTATAGTAGATTTCCTCCCTGGCTTGGTAGCCCCCAGACGTAGGTGTGTTTGTCACCGAACTGGGTAAACAATTCTCTGTGTTATTTACTGCACTTTACATTTACCTTCTGCATACATTACCTGTCTGCGCAGAATTGGATGTCATAACATCCAGTGTGACATTGATAGTTTGTTACTAGAATTTCAACAAGAAACAACCACGGGGAATGGCGTAAATCAGAACAAGGCTGAAATACCCAAACACAAAAGGAAATTCGATTTCACAAAGAAATATGAATCCAAACTCAACTAGGGAAGAAAAAACTTCAACACAGGAGTAGAAGAGATATAGTATCTACCGCCTGTTACTGGGTAGGAATATAATACACTCGGGAAGACGAGCATCCACTATCGGTTAGGGTAAACATATCAAGGATGACTCGTTGAGAAAAATGAGGAATATTCAACACCGGTTACTAGGTAAGAAGAGCCTACTGGGGGGAAATGAAGAAATATGATTTACGACTATCTGCGGGGATAGATGACCGAAGGAAGAATATTTATTACCGGTTAGGGTAAACATATCAAGGATAGACTTGCCGGGGAGAATATTTGTTACCGGTTAAGGTAAACATATCAAGGATAGACTCGCAAAGAAATAGGGTTTACATCTACCGGTTACTGGGCAGAAGACCAAAGGAGAGAGTATCTGTCTCCAGTTAAGGTGAACATATCAAGGATAAACTCAGAAGGAAGAATACTTGTCATCGGTTAAGATGAACATATCAAGGATAGACTACCAAAAAGGAGGAAAAACCACCAAATTCCCGAAGAAGAATATCTGTTACGGTTAAGGTAAAGATATCAAGGATAAACTTGCTGGGAAAGAATAGGATTTACAACTACCGGTTACTGGGTAGAAGACCAAAGAGAGAATATCCGTCACCGGTTAAGGTGAACATATCGAGGATAAACTCAGAAGGAAGAATATCCGTCATCGGTTAAGATGAACATATCAAGGATAAACCACCAAAAAGAAATAGGATTTACAACTACCAGTTATTGGGTAGAAGACCAAAAGAGAGAATATTTGTCACCGGTTAAGGTGAACATATCAAGGATAAAATCGAAAGGAAGAATATTTGTCACCGGTTAAGATGAACATATCAAGGATAAACTTGATGGGGAAAGGAAAATGAATCCGCTGGAGAAATCAAAGAAGTAAATTACCTTTTACCAGTTAGGGTAAATTAACACAGGTAAAGTACTCAACATCAAGAAGGATGTTACCAGTTACTAGGCAATAAACTCTTGGGAAGACCAAAAGATCTATCTAGGTAAGAACTAGAAGAAAAAAACGGTCAAACAAGACTCAATCCAATGAGGATATAACTCAAGGGGAGTAGTTCCATCAAGATAATAAATTGGGGAGGAAACAAAAATAATAATCATCCACGAGGAAATAACTCAGTGGGGAAAAAGAAAGGATAAACTCTTTCTGCTTAAGGGGATGACACTCTACATTGAAGGAGGACATACACACCAAATCAGCATGGGGAAATGATATCACCAAAGCAGGGGATCAAAAAAATTAGGTCAATGCGTAAATCTTCACAATGAAATATCTGATGTTATGCTTATGCATGTATATGCATGAATATGTATATGATTATGCTGACAAACGAGGACAAAGGATACAAAACACTAAATATCCAATCATCACAAGTATATACTCGGCTAATCTCAATAAGATGGGAACACCAACTAGAGAACCTGGTAGGGATGAAAATAAATCATCGAGGATATAAATCATAATCTTCAAATAATAAACTCCCTGGGAATAACACACAGGCAAGTAATCAAGGAAGGCTAGGGATATAACAATCCAAATCAATGCTCAAGTCTGATTGGGGGGAAGACACAGAGAACATGCATCCGACCAAAAACTGTTGAAGACTAAGCGCTCAGAGGAAATGAAGAATATATATATATATATATATATATATATATATATATATATATATATATATATATATATATATATATATATATATATATATATATATATATATATATATATATCAGTAGCAATCATGGGGATCAAAATAGACCCAACTTCAAAACTCAGCTCTTAGGAGAGGAGGAAATAACTGCTAGGGGATAAGAAAAGATTGACAAGATCTTGCTTAAAGCTCAAACTCTCTAGGAGAGGAGAAAATACAGATTGATAAATCTGTGGGGGACGAAAGCAACTGGTGAGAACTGTAAGACCCTAATTTTGACCCTAAGATCCCTCATGCAATTTCATCATATGCACTAGCATTGGGATCACACATTGACATCCTCCTTACCCCTCTTTCATTGGGTTTGTTTTAGGAGAGATCACCAAGCACCATGTGATTGTATCATACTTGTATATTATCATTTTACTAACCAAAATACCAAAAATATGTCTTTGTATTTGCCTAACTCTTTTGTAGGGAGGGCATGATCCCCATTGATCTATCAAGTTCACATCTAGGGTTTAAGACCCTCATGGATAAGAGCACAACCAAGGAATGATCCACAATGGCTCTAAGCATAATATATGAGTCCCCATGATCTTTACATGTTATTTTGATCAAGATTTCTTCAAGAGTTTGGAGTTTGTTTGCCTTGGAAACCCTAGTTTGTCTGGGTATCTTGAGTAACTTCTTCGACAAGCTTCCTCACCAATTGATCAAATTTATTAAGGGAAACTTAAAGGTTTCATCATATTATACATATATGATATACCATAAGCCTAAGAAGTCAAGAGAGTTGCAAATTAGCAAGTTGGTTGATGATGGTTGGCCAGATGAAATCATCTGATAAAAACTGGGTCTCCTTAGACCCTATCTCCTACAATTTTCATCATATGAAAATTATTGCAAGATAAACGTTACTCTAAATGACATTCCAAACAACTTTCATGTTTAGGTCTAGATCTAATTTTGCTTGGAAAGCCATTTTTTATGTTGAAACATTATAGGTCATTTTGTCTAAACCCTAACTTGAAAGTCAACTTCCCAAGGCCATAACTTGCTCGATTTTTATGAGATGAAATATTTACAAGTTGCACAATTAAATTCAATATGTCTACTTCAGCTTTGATGTTTGGAGTGAAAGCTAAATCAACTTTTATGAGCATGTGATATGAGGAAACATTATAGGTCATTTTGGACCAATACCATTGAATAAGTGATTTTCCTCAACTTCAAAAATGCATAACTTTATAATTCTAAATGAAAATGATGTCAAATTGGTGACAATTTTGAAGGTCTTTGAAAGAGATACAACTTTGATGAAGACACTTTTATCATTTGGAGATCACATAAAAAATTAATCAAAGTGGAATATTGAAGTATATGACTTAACACTTAGAAAAAATTTCAACATGTTGAAATTTCCAAACTTCCATCCCAAAATTCATCATGATCCAGGTTCTAAATATAAAAATGTTCAACATAAGAATTGTTCCTCTTGATCTAAGCTTTCTAAGGAGTCCTAATTCATTCATTTTGGATGAAGTTTGCTAGGGCTGCACATGGTGTTAATAGGCCTGCATCAATTGGTAAAATCAAAACTTCAAATGACCATTTCACTTTGCCTTGCCAATCAAGCTTCATTCAGACTTCAGCACAGTTGAATTTGGACCTTAGTGCATTGCTTCATAGGCCTATACATGCCTATGCAAGCATGAACATGACATTGCCAATTTTGGAAGAAATTTCAAGTGTGCAAATAACACTTCAATTTGCTATAAATAGAGAGCCTCTGAGCTCATTTGAGAGGACCCTTGCGCGCTAGCTTTGCTTCCCCTCTTCAAACCCTCAAAATTCAAAGGAAAACTTGATAATTTTCACTTGAAAATTGAGTTTGAATCTCACTATTTGGAGATTCAAATACTCCAGGATCCAAAGCTTTGTACCAATCCTAAACCACTTCTGCAAGCTATTGGAGCAAGATCAAACGTGAATTGAAGCAAGAGAGACCAAGTTCTGCACATCATTGAAGGTATTTTCCATATTTTTTCTTCTCTTCGATTCTCACTTAATTCTCATCAATTCTCTTGGATCTTTGGTTGTTTGAAGTCCTACCAATGTAGGCAAGAAGATTGAGTTGCTTTGAGGTCAAATCGAAGCAACTCAGTTGGCACACCTCAAAATTCAACTCCTCATATCTTTCTATAAATTTGGAGTTAGTTAAAATTGAGGTCAGATTCGTGCTCTACGCCATTTTCTCTTTCATATCATGTCCTCCTTTTTTATTTTAGTCATGGTGATGATTGAACCAGTCCGACGAGGTTCGCCTGAGAAGGTGACCGGCCTTTTGCTCCGGCAGCGAGGTGGCACGGTTCAGAACCATTGATCCTTTTCAAATTGTTTTAATCACATGCGTTGGTTTTGATTACCACTTGTGCGGCGCGCTGACTGAGTTCCATCATGGAACGCACGTTTGTGTCCACTTGATCTACCACCTCAATTAATGAGGGAGATCAAGCGGTCCACGTTTTTTTGTAATTTCTGATTTTCATTTTATTCCTTTGATTTTCATTAATTCATATTAATTTTAATATTGATCCAAAAAATATGAGAGTTTCACCAGAGAATTTTAAGTAAAATCCTCTTTCATATTTTAAATTAAAATTATTTTTTGGATCATTATTAATATTTTTCATGATTTAATTGATTTTGTGATTATTTTTAATTGTTTAAAAATACTTTTAAGTTTCCAAAAATTCTGAAAAATTTTCTCCAAGGTCCTTTGACCTTGTTTGACCTATGATAAATCTCATGGCCATTTCTTTGGTGTTTTGATGAGTTTTTAGAAAATTGACCAACCATATTTAAAT
Source organism: Lathyrus oleraceus (assembly GCF_024323335.1). NCBI lineage: Eukaryota > Viridiplantae > Streptophyta > Magnoliopsida > Fabales > Fabaceae > Lathyrus > Lathyrus oleraceus. The sequence goes on along the minus strand of NC_066583.1, from coordinate 381,504,626 downwards.
TAATGCATTATTTTTAGTATTTTTAAATTGAATAAATACCAAATAATTGTGTTGAGCCATTTTGATTGATTTTTGTAAGTTTGACTTGTGTTGTTGGGCCTTGGTCAAGGTTGATTTGACTTTGCTAGGTTAAGATCATTGAATTTAGGGGATTGATGGAATGTACATTCCATCTCCCAAAATGAATGAATGATCTTAATTTGGTAAAAGTCCTCCTTTGTTCAATTTGAGTTTGATCCACTTTCCCCTTCCTCTTCATCTCATTCCCCTTCTTTATGCATTCATGTCATGGTCCTATGATATCTCTATATCCTAAGGCTGGTTGATTGCAAAATCAACATGAGTATGGATGAGATTAGGCCACTACTTTTGCATATTCTTTTTGTGTGTGGTATGTTTCATGAGCATAGTCCATTAAACTATGTCTCTAACATGCATTAACACCAAAATTATATTGCCCGGCCTCAAATAGTTGTGACTTCTACATAAGTCCAATTACGATTGCTTAACATAGCGCTAAATTTTGACACAAAAGGCATAGCATTCTAGTTAGTGAGATTATAAGTCTCCCCTCTTTCATGGTATTGTATGGAAACTTGGCCTTTTTTCCTTCCTTTGGAAGATGTCTTGGTTCAAGGATCCATGCTTGTGAGAAGTGGGTTGAGTGTTCTCCAAAGAATGACTTAAACAAAAAAGTAAAACAAATACTAACGTCTAACCTATTAACCACTAACACTTAATTTCAAGCCTTTATTTTTAATGCACTTTATTTTTAAACTTTATTCATTTGCCATTGTTCATACCATTCTAATTGTTTATGTTAATGTCATTTTCACTTTGTCCACTTGGACCATATTGTGTGATATATTTTGTTTGTGTATATTGTGTTTGCTTGTGTGGTTTTTGACCATTAATGTACATAATAAGAACAAAAACCCTAAAAAATATCTTGTGTGGACTGTTGGTTTGATCTGAGACAATTGGACTTAGAATTTAGGAAACACTCCCTATGCAAAGGACTTGGCAGATGCCAACTTTGATGTAACCAAGTGCTTGTAATTTGAAAACATCATCTGATACATCATTGAAGATCCATTTGAGTTCATCTGCAACATGATCATTGTGAAGCTGTTACTTTGAACCTGTGATTTAGTGGCATTATGGAATTCATCTGCTACATGGGGCAAATTTGAAGAAGATCATGGAGTTACTAAGCTTGGATGTGGCTATCTTTATTTGATGCCTTGCTCTTCAAGTTGATATTTTGTGCATTGTTTGTTACTTGATTCTAAAGTCCAAGGGAAATTTGGGTTTTTATATGACATTCTTGTCTATTAGATTGCAGCCCATTGGTCAGATCTTTTCAACTCTCAACTTTTCAATTTATGCTTAGGATTAGTCTCTTCATCTCCTTCCCACTTCTTAAATTTCAAAATCTCTCCCTCCTTTTAAAAACTTCTTTCTTTGTGCTTGTTTTCTAAACTTAGACCATATTGCAAACTAGAAACTTTGGCCTTAGGCCATTGCATTTTCAAACTTCTTTTCTTAATCAAATTTGTAAATAAACTTAACCATACTTGACTTAAAACTTTCAAAAGCCAAAAAAGAACTAACTCATTCAAACCATTTTTAGTCCTTTGTGCCTTTCAAACTTAATTTTTGTTAAAAGCAATGTATTCCTTTTGAAATTGATACCACGAACTACGAGGTTTTGATCCCTCATTTTTATGTTGGTACGTAGGCACAAGTCCGAAGGTCTTGTCAAACACAAAACTATAATTAATGAATTATTTTCTCATCCCCCATTCTATTTGTTTGTAAACATCAATTTTTACAAAAAATACATATGCACACAAGAAAGGGCTCCCTAGGACACTTTGGGTGCTAACACCTTCCGTCTATGTAACCAACCCCCTTACCTGTAATCTCTGGCATTTTATTAGTTTTGATTTGAAAACTTCTTATTTTTGGGTTTTGTTCGTACTTTTCCCGTTTCCTTTGGAAACAATAAAAGCGCGATGGCGACTCTTGTTATTTGATGTCTAGCTTATCCATAGCTTGATGATCATGAACTTACCGCTACAAGAACATCAACCAACATGCTGAGCATATGAGATATCTGCTGAGGATCCACATCTTCAAGCTGAGGGGGATATATATATATATATATATATATATATATATATATATATATATATATATATATATATACTTAAAAACCATAAGTCAACGTTGAGAGGAATTTTAGGTCAACACCATATCAAATGGGAGACAACCCTACAGGGGACAACTACATCAAAACTACTCAGAATCAAACACTGTTGGGGACTTCAACAAATATCAACTCTGTGGGGGGCTTCATTGGGGATAAGATCCGTCAGGACAAATCAAGCGCCACACGAGGATGCAATTAGAAACATATTCCTCAAAAGGAAAAACAACAGCCATAAGACTCTTCTTGGAGATTGAGAAATAAACCAATTCCATGGTACCAAAAATATCTACCCGATAATTGGGGACTCTGAGGAGAAACACTACCACAACTATGCAACCACCAAATAAAGGTGTTGGGGATTTGAAAACCAAATAAAGGTTATATCAGAGATCCAAGCTTCAATCATAATAATGCAAACTAAGGATGAAAATATAAATGAAGGCCTCAGCTGAGGAGGGAATGAAGAACTACAAAGAGAATAACACATCAACTTTACTGGGGATGAATGACAGCTGCTCGAAGAGAAAACACCATCAAACAACTGTTAGGGAAGACAACAATGCTTTATACATCAAGACTTACCGTCCTCAAATTTCTATTGACATTCATTTTTGAATTCAAAGTTCTTAAAGTAAATGCCTTATTATTTCAGAAAAAATGTTTATTCATTGATTTATTTTATTTCAAAATTTTCATCATAAAAATACAGTTTTATTAAACTTAAACAAATAAGAATTACAAATAATTGGATAAAGGCTTAACTTTATTTAATAGAATGGTAGTTTGCAAAAGGCAAGACTCCATGGATCTTTATAGAGTTTGAAAATGTTAATTTACATGGAAAAGGGCTACATTAAATTCAATGACCACTACTCTCTCTACCAACTTTTAAATCCACTGTGCTTTTGTCTTCGGTTGAGAGTGATGAATCAGAACCAAACTGGCTAGCAATGTTGTTTCAACAATCAAATCTACCCAGATGCGGTTACTTGCCATAATCCCTAATTTTTTCCCTAGATTTCCCCAAGGTGGGGTATTAAATCTACCGAGATAATTTTTTCTGTTTTATGTCTCTAAATTTTTCCTGGACCGCCCTTTCGGGTTTTCAATCCACCGAGACGCTCAATTTTGCCTAAGCCGCCCTTTCGGGTTTTCAACTTAGCGAGTTGTTCTTTTCTTTTTTAGGCGAAGTATTTCTTGATTGCATCGGTGTCCACAGGACGAGTGAACTCTTCACCATCCATAGTTGTAAGAATCAATGCACCACCTGAGAAGGCTCTCTTAACAACATATGGGCCTTCATAATTAGGAGTCCATTTGCCCCTAGAATCATGTTTGAATGATAAAATCTTCTTGAGCACGAGGTCACCTTCTCGGAACACACGATGCTTGACCTTCTTATTAAAAGCTTTCTTCATCCTCTATTGATATAACTGACCATGACACATGACAATCAATCTCTTCTCTTCAATCAAATTCAACTGATCATATATGCATTGACACCATTCAACTTCAGTCGACTTGGCTTCCATCAATACACGCAATGATGGGATCTCAACCTCTACGGGGAGCATAACTTCCATGCCATAAACAAGAGAGAAAGGGGTTGCCCCTGTTGAAGAGCAGACGAATGTACGGTACCCATGCAAAGCAAAGGAGAGCATCTCATGCCAATCTCTGTACGTCACAACCATCTTCTGGATAATCTTCTTGATATTCTTATTCATAGCTTCAACAACCCCATTCATCTTAGGTCTATAGGGAGAAGAATTATGATGTGATATCTTGAAGTCTTTGCAAATATCTTCCACCATCTTGTTATTCAAGTTCAATCCATTATTAGTAATGATCTTACTAGGCATACCATTTCGGCATATAATCTGATTCTTGATAAACCTTACAACAACTTGCTTGGTCACATTTGCATACGATGCCGCTTCAACCCACTTTGTGAAGTAATCAATAATCACCAGCATGAAACGATGTATGTTTGAAGCTTTGGGCTCAATCATGCCAATCATATCAACTCCCCACATGGAGAAGGGCCACGAAGAGGAAATGACATTCAAAAGTGTCGGAGGAACATGAATCTTATCCATATAAACTTGACACTTATGACACTTCTTTATAAACTTGCAATAGCCATATGCCATTATCAGCCAATAGCAACCTACTCTCAACATCTTCTTCGCCATAGCATGTCCATCGGAATGAGTTCCAAAAGAACCTTCATGGACTTCTGTCATCAATAAGTCTGCTTCATGTATATCCACGCATCAGAGCAGAACCATATCGAAGTTTCTCTTGTAAAGCACATCACCATTCAGGTAGAAGTTGCCAGCTAATCTTCTCAAAGTCTTCTTATCTTTCAAAGATGCCTCAGGCGGGTAAATCTGACTTTGGAGGAAACATTTGATATCATAATACCATGGCTTATCATCTTTGACTTTTTCAACAACAAATGCATGAGCTTGCCTATAAAGATGCATCACAGTCAAATTGGGAACTTTATTCCAATACTTTACCACAATCATGGAATCCAACCTTGCAAGAGCATCTGCCATCCGATTTTCATCTCGAGGGATATGATGAAACTCAACCTGTGTAAAGAAAGTTGATATCCTCCTCGCATAATCTCTATACGATATCAAACCGGGTTGATTCGTCTCCCATTCCCCTTTGATTTGATTAACAACCAAAGTTGAATCTCCATAGACGTCGAGATATTTAATCCTGAGATCAATGGCTTCTTCGAGCCCCATAACGCAAGCTTCATACTCGGCCATATTATTCGTACATTTAAAGGTCAATCTAGCTGTAGACGGGAAATGCATGCTTTAAGGAGTAATAATCACTGCCCCAATGCCATTACCATACGAATTAACAACTCCATCAAATACCATGCCCCAATGGGAACCGGGTTCTGGCCCTTCTTCAAGCAATGGTTTATCACAATATTTCATCTTCAAATATAACATCTCTTCGTCAGGGAAATCAAATTGCACTGACTGATAATCATCAATAGGTTGGTGAGCCAAATTGTCAGCCAAGATACTACCTTTAATAGCTTTTTGAGCTTGGTATTCAATATCATACTCAAATAACAACATCTGCCAACGGGAAATCCTCCCAGTTAAAGCAGGCTTTTCAAATATGTACTTGATTAGATCAATCTTGGATATCAACCAAGTAGTATGATTCAACATATACTAATGCAGACGCTTAGCAGCCCAAGCCAAAGCAAAACATGTCTTTTAAAGCATTGAATATCGAGACTCATAATCAGTGAATTTCTTACTGAGGTAGTAAGTTGCAAATTCTTTCTTACCAGATTCATCTTGCTGACCAAGAACACATCCCATACTCTCTTCAAACACAACCAAATACATGATCAACGGTCTTCCTTCAACAGGCGGAGACAAAATTGGAGACTCAAGCAGATATTCTTTGATACTGTCAAAAGCTTTATGGCAATCCTCGGTTCAATCACAAGACTGATCTTTCTGAAGGAGCTTCAATATAGGCGCACATGTGGCAGTCATATGCGATATAAATCTTGAAATGTAGTTCAAGTGGCCGAGAAAACCTCTATCTTGCTTCTCAGTTTTGGGTGTAAGCATCTCTTGTATTGCTTTGACCTTGGCAGGATCAACTTCAATACCCTTCTCACTAACAATAAAGCCTAACAACTTACTAGAGCGAACACCAAATGTACACTTATTGGGATTCAAACGGAGTTTATACTTCCTCAAATGCTGGAATAGCTTCAATAAATGCTCCATATGCTCATCTTCAGTCCTTGATTTGGCAATCATATCATCAACGTAGACCTCAATCTCTTTATGCATCATATCATGTAAAAGAGTGGTCATGGCTCTTTGGTATGTTGCACCCGCATTCTTCAAACCAAAAGGCATCACTCGATAACAGAATGTTCCCTAAGGCGTAATGAATGTGATCTTCTCCATATCTTTGGGTGCCATCTTTATCTGATTATAACCGGAAAATTCGTCCATAAAAGAGAAGACATTGAACTTAGCTGTATTGTCTACCAACATATCAATGTGCGGTAGAGGAAAATCATCTTTCGGAATGGCTTTATTCAAATCTCTATAATCAATGCATATGCGAACTTTTCCGTCCTTCTTTGGAACTGGCACAATATTGGCCACCCATTGTGGATACTCGAATGTAACGAGGAAACCAACATCAATCTGCTTCTGCACTTCCTCCTTAATCTTTACATCCATATCAGGACGAGTTCTTCTCAACTGGCGGGCATTCTGGTTTCAAAGGCAATCTATGCTCCACAATATCGGTATCAAGACCTAGCATATCTTGATAAGACCAAGAAAACACATTAGAATACTCTCGAAGAAGCTCAACCAACCTCTTCTTAACATCTGAACGAAGTTGTGACTCAATCTTCAAACGGATGAATAGTTCTCTCCTCGTGCTCAACCAAACGGGATAACTCATCAGACACGTCTTCATCATCATTCTCTTCCTCGACTTCAAACACAGGGAAGTCAAAGTTCGGAGAAAGAGTAGGATCATTATGTTCAATGGGTTTGAGAAGCAACCTACATAACGATTTGATATTTTGATTTTAGAAATATGAAGTGCAAATAAATATTATGCAGATGCGGGAAAATTACTTCTTATTTATGCTTTTTGTGATTACCATTTTCAGAAAAAGCAAAAAGTAAAAACAACATAAATGTTGGATGAATAAAACTGCATTTTATTGATGATAATTTGAAAATTCCCAACAATGTTTCACTTCTCACTTAGGCATAGGAGAAGGATTTTTCTATAAACAATAATACATATTACTTTGAATGATGCACAATCACATGAATATCAACAGCAACCCAATTGTTGCAAGTCTGCCCATGTGTTACAAAGTTGGCACAAGCTTCTTCATCTTTGTCTGCATGAATGATGGTGTAGCACCTCAAATTTGCACCTCCCATTTTGTATATACATTTTCATTTTAGGTCATTAACATTGCATTGTTCATTGCATAGTCCACCAAGTCATCAGTCAAGACTAGTCAGGAGATTCAGTTGTGAAAGCAAGCAAGTGCATTTTCCATGAGATCAAAGCCCTAGGGTTGGTATAATGAGTTCACATGATTCAAGAATCATTTTGAAGTGATTTGGCCAAGAATTGGAGGTTCAGAGATCATCAGTCAATGATCAATTCATCTGAAACCCTAAAAAGTCAACAAAAGTCAACTGTCAGTTCAACCATGGATTTGGAGGTGGGAGATGGTTAGAGATGCCTCATTCATGTCCAAACAAGTCTCATTTGACATTGCAAACATCAACATTGAAGAATTTGAGGTCAGATCAAAACTTTCCAAAAATAGCAGGTGACCTGTAATTTGAATTTGCCAAAAATGGAAAGGTTTTCAAGTCAAGATTACATCATCAAGAAAGCTTCAAATGAAATTTTGTCCAACATGAAAGTTGAATATATTTCTCTCCCATTTCCAAAAAGTCCAAGATCATGGATTTCTCATGTGTGGTTGAAGAGATATGGATCAATCTTGGCCAAGTGTGGTTTGAACTTCAAATGTGCATAACTTTCAAACCAAAAGTCCAAATTAAGTGGTTCTTTTTGCATTGTTCTTGTTTTGACCTATGCTTTCCAAATCATGCATTACATGCCATGCATTATCATTACATAATCATTTGGAAATTCACTTGATTTTTGGAGGGAAAATTAAAGTTTGAAATTGGTGCATTGTTCACACATTCTACCATGACCATTGGCTCCAAAATTACTTTTTGAGTAAAATTCAAGCCTAATTCGTGTACTGTTCATCATAATTCCATGCATAGAGGTGAAATATCCAATTTGCATATGCACCTTATTTTGGCTAATACACTTAACCATTGCCTAAACATGATTAGGAGAGTGATTAGGAGGGAGTATATAACACAAATCATAATTGTTTTCAGCTAACCACAATCACTTTTTCATATCTAGATCCAATTCTTGAAATTTTTTCTCTCAAATTTTCTTCAATTTTCTTCAAACCAATTCATCATCCATTGCTTGATCTTTGGTCCTGAAGAGTTCTTGAGTAGGTTTGCATGTAGAATCGAAGAAAACAGTGCCTGTTTGTTCATGCTTGGAGCTTTGATGCAACAATGGTGAATTCATATTGTGGTGAGATCGTGCACAATTAAGACTCAAGCCTTCATCCAATCAACTCTACAAGCATCCTGGAAGAGCATTTGAAGCATTGCAAGGCCTGGATCCATTGAATTCCAACTTCTGCTCTTCAAGAGGTTCTAAATCGAATCTCTCAATTCTTAAAATGCTTATGTGATTGTTGTTCACCTTTTGATGCTGGTTAATCTGAGCTTTATTTCATGAAAATCCATGCCAAATTGAGTTAGTTATGTTGATTTAAAGATTCATGCATGAAAATAGATTGCTTCGATTCTCCTTGTATGTGCTGATTTAACCTTAACCATGTCTGGATTCGTGTTGTATGCTGAAAGATCTACACCATGATATGTTTAATTTTTATTTCTGAAAACATTTGTTCTTGAGCCTGGCACTGTTCATGATGAACATGACAAAATTTCGTTTCCAGAATGGCTTTTGATCCATTAGAATGCGTTTCCTGAGTTTTGCATGTGTTTGTGAGAAGAAGCGCATGTACTGGTCCACGTAATTGTACACATGGCGTTTTGATTGGTATACCGCGCTTTGACCAAGCCACATCACCTTTGACCTGCCAGCGTTTAAATGAAACGTTGCATTTCAGGTAGCGCGCCAATCCATATTTGAAATCATCCTCCATTCGATTCCGGCTTGCAGCAAATGTTCACATGCTTCATTTATTTTCTCCATTCATTCATATGATATGTTTCATGCATTTTTTTATTTTTCTCCATCTTCCAAAATTCATAAATAATTGAATAATGATCCAAAAAATATGAGGATTTTTGCATTGCATTCCATTTTCTGTCTAGTATTTTATGAGCATTTTTTCACAAATTGTGCATGGCTGGAATTGTTTTTTGTGCTAGGGAATGTGAACATGCATGTATTCTTGACCTTGCCTTGCCATATCCTTTGTGAAATGCTGGTTGTTTATCCAACGCTCCTGAAATTTTACAAGTTGAAACTAGACTCTTGGCTTGACATTTTGGTGTTGAGTTGGTATTTTTATCTTTCACCATTTCTGCTTTATGATCATGTTAAGGTAGGTGTGACAATTTGCGTCACACCTTTGCTTGTTCAACTTGATTGATTAATTTTCCATGCCAAATGAATTCCAATTGATGTGATTTTTTGTATAATGCTTGATGTGGATGTTGTGATTGCTCATGATTTTTGTTGGAATTTTTGGGATCATTTCTGATTTAATTGAGATTTTTCATTCTGGTTGGTCATATGTGAGTTTTTGAATTGCCTTGAATTTCATTTGATTGTGAAATGCTTGTTCTTTATCCAATGAATGTGAAACTTTGCACACTATTTCTAGACATGTTGAATGGTGTTTTGGCTTTGGTTTGAGGTTTTTACCATGTTTCATTTCTGTTTTAGGCCTATGCTAAGTTGGTGTGGCAATTGGTGTCACACATGTGCTTGTTATGCTTGCCTTGACTTATACAATGTGATTACCAGGCTTAATGATGTCCAATGCTCCTAATTTTTTGTGTGATGATCATGTTGTACGTCCTGTTTACTCATGAATTTTGTTGAGATTATTTGAACCATTTTTGAATTAATGTGCATTTGTTCATTCTGATGTCACAATGTGGTTACAATTTGCATACCTTGTCATGTTTGGTTCATGAAATGAATTTGGTTGATGATATTGATATGAGACTTTTTGGATTGTGTTCTTGATTGAATGAAGTTGATCCATGTTAAATTTCATGTTCTGTTTTGAATGTTTGACCCTCTTTTGACCCTAGGCTTGGACCTAGTGGTTTGGACTTATCATTTGGGTTGTGGATTTCAGGTTAAGAAGCACATCACCATGATTGAAGTGGTTCACTCATTTGAGCTGATTAATTGATTGATGTTGGCTAATATTGAGTTGTTTTGTAGGTTTTGAGAACAAGTTCTATTGGCTTGTGGCTTGCACACTGTTGCATTGCTTGCTTATCTGTCTGATTGTGTGATGACTGTGGTCTGTTTGTTTGTTTGACTTGTATACTGATTGGGTTAGATTTTTTCAGGTACCTAAGTTGCTTTGAGTTCTTTTGAACTTGATTTTGCTTTGCTTGGTTGCTTAACCATTGAGGTATAATTCTCTGACTTCATGTAGTCTGGAAGACCTGTCCTGTTATGTGGGCAGGCACCTGTCTGAAGCCCTCCTTAAGAGGCAATGCTTGTGTATGTTTACTTTTGTGCCAAGCAGGAAAAGACCTCTATGAGGCAATTGGCAGATACAAGAGATGTGCAATCCATCTCCTGCTATTCAGTGTGTCATTCACTTTGCTCACACACCATGTGTTGATGCATTGTGGATACTAACCCAAGATCTTTGTTGTGTCAGTCATATGTGGAGAAGAGTTCCAACTTTCTGAACTCCCACACTTTCATTTGTCTGAAGCTCTCCCAGGCCAGGGATAAAAGCTGTGAGGTCTTACCCTCACTTCCCATTTCATCTGCTTCACCCTAACTCTCAATGTTAGGGTTAAGAGCTAACCACACCCGATTCCAGTTGGCTTGTGTCTCACAGCCTAACCTTGTATGAGCCCAATTGTGTGCATATAGTGTGTGTGCTTGCTTTTTGTGCTTGTATGTTTTTGCCTGTGCTATTTAGGATAGCTTGCTCCCTGTGCAAGTTAGATAGAAACCTTAACCTAGGACCATGGTGAATTTACATGATAACTATTAGGGTCGAGTCAGTCTCCCTTCTAGTTTGTCATTTCCCAGTCTCTGGTTAGGTTAGAAGTTCTTTCCCTGCGTAGGGGAACTACGTCGCCCTGATCCTCATACCAGATGAGGTACGTAGGCAGGAGATGAGCTGATCTCTCCGGGCGCCCTTTTTCTTTTTTTCAACCCCTTTGTGTTGTGTTGGAGTCTGACATAAGTCCAGCGATTGGCAGTTGGTTTCCGGTGTCTTGTTTGCTTGTTGGAGTCTGACGTAAGTCCAACGATTGGCAGTTGGTTTCCAGTGTGTGTTTGTTGGTTCAGAGTCTGATGTAAGTCCAGCGATTGGCATTCGGTTTCCATGTTTGCTTGTTTTGTGTGGAGTCTGACGTAAGCCCAGCGATTGGCAGTCGGTTTCCTGTGTGGTTCTGTTTGGCGTGTGTTAGCCGAGCTACGAGTGCTCTGATTCTTCTCCGGTCAGAGAAGATATGTATGCATAGGAGGCGACATCCTAGCGAGCACGTTTCCCCCTGTCCCGAACTACGTCGACTCTGATGTCTGTGCCTGACAGACTACGTAGGCCTAGGATGCGACATCCTGCCGAGTCCTGTTTCTTTTGTCTTCCTGTGTTTCCTTCCAGCCTTGTGTGCAGTTTGTGAGAAGTTTTAGCAACCTTTCTTCTATTCTTTTTGTGCGTGGATCCCGTCGAGTACGACGGATGCGTAGGGGTGCTAATACCTTCCCTTCGCATAACCGACTCCCGATCCCATCCATCTCTGGTCGCGAGACCATGTCTTTTCCAGGTTTACTTCGAGCGTTTCCTTTCCCTCTTTTGGGATAAATAACGCACGGTGGCGGCTCTGTTGTTTCGTTTTTCCCGCCGGTTTTTCGCGTAATGAGATAGCTGGCGACTCTACTGGGGATAAGAGAGAAGTTGACCTCTTGCTGGTCCATCTTCCCTAAGCGAGTCTCTCCTAGCGCTCTCTAGGATAGGGTTTAGGTTGCTTAAGTTGCTCTATCTATTGCATTTATGATTATTATGTTGTGTATATATTTGCATAAATGTTTGCATGCATCATACTATCATTGTGCTGTCTTCTGTACAGGTGGTTCCTCTGATTTGGGGTGGGTGTTCTGAGTGGGGCTAAAACCCAGGCCCGAGTATACACCTAGGATTAGTGTGGTCTCATGTTGCCTCTCATGTTAGGTCAACATGTTTTTGGCGACGTGACATACCACAAGCCGGACGAGGTTTATTTGAGAGTGCTCTTCCTTTGTGGAGTATCCACTTTGGTTGATTCACCTCATCTGAGCTATTGACTTCGGTGACCGATCTTTCCCGGATCTGTGGTTTAGACGATCTTACGAGAGCTGCAACGGCACACCCGAAAGGGCAAACCCGTTGAGTATCTTTGCCCGATTATCGAGACCATTGTCCGCCTTAGGATGACCTTGTTAGAATTCACCTGTGAGGGGAGGGTTTGATTCTTGCAAATACAGGTTTCTGCCAGTGATGCTGTGTTGGTGACCTTAAGCCGGATTTATGGATCTTTATTTCTGGACGCCGGAGGTTTGACCCTGGTATTGATCAGAGGGTTCCGTTTATTTCGGATCCCTGGGATGAATTTGAGGGTACTTGCTCAGATGGTGATGTGGTTCAGAAGTATGGGTTCAGATGATTTTGGGTATCAGATGACTTTGCGGTTCCGAATTCAGGCCGAAGCTTTGATCTTGTGCCGCGTGATACTCAACCGACCAGTCATGGCTCCATCATTTGCGTCATAGCATGTTTATTTTCAAAAAATAATGCATAAGAAAAAGAAAAGTTAACCTGCATACGCATCGCACGCATCATATACATATCATTCTTGCATTACAGGTGTTCTTGATCGAGACTTCTCACTCTGGTTCCTATGTCAGGCAGGATAGCTGATCAACGACCGCACCGTTACTCAACCAGATTAAATCAACAGAGGAACATGGACCAGGTTCAAGCAGAATTGGCCGAGATGAGGGCTAACATGGCCCAATTCATGACAATGATGCAAGGGGTCGTTCAGGGGCAAGAGGAGCTGCGTGCCTTAGCCCAGAGACAGGAAGCAGTGATTCCGCCGTCCAACCGTGCTTCACCAGTGGGTGTGCCCGTTCATGAGAATGTTGCTGCTGCTGCTCCCGTCAATGAATATGCTGTAGGGGATGAATTGAGGGGTATCAGAATCAACGGACAGCCTCTTGCTGCAAAGACTGTTAATGCCAGAGCTACCCGGGCTCCGATTCATCATCCTGCTCCACTTGTTGACAGGCAGGAGGATATGTTCACATTGCTCAGTGAAGATGATGATGTAGTGAGGGTTGAAGAGAGGGATCGGAAAGTTGATGCCCTTGCTGAGAAAATCCGAGCTATGGAATGTCAGAACTCCCTGGGTTTTGATGTTACAAATATGGGTTTGGTGGAAGGTTTGAGGATTCCCTACAAATTCAAATCGCCCTCATTTGATAAGTACAACGGTACTTCTTGTCCTCGCACCCATGTGCAGGCATACTACAGGAAGATCTCTGCTTATACGGATGACGAGAAAATGTGGATGTATTTCTTCCAGGATAGCTTGTCTGGGGCTTCCTTGGATTGGTACATGGAGCTTAAGAGAGATTCTATCCGAAACTGGAGAGATCTGGGTGAGGCCTTCTTGAGGCAATACAAGCATAACATGGACATGGCGCCGAGCCGGACTCAGTTGCAGAGTCTTTGTCAAAAATCTGGGGAGAGTTTCAAGGAGTACGCCCAGAGGTGGCGTGAGTTGGCTGCAAGAGTACAAACCCCTATGCTGGAGAGGGAACTGACTGATATGTTTATCAGTACCTTACAGGGAGTATTCATGGACCGGATGGGGAGTTGCCCATTCGGTAGCTTTTCTGATGTGGTGATCTGTGGGGAGAGGACAGAGAGTTTGATTAAAGCCGGGAAAATTCAAGATGTTGGGTCTTCATCGTCGAAGAAACCATTTGCTGGGGCACCTCGTAGGAGAGAGGGGGAAACCAATGTTGTGCAACATCGAAGGAGTACAAACAGAAATCAGTATCGCCAGGTTGCTGCTGTAACAATCCCAGCACCTCAACCACGTCAACAGCAACAACAAAGGGTTCAACAACAACAACAAAAACAACAACAACGTCCGTATCAGCCTAGACAGAGGATGCCTGATCGACGTTTTGATCCGTTGCCGATGACCTATGCTGAGTTGCTACCTGAGTTGCTCAGATTGGGATTCGTGGAGTTGCGTACAACGGCTCCGTTGACAAAAATACCACCTGGGTATGATGCCAACGTGCGTTGTGATTTCCACTCTGGTGCACCGGGACACCACATTGAGAACTGCAGGGCTTTTCATCATAAAGTCCAGGACCTAATTGACGCTAAAACTATCAATTTTGCTCCTGTGCCGAATGTTGTAAACAACCCTATGCCTCCGCATGGTGCACACATAGTGAACACTGTCGAAGGGGGAGAAGCTGAAGACTTGGTGGTCAGTGTGGAGGATGTTCAGACATCGTTGTTTGTTGTAAAGAATCGTTTGTTGAATGGGGGTGTATTCCCGGCCTGTTATGAGGGCTGTGTAGACTGCGTTGAATCTGAGAATGGTTGTAATCAGTTGAGGGCTGGTATACAGAATCTGATTGACGAGGGCTGTTTGCAGTTCAGTCGGGCTGTTAGAGATCGTGGGATGGTGTAAACCGTTACTATCTATTTCAAACCGTCCGAGGGGTGTGGTCAGAGGACTGGTAATGCGCCTGCAGTTAGTGGTACTCCTGTTACCATTTCCGCTCCTGTAACTGTCAGTACCCCGACTACTATTGTTGCTTCGGGAAGAAGGGCTGTTGATGGTAGGGCTGTGCCATGGAAGTATGACAACGCTTACCGCAGCAATCGAAGGGTTGAGAGTCAGGTTAGGCCAGTGAACCAGTCCCCTGTGACAATTGGTGTGCCAGCTAAAACTCCTGTGATTACAAGTCCAGTTGTGGACAATGTTGGAGGACCCGGAGGTTTTATCAGAAGTGGACGTTTGTTTGCTCCGCAACCTTTGAGAGATAGCAACACTGAGGCTCTCGCCAAAGCTAAGGGTAAACAGGTTGTGGTTGATGAAGAACCAGCTCAGAAGGAGGCGCCTGAGGGTTCGTTCGAGAAAGACGTGGAGGAGTTCATGAAGATAATCAAGAAGAGTGACTACAAGATTGTAGATCAGCTGAATCAGACTCCATCCAAAATTTATATACTCTCATTGCTTCTGTGCTCTGAGGCACATCGTAATGCCCTGTTGAAGATGCTGAATCTGGCTTACGTGCCTCAAGAGATTTCTGTCAACCAACTGGAGGGAGTGATTGCCAATGTGAGCACCAGGCATGGCTTGGGGTTCATAGATTTGGACTTAACGCCTGAAGGACGTAACCATAACAAGGCCTTGCATATCACTATGGAGTGTAAGGGTGCGGTGTTGTCTCATGTGCTGGTAGACACTGGCTCGTCGTTGAATGTGCTGCCTAAGAAGATTCTGGGTAAGATTGATGTTGAAGGGGTTGTGCTCACTCCGAGTGATCTGATTGTGCGTGCATTTGATGGATCCAAACTGTCTGTTTTTGGTGAAGTCACCTTGCCAGTGAAGATCGGTCCGGAGGTTTTCGATATTATCTTCTATGTGATGGACATCCAGCTCGCATATAGTTGTTTGTTGGGGCGTCCTTGGATTCACGCAGCTGGGGCAGTTTCGTCAACTCTCCACCAGAAGTTGAAGTATGTCTGGAACGGTCAGATTGTGACTGTATGTGGTGAAGAAGATATTCTGGTGAGTCACCTATCCTCTTTCAAATATGTAGAGGTGGATGGCGAGATCCATGAGACTTTATGCCAGGCATTCGAGAATGTTGCTCTTGAGAGGGTGGCTTTCGCTGAGCAGAAGAAGCCAGGTGCCTCAATTGCATCCTACAAGCAGGCGGTGGAGGTTGTCAACTCGGGCAATGCTGAAGGCTGGGGCAAGATGGTGGATTTGCCTATCAAAGAAGACAAATTCGGAATTGGTTATCAACCTCTGCAGGCGGAGAAGGGTATGCAAACAGGTCCGAGTACCTTTACCAGCGCTGGGCTGATGAATCACGGTGACATCTTTGCAGCCAGTAGTGAAGATGGTGACAGTGATTGTGATCTGGACAACTGGGTTTGCCCGTGTGCACCAGGGGAGTCGATCAACAATTGGACAGTAGAAGATGTGGTCCAAGTTACTCTTCAAACAGAGTAATTTTCTTTTGTTTTTTCATTTTGCACAAAACCCTACGTTCTGCCCAAGGCGTAGTGGTTCATTGTAGGGCCTCATCATGTTTTTCAATGATATCATTAATAAAGGACGTTTTGCAAACAATTTTGTGATCCATGTCTTTCTATTTTTGCTTTCATTTTTCAAAACAAATAAAAATGGCAATGTTTTTGTTTTTTGTGACTTTCTTGAATTCTTTTTCTAAAATAAAGCATTAAACATGCAGAAGTGATCTCACGAACTCCACTATGAACAGTTCTGTTATGGCTCAGTATGATTTCAATAATCCCATCTACCAAGCTGAAGAGGAGAGTGAGGAAGACTGTGAACTCCCTAAAGAATTGGTCAGATTGTTGAAGCAGGAGGAAAGGGTCATCCAACCTCATCAGGAAGAGTTGGAGATTGTTAATCTTGGTACTGAGGACGCCAGAAGAGATATCAAGATCGGGGCTGCTTTGAAAGAAGATGTTAAGAGCAGGTTGATTGAGATGTTGAGAGAGTATGTGGAGATATTCGCCTGGTCGTATCAAGATATGCCTGGGTTGGATACCGATATTGTGGTGCATAGACTACCTCTCAGAGAAGATTGTCCTTCGGTCAAGCAGAAGCTTCGGAGAACGAGTCCTGATATGACTGTTAAGATCAAGGAAGAAGTTCAGAAGCAGTTCGATGCGGGTTTCCTGTCAGTTACCACTTATCCCCCGTGGGTTGCCAACATGGTTCCTGTGCCGAAGAAGGATGGCAAAGTCAGAATGTGTGTCGATTACCGGGATTTGAATAGAGCGAGTCCGAAAGATGATTTCCCATTACCTCACATTGATGTATTGGGGGATAATACGGCTCAATCCTCGGTTTTCTTTTTCATGGACGGTTTTTCTGGCTATAATCAGGTCAAGATGGCACCAGAGGACATGGAAAAGACGACATTCATTACACCTTGGGGCACGTTCTGCTATAAGGTGATGCCATTTGGACTGAAGAATGCCGGTGCTACCTATCAGAGGGCTATGACGACTCTCTTTCATGACATGATGCACAAAGAGATTGAAGTGTACGTGGACGATATGATTGCGAAGTCGCAGACAGAAGAGGAGCACCTGGTAAATTTGCAGAAATTGTTTGACCGATTGAGAAAATTCAAACTGAGGCTGAATCCGAACAAGTGTACGTTTGGGGTGAGATCTGGGAAGCTGTTAGGCTTCATTATCAGTGAGAAAGGGATTGAGGTTGATCCAGCAAAAGTCAAAGCTATTCGAGAGATGCCTGAACCAAAAACTGAAAAGCAGGTTTGTGGGTTTTTAGGGAGATTGAACTACATTGCTAGGTTTGTATCTCACCTAACTGCCACGTGTGAACCAATATTCAAATTGCTAAGAAAGAATCAAGCAATCAGGTGGAATGATGATTGTCAGAAAGCTTTTGACAAGATAAAAGAGTATTTACAGAAACCTCCAATCCTTATACCTCCAGTTCCTGGGAGACCTCTGATAATGTACCTGTCAGTGACTGAGAACTCGATGGGGTGTGTATTGGGACAGCATGACGAGTCTGGTCGAAAAGAGCATGTCATATACTACCTTAGCAAAAAGTTTACCGACTGTGAAATCAAATATTCACAGCTTGAGAAAACTTGTTGTGCTTTGGCCTGGGCTGCTCGCCGACTGAGGCAGTATATGTTGAACCATACCACTTTATTGATTTCTAAGATGGATCCAGTGAAGTACATCTTTGAGAAGCCGGCTCTCACCGAACGTGTTGCCCGTTGGCAGATGATTTTAACAGAATATGATATCCAGTACACGTCGCAGAAGGCCATAAAAGGTAGTATTCTGTCAGACTACCTTGCCGAGCAACCTATTGACGATTATCAGCCAATGATGTTTGAATTCCCTGATGAAGACATCATGTATCTGAAGATGAAAGATTGTGAAGAGCCTCTTGTCGAGGAAGGACCGGATCCTGATGACAAGTGGACACTGATGTTTGATGGGGCCGTGAATGTGAACGGTAACGGTGTTGGGGCGGTGCTTATCAATCCTAAAGGTGCTCATATACCTTTTTCTGCCAGATTGACTTTTGACGTCACCAACAACGAGGCTGAGTATGAGGCTTGTATCATGGGGATAGAAGAAGCCATCGATCTGAGGATCAAAACGCTTGACATTTATGGAGATTCCGCTCTAGTGATTAACCAAGTCAATGGAGATTGGAATACCAACCAGCCGCATTTGATTCCTTATAGAGATTACACCAGAAGAATACTGACGTTCTTCAAGAAGGTGAAGTTGTATCATGTCCCCCGGGATGAGAATCAGATGGCTGATGCTTTGGCTACTTTGTCTTCTATGATCAAAGTTCATTGGTGGAATCATGTGCCACATCTTGCGGTGAATCGACTCGAGAGGCCTGCGTATGTGTTTGCAGCCGAGTCTGTTGTGGACGAGAAGCCGTGGTACTATGATATCAAGAACTTCCTCAAGAGTCAGGAGTATCCTGAAGGTGCGTCAAAGAATGATAAGAAAACCCTGAGAAGGCTAGCTGGAAGCTTTTATTTGAATCAGGATGATGTGCTGTACAAGAGAAACTTTGACATGATTCTGCTCAGATGCGTGGATAGACACGAAGCAGACATGTTGATGCAGGAAGTGCATGAAGGTTCATTTGGTACCCATGCTGGTGGTCATGCAATGTCTAAGAAATTGTTGAAAGCCGATTATTACTGGATGACTATGGAATCCGATTGTTCCAAATATGCTTGGAAGTGCCATAAATGCCAGATCTATGCTGATAAGGTGCATGTACCACCAAACCCTTTGAATGTCATGAATTCGCCTTGGCCGTTCGCCATGTGGGGTATTGATATGATTGGGAAGATTAAGCCCACTGCTTCTAATGGACATCGCTTCATCCTGGTTGCGATTGACTATTTCACCAAGTGGGTGGAAGCAGCTTCCTATGCTAATGTGACTAAGCAAGTGGTTGCCCGGTTCATTAAGAAGGAAATCATCTGTCGTTACGGGGTTCCTGAGAGAATCGTTACTAACAATGGTTCGAATCTCAATAACAAGATGATGAAAGAGCTTTGCAGAGATTTCAAGATTGAACATCACAATTCTTCTCTTTACAGACCGAAGATGAATGGTGTTGTAGAGGCGGCGAACAAGAATATCAAGAAGATTGTGCAGAAGATGGTCGTGACGTACAAGGATTGGCATGAGATGCTGTCTTTCGCTTTGCATGGGTACCGTACCTCAGTACGTACGTCGACCGGGGCAACCCCTTACTCCCTTGTGTGTGGTATGGAAGTTGTCCTACCTGTTGAAGTGGAGATTCCTTCTCTGAGAGTTTTTCTAGATGTCAAGCTTGACGAAGCCGAGTGGGTTCGGACAAGGTTTAATGAGTTGAGCCTTATCGAGGAAAGACGGCTAGCAGCTGTGTGCCATGGGCAGTTGTATCATAGGAGGATGAAGAGAGCCTTTGATCAGAAAGTGCATCCTCGAAGCTATCAAACTGGTGATCTAGTTTTGAAGAGGATCCTTCCTCCCGGTATAGATAACAGGGGCAAGTGGACTCCTAATTATGAAGGTCCATATGTTGTGAAGAAGGTTTTCTCCGGTGGAGCCTTGATGCTTACAACTATGGATGGTGAAGATTTTCCGTCCCCTGTTAACTCAGATGTAGTCAAAAAATACTTCGCATAAATTGACCCGCTGGACAAAAAGAATAAAAGAGTCCAGGCAAAAAGGGCATCCCGGCGAACCAAAAAACAGAAAGAAAAGGTTCGGGCAAAAGTTAGGGATAAAAATGAAAAGAATTGGTACACCCGGTAAGTCGAAAACCCGTAAGGGCGGCTTAGGAAAAAATGGGTATCCCGGTGGATTGAAAACCCGAAAGGGCGATCCAGGCAAAAGAGGGATTAAAGCGAAAACTACAGTCTGAGTTTATCTGTATTTCATCGCGCTTCATCGTCTGCCATCTCGAAGGGTATGATCGGTCCAGTCATTTTTTTCAGAAAGCAAGGAATTTGGGGGAAAATGGATGATCTGTGAGTCATAACAGAATTGGGAAATAGTGGATGCCGTGTTCACATTGCCATTAGGATAGATTTTTCCTTTTGTGCGCAATTACCTCTTTCTAGGAATTGCTTCCCGATGTATTCGCCTTTTCAGGCCATTTTCAATCAATAAAAGTCGTTATTCAGATAAATTGCTCTCTTGTTTTTATTTTACTGTTTTGTTTGCAAAAACGTCCGAATTTTTGATAAACATTGCATATAAGAACATGAAGGCTGAACAATAACGTGCAGAAAGATAAAACATTTGAAAATCATTTTG
Source organism: Lathyrus oleraceus (assembly GCF_024323335.1). Lineage (NCBI taxonomy): Eukaryota > Viridiplantae > Streptophyta > Magnoliopsida > Fabales > Fabaceae > Lathyrus > Lathyrus oleraceus. The sequence continues at coordinate 381,483,921 of NC_066583.1, read as the reverse complement.
AATGTTGAGGACACTTGAGCGTATCTTGTCTATGCAACCCCTGGGGCATGTTTGTCGTGCTATTTTGCAGGTTGTTACCTTTTGATTCCTGGCTGAAGCAGTTAAGCCACGGGTGATTCCTCAGCAGTATGAGAGGATGGAGATGTTCCCCAGCAGATGAAGCAAGTTCGAGACTTGTCTCTCCAGCATATATGTCAAGATCAGGATGTCCCCAGCCGGATTGCGGATGATTCCCCAGCAGGCTTGGAAGTGGCTGTTTCCCCAGGCAAGTTTGAAGGTTATCAGAACTATTTTTCTCCCCTGCAGAGACGTCTGTGGATAGTGCCTTCTATCCCCAGCAGAGCTGAAAATTGTTAAGTCCCCAGCAGGCTTGGAAGTGGGTTGTGCCCCCAGTTGGTCTAAAAGATATCAAGTTCCCAGCTGAGTCTGAAGATTGATTATCCCCACTGAGTTTGAAGAATGTTAGTCCCCACCAAGTTGAAAGGATGTTGTATCCCCAACGAAGGTGTCAGTGGAGTTTTGTTCCCCAGCAGTATGGTTTGAAGTACTGCTATCCCCCGCGTGGTCATGAACGCTTTTCTCTGGTAGGGTTGTGGATGTTATCCCCAGCATGGTCTGGTATGTTATTTCCCCAACAGAGTTATGCTTTTCCTCAGCAGAGTGGTGAATGCCTATCCCCATCAGGGTTATGATGTTTTCCCCAGCAGGTTCCCCGAGTGGATCAGGTTCGTTGAAAATTATCCCCAGCAATGGTTATCCTACCTGTGAATTGGATGGGTCATCCCTAGTAAAGTCGCATTGGTTGCTTCCCTAGCAGAGTCCCCGAGTGGATTGGGATCCTTTCCCCAGCAGCAGTGCAATTCCCCAGCATGAGTGAGAAGTTGGTGCTTTCTCCCCGCAGAGTATTCCTCAAACAGAGTCTCCCCACAGAGTTGGAGAATCTAATCAGTTGGCTCCCCAGCAGGAGTTCATCACTTTGCATTTTGCATGTAGTGATCATTTAATCCTCAAAGCGTGTAGCATTTCCATTCAATATGGAGCATTACGCCATAGAAAAATTCAAACATATGCATTCATGTGTTAAAGACCATATCCCCGGCAGAGGCGGATCATTGTTCAACATCTGTACAGCACGTTTGCTACAGTTGTCCTAACAGCATTCAGAATTGATATTCCCCAGAGAGGTTTATTTCCTCACCCGTCCGTGAAAGGAAGGTTGATTCTCCCCAATAAGATCCCCAGCAAGTGTTTAGCCTTGCCTTGATATATGTAGATGTCGTCCCTGTGATACCGGTAAGTGTCGTGTCAGCACCCGTGTGTGTTCTTTCTTTGGTGTCGGTAAACACCATTCTTTCGGTGTCGGTAAACATCGAGTCTCACCCCCAGTCATCGGTAAGTGTCTGGTCTTCTTTGTTGATGTCGGTAAACATCATCTTTCGATGTGCGTAACATATATTTTTTCCCCGGGAGTCACCTCTCCGTTGGTGTCGATAAACGTTGAGTTTTTCCTATTGGTCCGTTGATGTATAGTTGTATCTTTCCCCACAGGTCATCTGTTGATGTCTGTGTCACCTCTCCGTTGGTGTCGATAAACGTTGAGTTTTTCCCAATCGTCCGTTGACGTTTGGTTGTGATTAGCTTTTTCCCCAGTAAGTTCACCTCTCCGTTGGTGTCGATAAACGTTGAGTTTTTGCCTGGTCGTCCGTTGACGTCTGGTTGCACATTTTATTCCCAGTCATCAGTATGTCTGGTCGTCCTTTGTTTGATGTCGGTAAACATCATCTTTCGATGTCGGTAAACGTCGAGTCTTATCCCAGTCATCGGTAAATGTCTGGTAGTTCCCCAACCAGAGATTCCCAGTAGAGTCGTCGGTAAACGTCCTGTCTGGTTTCCGGTTGCAAATATTTGTTTTCCTTCCCCAGTGAAGTGTTCACCTCTCCGTTGGTGTCGATAAACGTCGAGCTTCTCCCGTTCGTCCGTTGACGTATGGTCGAGTCTTCCCATTCATCTGTTGATGTCTGGTCACCTCTCCGTTGGTGTCGATAAACGTCGAGCTTCTCCCGTTCGTCCGTTGACGTCTGGTCGAGTCTCCCATTCATCCGTTAATGTCTGGTCACCTCTCCGTTGGTTTCGATAAACGTTGAGTTTTCCCATTCGTCCGTTGACGTCTGGTTGTATCTTTCTTTCCCAGTCATTCGTTAATGTCTGGTCACCTCTCCATTGGTGTCGATAAACGTCGAGCTTCTCCCTTTCGTCCGTTGACGTCTGGTCGAGTTTTTCCTAGTCATTCGTTAATGTCTGGTCACCTTTCCGTTGGTGTCGATAAACGTCGAGCTTCTCCCTTTCGTCCATTGACGTCAGGTCGAGTCTTTCCCAGTCATTCGTTAATGTATGGTCACCTCTCCGTTGGTGTCGATAAACGTGGAGCTTCTCCCTTTCGTCTGTTGACGTCTGGTCGAGTCTTTCCCAGTCATTCGTTAATGTCTGGTCACCTCTCTGTTGGTGTCGATAAACGATGAGTTTTTCCCATTCGTCCGTTGACGGTTAGTTGTACCTTTCTTTTGATAAAAATCAAAATCCCCAGGAGTCGTCGGTAAACGTCTTGTCTGGTTGCTGTTACAAATATCCTGTATCATACCCCGCAGAGTGCAAATTTCCACGGTTCTTTGGTATTCAATCTCTGTTTACCCTGAAGGTCTGACAGCCGTTGCTCTCATCCGTTCGGGTTCCCAGCTGATTGAATAGGGGCAGCTGTAGCACCTCAAATTTGCACCTCCCATTTTGTGATACATTTTCATTTTAGGTCATTAACATTGCATTGTTCATTGCATAGTCCACAAAGTCATCAGTCAAGATTGGTCAGGAGATTCAGTTGTGAAAGCAAGCAAGTCCATTTTCCATGAGATCAAAGCCCTAGGGTTGGTATAATGAGTTCACATGATTCAAGAATCATTTTGAAGTGGTTTGGCCAAGAATTGGAGGTTCAGAGATCATCAGTCAATGATCAATTCATCTGAAACCCTATAAAGTCAACAAAAGTCAACTGTCAGTTCAACCATGGATTTGGAGGTGGGAGATGGTTAGAGATGCCTCATTCATGTCCAAACAAGTCTCATTTGACATTGCAAACATCAACATTGAAGAATTTGAGGTCATATCAAAACTTTCCAAAAATAGCAGGTGACCTGTAATTTGAATTTGCCAAAAATGGAAAGGTTTTCAACTCAAGATTACATCATCAAGAAAGCTTCAAATGAAATTTTGTCCAACATGAAAGTTGAAGATCTTTCTCTCCCATTTCCAAAAAGTCCAAGATCATGGATTTCTCATGTGTGGTTGAAGAGATATAGATCAATCTTGGCCAAGTGTGGTTTGAACTTCAAATGTGCATAACTTTCAAACCAAAAGTCCAAATTAAGTGGTTCTTTTTGCATTGTTCTTGTTTTGACCTATGCTCTCCAAATCATGCATTACAGGCCATGCATTATCATCACATAATCATTTGGAAGTTCACTTGATTTTTGGAGGGAAAATTAAAGTTTGAAATTGGTGCATTGTTCACACATTCTACCATGACCATTGGCTCCAAAATTACTTTTTGAGTAAAATTCAAGCCTAATTCGTGTATTGTTCATCATAATTCCATGCATAGAGGTGAAATATCCAATTTGCATATGCACCTTATTTTGGCTAATACACTTAACCATTGCCTAAACATGATTAGGAGAGTGATTAGGAGGGAGTATATAACACAAATCATAACTGTTTTCAGCTAACCACAATCACTTTTTCAGATCTAGATCCAATTCTTGAAATTTTTTCTCTCAATTTTTCTTCAATTTTCTTCAAACCAATTCATCATCCATTGCTGATCTTTGGTCCTGAAGAGTTCTTGAGTAGGTTTGCATGTAGAATCGAAGAAAACAGTGCCTGTTTGTTCATGCTTGGAGCTTTGATGCAACAATGGTGAATTCATATTGTGGTGAGACCGTGCACAATTAAGACTCAAGCCTTCATCCAATCAACTCTACAAGCATCCTGGAAGAGCATTTGAAGCATTACAAGGCCTGGATCCATTGAATTCCAACTTCTTCTCTTCAAGAGGTTCTAAATCGAATCTCTCAATTCTTAAAATGCTTATGTGATTGTTGTTCACCTTTTGATGCTGGTTAATCTGAGCTTTATTTCATGAAAATCCATGCCAAATTGAGTTAGTTATGTTGATTTAAAGATTCATGCATGAAAATAGATTGCTTCGATTCTCCTTGTATGTGCTGATTTAACCTTAACCATGCCTGGATTCGTGTTGTATGCTGAAAGATCTACACCATGATATGTTTGATTTTTATTTCTGAAAACATTTGTTCTTGAGCCTGGCACTGTTCATGATGAACATGATGAAGATGATAAAATTTCGTTTCCAGAATGGCTTTTGATCCATTAGAATGCGTTTCCTGAATTTTGCATGTGTTTGTGAGAAGAAGCGCATGTACTGGTCCACGTAATTGTACACATGGCGTTTTGATTGGTATACCGCGCTTCGACCAAGCCACATCACCTTTGACCTGCCAGCGTTTAAATGAAACGCTGCGTTTCAGGTAGCGCGCCAATCCATATTTGAAATCATCCTCCATTCGATTCCGGCTTGCAGCAAATGTTCACATGCTTCATTTATTTTCTCCATTCATTCATATGCTATGTTTCATGCATTTTTTTTTATTTTTCTCCATCTTCCAAAATTCATAAATAATTGAATAATGATCCAAAAAATATGACGATTTTTGCATTGCATTCCATTTTCTGTCTAGTATTTTAAGAGCATTTTTTCACAAATTGTGCATGGCTGGAATTGTTTTTTGTGCTAGGGAATGTGAACATGCATGTATTCTTGACCTTGCCTTGCCATATCCTTTGTGAAATGCTGGTTGTTTATCCAACGCTCCTGAAATTTTACATGTTGAAACTAGACTCTTGGCTTGACATTTTGGTGTTGAGTTGGTATTTTTATCTTTCACCATTTCTGTTTTATGATCATGTTAAGGTAGGTGCGACAATTTGTGTCACACCTTTGCTTGTTCAACTTGATTGATTAATTTTCCATGCCAAATGAATTCCAATTGATGTGATTTTTTGTATAATGCTTGATGTGGATATTGTGATTTCTCATGATTTTTGTTGGAATTTTTGGGGTCATTTCTGATTTAATTGAGATTTTTCATTCTGGTTTGTCATATGTGAGTTTTTGAATTGCCTTGAATTTCATTTGATTGTGAAATGCTTGTTCTTTATCCAATGAAAGTGAAACTTTGGACACTATTTCTAGACATGTTGAATGGTGTTTTGGCTTTGGTTTGAGGTTTTTACCATGTTTCATTTCTGTTTTAGGCCTATGCTAAATTGGTGTGACAATTGGTGTCACACATGTGCTTGTTATGCTTGCCTTGACTTATACAATGTGATTACCATGCTTAATGATGTCCAATGCTCCTAATTTTTTGTGTGATGATCATGTTGTACGTCCTGTTTACTCATGAATTTTGTTGAGATTATTTGAACCATTTTTGAATTAATGTGCATTTGTTCATTCTGATGTCACAATGTGGTTACAATTTGCATACCTTGTCATGTTTGGTTCATGAAATGAATTTGGTTGACGATATTGATATGAGACTTTTTGGATTATGTTCTTGATTGAATGAAGTTGATCCATGTTAAATTTCATGTTCTGTTTTGAATGTTTGACCCTCTTTTGACCCTAGGCTTGGACCTAGTGGTTTGGACTTATCATTTGGGTTGTGGATTTCAGGTTAAGAAGCACATCACCATGATTGAAGTGGTTCACTCATTTGAGCTGATTAATTGATTGATGTTGGCTAATATTGAGTTGTTTTGTAGGTTTTGAGAACAAGTTCTATTGGCTTGTGGCTTGCACACTGTTGCATTGCTTGCTTATCTGTCTGATTGTGTGATGACTGTGGTCTGTTTGTTTGTTTGACTTGTATACTGATTGGGTTAGATTTTTTCAGGTACCTAAGTTGCTTTGAGTTCTTTTGAACTTGCTTTTGCTTTGCTTGGTTGCTTAACCATTGAGGTATAATTCTCTGACTTCATGTAGTCTGGAAGACCTGTCCTGTTATGTGGGCAGGCACCTGTCTGAAGCCCTCCTTAAGAGGCAATGCTTGTGTATGTTTACTTTTGTGCCAAGCAGGAAAAGACCTCTATGAGGCAATTGGCAGATACAAGAGATGTGCAATCCATCTCCTGCTATTCAGTGTGTCATTCACTTTGCTCACACACCATGTGTTGATGCATTGTGGATACTAACCCAAGATCTTTGTTGTGTCAATCATATGTGGAGAAGAGTTCCAACTTTCTGAACTCCCACACTTTCATTTGTCTGAAGCTCTCCCAGGCCAGGGATAAGAGCTGTGAGGTCTTACCCTCACTTCCCATTTCATCTGCTTCACCCTAACTCTCAATGTTAGGGTTAAGAGCTAACCACACCCGATTCCAGTTGGCTTGTGTCTCACAGCCTAACCTTGTATGAGCCCAATTGTGTGCATATAGTGTGTGTGCTTGCTTTTTGTGCTTGGATGTTTTTGCCTGTGCTATTTAGGATAACTTGATCCCTGTGCAAGTTAGATAGAAACCTTAACCTAGGACCATGGTGAATTTACATGATAACTATTAGGCTCGAGTCAGTCTCCCTTCTAGTTTGTCATTTCCCAGTATCTGGTTAGGTTAGAAGTTCTTTCCCTGCGTAGGGGAACTACGTCGCCCTGATCCTCATACCAGATGAGGTACGTAGGAAGGAGATGAGCTGATCTCTCCGGGCGCCCTTTTTCTTTTTTTCAACCCCTTTGTGTTGTGTTGGAGTCTGACATAAGTCCAGTGATTGGCAGTTGGTTTCCGGTGTCTTGTTTGCTTGTTGGAGTCTAACGTAAGTCCAACGATTGGCAGTTGGTTTCCAGTGTGTGTTTGTTGGTTCGAAGTCTGATGTAAGTCCAGCGATTGGCATTCGGTTTCCATGTTTGCTTGTTTTGTGTGGAGTCTGACGTAAGCCCAGTGATTGGCAGTCGGTTTCCTGTGTGGTTTTGTTTGGCGTGTGTTAGCCGAGCTACGAGTGCTCTGATTCTTCTCCGGTCAGAGAAGATACGTATGCATAGGAGGTGACATCTTAGCGAGCACGTTTCCCCCTGTCCCGAACTACGTCGACTCTGATGTCTGTGCCTGACAGACTACGTAGGCCCAGGATGCGACATCCTGCCGAGTCTTTTTTCTTTTGTCTTCCTGTGTTTCCTTCCAGCCTTGTGTGCAGTTTGTGAGCAGTTTTAGCAACCTTTCTTCTATTCTTTTTGTGCGTGGATCCCGTCGAGTACGACGGATGCGTAGGGATGCTAATACCTTCCCTTCGCATAACCGAATCCCGATCCCATCCATCTCTGGTCGCGAGACCATGTCTTTTCCAGGTTTACTTCGAGCGTTTCCTTTCCCTCTTTTGGGATAAATAACGCACGGTGGCGGCTCTGTTGTTTCGTTTTTCCCGCCGGTTTTTTGCGTAATGCGATAGCTGGAGACTCTGCTGGGGATAAGAGAGAAGTTGACCTCTTGCTGGTCCATCTTCCCTAAGCGAGTCTCTCCTAGCGCTCTCTAGGATAGGGTTTAGGTTGCTTGAGTTGCTCTATCTATTGCATTTATGATTATTATGTTGTGTATATATTTGCATAAATGTTTGCATGCATCATACTATCATTGTGCTGTCTTCTGTACAGGTGGTTCCTCTGATTTGGGGTGGGTGTTCTGAGTGGGGCTAAAACCCAGTCCCGAGTATACACCTAGGATTAGTGTGGTCTCATGTTGCCTCTCATGTTAGGTCAACATGTTTTTGGCGACGTGACATACCACAAGTCGGACGAGGTTTATTTGAGAGTGCTCTTCCTTTGTGGAGTATCCACTTTGGTTGATTCACCTCATCTGAGCTATTGACTTCGGTGACCGATCTTTCCCGGATCTGTGGTTTAGACGATCTTACGAGAGCTGCAACGACACACCCGAAAGGGCAAACCCGTTGAGTATCTTTGCCCGATTGTCGAGACCATTGTCCGCCTTAGGATGACCTTGTTAGAATTCACCTGTGAGGGGAGGGTTTGATTCTTGCAAGTACAGGTTTCTGCCAGTGATGCTGTGTTGGTGACCTTAAGCCGGATTTATGGATCTTTATTTCTGGACGCCGGAGGTTTGACCCTGGTATTGATCAGAGGGTTCCGTTTATTTCGGATCCCTGGGCTGAATTTGAGGGTACTTGCTCAGATGGTGACGTGGTTCAGAAGTATGGGTTCAGATGATTTTGGGTATCAGATGACTTTGCGGTTCCGAATTCAGGCCGAAGCTTTGATCCTGTGCCGCGTGATACTCAGCCGACCAGTCATGGCTCCATCATTTGCATCATAGCATGTTTATTTTCAAAAAATAATGCATAAGAAAAAGAAAAGTTAACCTGCATACGCATCGCACGCATCATATACATATCATTCTTGCATTACAGGTGTTCTTGATCGAGACTTCTCACTCTGGTTCCTGTGTCAGGCAGGATAGCTGATCAACGATCGCATCGTTACTCAACCAGATTAAATCAACAGAGGAACATGGACCAGGTTCAAGCAGAATTGGCCGAGATGGGGGCTAACATGGCCCAATTCATGACAATGATGCAAGGGGTCGTTCAGGGGCAAGAGGAGCTGCGTGCCTTAGCCCAGAGACAGGAAGCTGTGATTCCTCCGTCCAACCGTGCTTCACCAATGGGTGTGCCCGTTCATGAGAATGTTGCTGATGCTGCTCCCGTCAATGAATATGCTGTAGGGGATGAATTGAGGGGTATCAGAATCAACGGACAGCCTCTTGCTGCAGAGACTGTTAATGCCAGAGCTACCCGGGCTCCGATTCGTCATCCTGCTCCACTTGTTGACAGGCAGGAGGATATGTTCACATTGCTCAGTGAAGATGATGATGTAGTGAGGGTTGAAGAGAGGGATCGGAAAGTTGATGCCCTTGCTGAGAAAATCCGAGCTATGGAATGTCAGAACTCCCTGGGTTTTGATGTTACAAATATGGGTTTGGTGGAAGGTTTGAGGATTCCCTACAAATTCAAATCGCCCTCATTTGATAAGTACAACGGTACTTCTTGTCCTCGCACCCATGTGCAGGCATACTACAGGAAGATCTCTGCTTATACGGATGACGAGAAAATGTGGATGTATTTCTTCCAGGATAACTTGTCCGGGGCTTCCTTGGATTGGTACATGGAGCTTAAGAGAGATTCTATCCGAAACTGGAGAGATCTGGGTGAGGCCTTCTTGAGGCAATACAAGCATAACATGGAGATGGCGCCGAGCCGGACTCAGTTGCAGAGTCTTTGTCAAAAATCTGGGGAGAGTTTCAAGGAGTACGCCCAGAGGTAGCGTGAGTTGGCTGCAAGAGTACAACCCCCTATGCTGGAGAGGGAACTGACTGATATGTTTATCAGTACCTTACAGGGAGTATTCATGGACCGGATGGGGAGTTGCCCATTCGGTAGCTTTTCTGATGTGGTGATCTGTGGGGAGAGGACAGAGAGTTTGATTAAAGCTGGGAAAATTCAAGATGTTGGGTCTTCATCGTCAAAGAAACCATTTGCTGGGGCACCTCGCAGGAGAGAGGGGGAAACCAATGTTGTGCAACATCGAAGGAGTACAAACAGAAATCAGTATCGCCAGGTTGCTGCTGTAACAATCCCAGCACCTCAACCACGTCAACAGCAACAACAAAGGGTTCAACAACAACAACAAGAACAACAACAGCAACGTCCGTATCTGCCTAGACAGAGGATGCCTGATCGACGTTTTGATCCGTTGCCGATGACCTATGCTGAGTTGCTACCTGAGTTGCTCAGATTGGGATTCGTGGAGTTGCGTACAATGGCTCCGTTGACAAAAATACCACCTGGGTATGATGCCAACGTGCGTTGTGATTTCCACTCTGGTGCACCGGGACACCACATTGAGAACTGCAGGGCTTTTCATCATAAAGTCCAGGACCTAATTGACGCTAAAACTATCAATTTTGCTCCTGTGTCGAATGTTGTAAACAACCCTATGCCTCCGCATGGTGCACACAGAGTGAACAATGTCGAAGGGGGAGAAGCTGAAGACTTGGTGGTCAGTGTGGAGGATGTTCAGACATCAATGTTTGTTGTAAAGAATCGTTTGTTGAATGGGGGTGTATTCCCGGCCTGTTATGAGGGCTGTGTAGACTGCGTTGAATCTGAGAATGGTTGTAATCAGTTGAGGGCTGGTATACAGAATCTGATTGACGAGGGCTGTTTGCAGTTCAGTCGGGCTGTTAGAGATCGTGGGATGGTGTCAACCGTTACTATCTATTTCAAACCGTCCGAGGGGTGTGGTCAGAGGACTGGTAATGCGCCTGCAGTTAGTGGTACTCCTGTTACCATTTCTGCTCCTGTAACTGTCAGTACCCCGACTACTATTGTTGCTTCGGGAAGAAGGGTTGTTGATGGTAGGGCTGTGCCATGGAAGTATGACAACGCTTACCGCAGCAATCGAAGGGTTGAGAGTCAGGTTAGGCCAGTGAACCAGTCCCCTGTGACAATTGGTGTGCCAGCTAAAACTCCTGTGATTACAAGTCCAGTTGTGGACAATGTTGGAGGACCCGGAGGTTTTACCAGAAGTGGATGTTTGTTTGCTCCACAACCTTTGAGAGATAGCAACGCTGAGGCTCTCGCCAAAGCTAAGGGTAAACAGGCTGTGGTTGATGAAGAACCAACTCAGAAGGAGGCGCCTGAGGGTTCGTTCGAGAAAGACGTGGAGGAGTTCATGAAGATAATCAAGAAGAATGACTACAAGATTGTAGATCAGCTGAATCAGACTCCATCCAAAATTTCTATACTCTCATTGCTTCTGTGCTCTGAGGCACATCATAATGCCCTGTTGAAGATGCTGAATCTGGCTTACGTGCCTCAAGAGATTTCTGTCAACCAACTGGAGGGAGTGATTGCCAATGTGAGCACCAGGCATGGCTTGGGGTTCACAGATTTGGACTTAACGCCTGAAGGACGTAACCATAACAAGGCCTTGCATATCACTATGGAGTGTAAGGGTGCGGTGTTGTCTCATGTGCTGGTAGACACTGGCTCGTCGTTGAATGTGCTGCCTAAGAAGATTCTGGGTAAGATTGATGTTGAAGGGGTTGTGCTCACTCCGAGTGATCTGATTGTGCGTGCATTTGATGGATCCAAACTGTCTGTTTTTGGTGAAGTCACCTTGCCAGTGAAGATCGGTCCGGAGGTTTTCGATATTATCTTCTATGTGATGGACATCCAGCCCGCATATAGTTGTTTGTTGGGGCGTCCTTGGATTCACGCAGCTGGGGCAGTTTCGTCAACTCTTCACCAGAAGTTAAAGTATGTCTGGAACGGTCAGATTGTGACTGTATGTGGTGAAGAAGATATTCTGGTGAGTCACCTATCCTCTTTTAAATATGTAGAGGTGGATGGCGAGATTCATGAGACTTTATGCCAGGCATTCGAGAATGTTGCTCTTGAGAGGGTGGCTTTCGCTGAGCAGAAGAAGCCAGGTGCCTCAATTGCATCCTACAAGCAGGCGGTGGAGGTTGTCAACTCGGGCAATGCTGAAGGCTGGGGCAAGATGGTGGATTTGCCTATCAAAGAAGACAAATTCGGAATTGGTTATTGTTGATTCCTTAGGATTGGCAGTAATTTTAGAAAACAAATAATGTAATCATCTCTGTTGTTTTAATATGTTGGGTTGAAGAAATTCAACATCTGGACCAACATGTCATGTACGATGTCACGACATCAGGTCTGTGACATCGCACATGTGTAGGAAACTGAATTAATAAATTCAGTATCTGTCATGGGATCAGCAAGGATATCTGGTGAATATCCTAACTCCCTTGTGGAGGTCTTGAAGACTAAATCAGAATATATATAGGCTCTAAATATGGAGATATATATGGAGAGAGTTTAGGAACTTGAAGACCTTGTTTGTAGCAGAATTTTTCTGCTGAAGTTGCAACAGCAAAGAACAAGTCTGCTGCAATTTTCTGAAGGCCCAAATCCAGTTGGGTGATTAGGTTATAAATAGCTGATTGTAATCTAGTTTTTGTAAGCCTCTTAGAATGAAAATTTAGGGGTGTGTGTAAGGTAAACCTCCCAAACTGTAGGAAGGTTACCATGTGTTTCTCAGTGGTAAAACCTGAGAGTGTTTGTAACTCGAAGCCTGTAGGCAAGAGTGATTTTGTTCTTGAATGAAGTTGTGAAGCAAGTTCAAGGTGTGGTAACATTACATTGTATTTGTAGTGATAGGAATGGAAACTGGAGGTTTCTATCTAGGAGTTCCTAGGTATAGATTGCATTGGGTAGGGATTAAGTGATGAGTTGTAAACGGGGGAGTTTAACTCTGAATTGATACTACTAATAGTGGATCTTCTTCCTGGCTTGGTAGCCCCCAGATGTAGGTCATGTTGGACTGAACTGGGTTAACAATTTCCTGTGTTTGTTTTCCTTCTGTATGATATAATCATGTCTGCCACAACTGAGCATGTTTTTTAGTCTGTTCAGCAAGATAATAGCAGACCTGATACATAGCTTTCTGTTGGAATGTCAAGCAGAATGTTTTGACATTCATCAACAACAGCACATACTGTATAATCAGTTGATGATTTCAGTTCAGTATGTAGTGAAGTCTGGATTTCAAAAGCATAACAGACCTGGCCAAAAGATCATTGTGAAACTGTCAAACTGGGTGTCTTGACAGTTCTTCCAGTAAGCTGATACTGAAGTAGAGACTGGTTGGTCTTTTACAGTACAACAAATTTAGCACAGTCTGTTTTCAGGAACCAAACAGACTTAGCATATGGTTCTGGACTTGGATGTCAAACGGAATGTTGTGACATTCACTCCTGACTGTTTATGCTAAATTGTTGGATGGTTAGTTTTTCTGCTTCAGGATTTTTCTCAGGCTATTCTTCAGGAATCCACCAGCTGATCTAAAATCTAGGAAACTAACAACTAAGCTACAATTAATGAACCTGGCAAATAATCTATTTGTTAGCTCCTTAATAAGTGGAGATTAGTTTAACTTGTTACAACCTTTAATTTAGGAAATACAAGTATATGACCAACAAACTGGAACAATGTAACAGATAATGTCCAAAACAGGATTGAGACATCTTGCTGATATCTGTGTAGGAAAACAACAGAAGTGAATGATAAGGTGCACATAACTAGGTGTCCCTCCATTCTAGGATGACATAGAAAGAGAGGTCGTGACACTGTGAAAAGGTGCACATTAGTACAGAGTGTAATAACTGTCTTGCTGTAATAGGTACAATGTTAGATCAAATGTCATGACTTGATGTAGAACATCTGAATACTGACTACGCCAGAATTTCAGTTATCAACCTCTGCAGGCGGAGCAGGGTATGCAAACAGGTCCGAGTACCTTTACCAGCGCTGGGCTGATGAATCACGGTGACGTCTTTGCAGCCAGTAGTGAAGATGGTGACAGTGATTGTGATCTGGACAACTAGGTTTGCCCGTGTGCACCAGGGGAGTCGATCAACAATTGGACAGCAGAAGATGTGGTCCAAGTTACTCTTCAAACAGAGTAATTTTCTTTTGTTTTTTCATTTTGCACAAAACCCTACGTTCTGCCCAAGGCGTAGTGGTTCATTGTAGGGCCTCATCATGTTTTTCAATGATATCATTAATAAAGGACGTTTTGCAAACAATTTTGTGATCCATGTCTTTCTATTTTTGCTTTCATTTTTCAAAACAAATAAAAATGGCAATGTTTTTGTTTTTTGTGACTTTCTTGAATTCTTTTTCTAAAATAAAGCATTAAACATGCAGAAGTGATCTCACGAACTCCACTATGAACAGTTCTGTTATGGCTCAGTATGATTTCAATAATCCCATCTACCAAGCTGAAGAGGAGAGTGAGGAAGACTGTGAACTCCCTAAAGAATTGGTCAGATTGTTGAAGCAGGAGGAAAGGGTCATCCAACCTCATCAAGAAGAGTTGGAGATTGTTAATCTTGGTACTGAGGACGCCAGAAGAGATATCAAGATCGGGGCTGCTTTGAAAGAAGATGTTAAGAGCAGGTTGATTGAGATGTTGAGAGAGTATGTGGAGATATTCGCCTGGTCGTATCAAGATATGCCTGGGTTGGATACCGATATTGTGGTGCATAGACTACCTCTCAGAGAAGATTGTCCTTCGGTCAAGCAGAAGCTTCGGAGAACGAGTCCTGATATGACTGTTAAGATCAAGGAAGAAGTTCAGAAGCAGTTCGATGCGGGTTTCCTGTCAGTTACCACTTATCCCCCGTGGGTTGCCAACATGGTTCCTGTGCCGAAGAAGGATGGCAAAGTCAGAATGTGTGTCGATTACCGGGATTTGAATAGAGCGAGTCCGAAAGATGATTTCCCATTACCTCACATTGATGTATTGGGGGATAATACGGCTCAATCCTCGGTTTTCTTTTTCATGGACGGTTTTTCTGGCTATAATCAGGTCAAGATGGCACCAGAGGACATGGAAAAGACGACATTCATTACACCTTGGGGCACGTTCTGCTATAAGGTGATGCCATTTGGACTGAAGAATGCCGGTGCTACCTATCAGAGGGCTATGACGACTCTCTTTCATGACATGATGCACAAAGAGATTGAAGTGTACGTGGACGATATGATTGCGAAGTCGCAGACAGAAGAGGAGCACCTGGTAAATTTGCAGAAATTGTTTGACCGATTGAGAAAATTCAAACTGAGGCTGAATCCGAACAAGTGTACGTTTGGGGTGAGATCTGGGAAGCTGTTAGGCTTCATTATCAGTGAGAAAGGGATTGAGGTTGATCCAGCAAAAGTCAAAGCTATTCGAGAGATGCCTGAACCAAAAACTGAAAAGCAGGTTTGTGGGTTTTTAGGGAGATTGAACTACATTGCTAGGTTTGTATCTCACCTAACTGCCACGTGTGAACCAATATTCAAATTGCTAAGAAAGAATCAAGCAATCAGGTGGAATGATGATTGTCAGAAAGCTTTTGACAAGATAAAAGAGTATTTACAGAAACCTCCAATCCTTATACCTCCAGTTCCTGGGAGACCTCTGATAATGTACCTGTCAGTGACTGAGAACTCGATGGGGTGTGTATTGGGACAGCATGACGAGTCTGGTCGAAAAGAGCATGTCATATACTACCTTAGCAAAAAGTTTACCGACTGTGAAATCAAATATTCACAGCTTGAGAAAACTTGTTGTGCTTTGGCCTGGGCTGCTCGCCGACTGAGGCAGTATATGTTGAACCATACCACTTTATTGATTTCTAAGATGGATCCAGTGAAGTACATCTTTGAGAAGCCGGCTCTCACCGGACGTGTTGCCCGTTGGCAGATGATTTAACAGAATATGATATCCAGTACACGTCGCAGAAGGCCATAAAAGGTAGTGTTCTGTCAGACTACCTTGCCGAGCAACCTATTGACGATTATCAGCCAATGATGTTTGAATTCCCTGATGAAGACATCATGTATCTGAAGATGAAAGATTGTGAAGAGCCTCTTGTCGAGGAAGGACCGGATCCTGATGACAAGTGGACACTGATGTTTGATGGAGTCGTGAATGTGAATGGTAACGGTGTTGGGGCAGTGCTTATCAATCCTAAAGGTGCTCATATACCTTTTTCTGCCAGATTGACTTTTGACGTCACCAACAACGAGGCTGAGTATGAGGCTTGTATCATGGGGATAGAAGAAGCCATCGATCTGAGGATCAAAACGCTTGACATTTATGGAGATTCCGCTCTAGTGATTAACCAAGTCAATGGAGATTGGAATACCAACCAGCCGCATTTGATTCCTTATAGAGATTACACCAGAAGAATACTGACGTTCTTCAAGAAGGTGAAGTTGTATCATGTCCCCCGGGATGAGAATCAGATGGCTGATGCTTTGGCTACTTTGTCTTCTATGATCAAAGTTCATTGGTGGAATCATGTGCCACATCTTGCGGTGAATCGACTCGAGAGGCCTGCGTATGTGTTTGCAGCCGAGTCTGTTGTGGACGAGAAGCCGTGGTACTATGATATCAAGAACTTCCTCAAGAGTCAGGAGTATCCTGAAGGTGCATCAAAGAATGATAAGAAAACCCTGAGAAGGCTAGCTGGAAGCTTTTATTTGAATCAGGATGATGTGTTGTACAAGAGAAACTTTGACATGATTCTGCTCAGATGCGTGGATAGACACGAAGCAGACATGTTGATGCAGGAAGTTCATGAAGGTTCATTTGGTACCCATACTGGTGGTTATGCAATGTCTAAGAAATTGTTGAGAGCCGATTATTACTGGATGACTATGGAATCCGATTGTTCCAAATATGCTTGGAAGTGCCATAAATGTCAGATCTATGCTGATAAGGTGCATGTACCACCAAACCCTTTGAATGTCATGAATTCGCCTTGGCCGTTCGCCATGTGGGGTATTGATATGATTGGGAAGATTGAGCCCACTGCTTCTAATGGACATCGCTTCATCCTGGTTGCGATTGACTATTTCACCAAGTGGGTGGAAGCAGCTTCCTATGCTAATGTGACTAAGCAAGTGGTTGCCCGGTTCATTAAGAAGGAAATCATCTGTCGTTACGGGGTTCCTGAGAGAATCGTTACTGACAATGGTTCGAATCTCAATAACAAGATGATGAAAGAGCTTTGCAGAGATTTCAAGATTGAACATCACAATTCTTCTCCTTACAGACCGAAGATGAATGGTGTTGTAGAGGCGGCGAACAAGAATATCAAGAAGATTGTGCAGAAGATGGTCGTGACATACAAGGATTGGCATGAGATGCTGCCTTTCGCTTTGCATGGGTACCGTACCTCAGTACGTACATCGACCGGGGCAACCCCTTACTCCCTTGTGTATGGTATGGAAGCTGTCCTACCTGTTGAAGTGGAGATTCCTTCTCTGAGAGTTTTGCTAGATGTCAAGCTTGACGAAGCCGAGTGGATTCGGACAAGGTTTAATGAGTTGCGCCTTATCGAGGAAAGATGGCTAGCAGCTGTGTGCCATGGGCAATTGTATCATAGGAGGATGAAGAGAGCCTTTGATCAGAAAGTGCGTCCTCGAAGCTATCAAACTGGTGATCTAGTTTTGAAGAGGATCCTTCCTCCCGGTACAAATAACAGGGGCAAGTGGACTCCTAATTATGAAGGTCCATATGTTGTGAAGAAGGTTTTCTCCGGTGGAGCCTTGATGCTTACAACTATGGATGGTGAAGATTTTCCGTCCCCTGTTAACTCAGATGTAGTCAAAAAATACTTCGCATAAATTGACCCGCTGGACAAAAAGAATAAAAGAGTCCAGGCAAAAAGGGCATCCCAGCGAACCAAAAAACAGAAAGAAAAGGTTCGGGCAAAAGTTAGGGATAAAAATGAAAAGAATTGGTACACCCGGTAAGTTGAAAACCCGTAAGGGCGGCTTAGGCAAAAATGGGTATCCCGGTGGATTGAAAACCCGAAAGGGCGATCCAGGAAAAAGAGGGATTAAAGCGAAAACTACAGTCTGAGTTTATCTGTATTTCATCGCGCTTCATCGTCTGCCATCTCGAAGGGTATGATCGGTCCAGTCATTTTTCTCAGAAAGCAAGGAATTTGGGGGAAAATGGATGATCTGTGAGTCATAACAGAATTGGGAAATAGTGGATGCCGTGTTCACATTGCCATTAGGATAGATTTTTCCTTTTGTGCGCAATTACCTCTTTCTAGGAATTGCTTCCCGATGTATTCGCCTTTTCAGGCCATTTTCAATCAATAAAAGTCGTTATTCAGATAAATTGCTCTCTTGTTTTTATTTTACTGTTTTGTTTGCAAAAACGTCCGAATTTTTGATAAACATTGCATATAAGAACATGAAGGCTGAACAATAACGTGCAGAAAGATAAAACATTTGAAAATCATTTTGAATGTTGAGGACACTTGAGCGTATCTTGTCCATGCAACCCCTGGGGCATGTTTGTCGTGCTATTTTGCAGGTTGTTACCTTTTGATTCCTGGCTGAAGCAGTTAAGCCACGGGTGATTCCTCAGCAGTATGAGAGGATGGAGATGTTCCCCAGCAGATGAAGCAAGTTCGAGACTTGTCTCTCCAGCATATATGTCAAGATCAGGATTTCCCCAGCCGGATTGAGGATGATTCCCCAGCAGGCTTGGAAGTGGTTGTTTCCCCAAGCAAGTATGAAGGTTATCAGAACTATTTTTCTCCCCTGCAGAGACGTCTGTGGATAGTGCCTTCTATCCCCAGCAGAGCTGAAAATTGTTAAGTCCCCAGCAGGCTTGGAAGTGGGTTGTGCCCCCAGTTGGTCTAAAAGATATCAAGTTCCCAGCTGAGTCTGAAGATTGATTATCCCCACTGAGTTTGAAGAATGTTAGTCCCCACCAAGTTGAAAGGATGTTGTATCCCCAACGAAGGTGTCAGTGGAGTTTTGTTCCCCAGCAGTATGGTTTGAAGTACTGCTATCCCCCGCGTGGTCATGAACGCTTTTCCCCGGTAGGGTTGTGGATGCTATCCCCAGCAAGGTCTGGTATGTTATTTCCCCAACAGAGTTATGCTTTTCCTCAGCAGAGTGGTGAATGCCTATCCCCATCAGGGTTATGATGTTTTCCCCAGCAGGTTCCCCGAGTGGATCAGGTTCGTTGAAAATTATCCCCAGCAATGGTTATCCTACCTGTGAATTGGATGGGTCGTCCCTAGTAAAGTCGCATTGGTTGCTTCCCTAGCAGAGTCCCCGAGTGGATTGGGATCCTTTCCCCAGCAGCAGTGCAATTCCCCAGCATGAGTGAGAAGTTGGTGCTTTCTCCCCGCAGAGTATTCCTCAGACAGAGTCTCCCCACAGAGTTGGAGAATCTAATCAGTTGGCTCCCCAGCAGGAGTTCATCACTTTGCATTTTGCATGTAGTGATCATTGCATCCTCAAAGCGCGTAGCATTTCCATTCAATATGGAGCATTACGCCATAGAAAAATTCAAACATATGCATTCATGTGTTAAAGACCATATCCCCGGCAGAGGCAGATCATTGTTCAACATCTGTACAACACGTTTGCTACAGTTGCTCCTAACAGCATTCAGAATTGATATTCCCCAGAGAGGTTTATTTCCTCACCCGTCCGTGAAAGGAAGGTTGATTCTCCCCAATAAGATCCCCAGCAAGTGTTTAGCCTTGCCTTGACATATGTAGATGTCGTCCCTGTGATACCGGTAAGTGTCGTGTCAGCA
Source organism: Lathyrus oleraceus (assembly GCF_024323335.1). Lineage (NCBI taxonomy): Eukaryota > Viridiplantae > Streptophyta > Magnoliopsida > Fabales > Fabaceae > Lathyrus > Lathyrus oleraceus. The sequence goes on along the minus strand of NC_066583.1, from coordinate 381,464,575 downwards.
CCCGTGTGTGTTCTTTCTTTGGTGTCGGTAAACACCATTCTTTCGGTGTCGGTAAACATCGAGTCTCACCCCCAGTCATCGGTAAGTGTCTGGTCTTCTTTGTTGATGTCGGTAAACATCATCTTTCGATGTGCGTAACATATATTTTTTCCCCGGGAGTCACCTCTCCGTTGGTGTCGATAAACGTTGAGTTTTTCCTATTCGTCCGTTGATGTATAGTTGTATCTTTCCCCACAGGTCATCTGTTGATGTCTGTGTCACCTCTCCGTTGGTGTCGATAAACGTTGAGTTTTTCCCAATCGTCCGTTGACGTTTGGTTGTGATTAGCTTTTTCCCCAGTAAGTTCACCTCTCCGTTGGTGTCGATAAACGTTGAGTTTTTGCCTGGTCGTCCGTTGACATCTGGTTGCACATTTTATTCCCAGTCATCAGTATGTCTGGTCGTCCTTTGTTTGATGTCGGTAAATATCATCTTTCGATGTCGGTAAATATCATCTTTCGATGTCGGTAAACGTCGAGTCTTATCCCAGTCATCGGTAAATGTCTGGTAGTTCCCCAGCCAGAGATTCCCAGTAGAGTCGTCGGTAAACGTCCTGTCTGGTTTCCGGTTGCAAATATTTGTTTTCCTTCCCCAGTGAAGTGTTCACCTCTCCGTTGGTGTCGATAAACGTCGAGCTTCTCCCGTTCGTCCGTTGACGTATGGTCGAGTCTTCCCATTCATCTGTTGATGTCTGGTCACCTCTCCGTTGGTGTCGATAAACGTCGAGCTTCTCCCGTTCGTCCGTTGACGTCTGGTCGAGTCTCTCATTCATCCGTTGATGTCTGGTCACCTCTCCGTTGGTTTCGATAAACGTTGAGTTTTTCCCATTCGTCCGTTGACGTCTGGTTGTATCTTTCTTTCCCAGTCATTCGTTAATGTCTGGTCACCTCTCCGTTGGTGTCGATAAACGTCGAGCTTCTCCCTTTCGTCCGTTGACGTCTGGTCGAGTCTTTCCCAGTCATTCGTTAATGTCTGGTCACCTCTCCGTTGATGTCGATAAACGTCGAGCTTCTCCCTTTCGTCCGTTGACGTCTGGTCGAGTCTTTCCCAATCATTCGTTAATGTCTGGTCACCTCTCCGTTGGTGTCGATAAACGTCGAGCTTCTCCCTTTCGTCCGTTGACGTCTGGTCGAGTCTTTCCCAGTCATTCGTTAATGTCTGGTCACCTCTCCGTTGGTGTCGATAAACGATGAGTTTTTCCCATTCGTCCGTTGACGGTTAGTTGTACCTTTCTTTTGATAAAAATCAAAGTCCCCAGGAGTCGTCGGTAAACGTCTTGTCTGGTTGCTGTTACAAATATCCTGTATCATACCCCGCAGAGTGCAAATTTCCACGGTTCTTTGGTATTCAATCCCTGTTTACCCTGAAGGTCTGACAGCCGTTGCTCTCATCCGTTCGGGTTCCCAGCTGATTGAATAGGGGCAGCTGTAGCACCTCAAATTTGCACCTCCCGTTTTGTGTATACATTTTCATTTTAGGTCATTAACATTGCATTGTTCATTGCATAGTCCACCAAGTCATCAGTCAAGATTGGTCAGGAGATTCAGTTGTGAAAGCAAGCAAGTCCATTTTCCATGAGATCAAATCCCTAGGGTTGGTATAATGAGTTCACATGATTCAAGAATCATTTTGAAGTGGTTTGGCCAAGAATTGGAGGTTCAGAGATCATCAGTTAATGATCAATTCATCTGAAACCCTAAAAAGTCAACAAAAGTCAACTGTCAGTTCAACCATGGATTTGGAGGTGGGAGATTATTAGAGATGCCTCATTCATGTCCAAACAAGTCTCATTTGACATTGCAAACATCAACATTGAAGAATTTGAGGTCAGATCAAAACTTTCCAAAAATAGCAGGTGACCTGTAATTTGAATTTGCCAAAAATGGAAAGGTTTTCAAGTCAAGATTACATCATCAAGAAAGCTTCAAATGAAATTTTGTCCAACATGAACGATGAAGATCTTTCTCTCCCATTTCCAAAAAGTCCAAGATCATGGATTTCTCATGTGTGGTTGAAGAGATATAGATCAATCTTGGCCAAGTGTGGTTTGAACTTCAAATGTGCATAACTTTCAAACCAAAAGTCCAAATTAAGTGGTTCTTTTTGCATTGTTCTTGTTTTGACCTATGCTCTCCAAATCATGCATTACATGCCATGCATTATCATCACATAATCATTTGGAAGTTCACTTGATTTTTGGAGGGAAAATTAAAGTTTGAAATTGGTGCATTGTTCACACATTCTACCATGACCATTGGCTCCAAAATTACTTTTTGAGTAAAATTCAAGCCTAATTCGTGTACTGTTCATCATAATTCCATGCATAGAGGTGAAATATCCAATTTGCATATGCACCTTATTTTGGCTAATACACTTAACCATTGCCTAAACATGATTAGGAGAGTGATTAGGAGGGAGTATATAACACAAATCATAACTGTTTTCAGCTAACCACAATCACTTTTTCATATCTAGATCCAATTCTTGAAATTTTTTCTCTCAAATTTTCTTCAATTTTCTTCAAACCAATTCATCATCAATTGCTTGATCTTTGGTCCTGAAGAGTTCTTGAGTAGGTTTGCATGTAGAATCGAAGAAAACAGTGCCTGTTTGTTCATGCTTGGAGCTTTGATGCAACAATGGTGAATTCATATTGTGGTGAGATCGTGCACAATTAAGACTCAAGCCTTCATCCAATCAACTCTACAAGCATCCTGGAAGAGCATTTGAAGCATTACAAGGCCTGGATCCATTGAATTCCAACTTCTGCTCTTCAAGAGGTTCTAAATCGAATCTCTCAATTCTTAAAATGCTTATGTGATTGTTGTTCACCTTTTGATGCTGGTTAATCTGAGCTTTATTTCATGAAAATCCATGCCAAATTGAGTTAGTTATGTTGATTTAAAGATTCATGCATGAAAATAGATTGCTTCGATTCTCCTTGTATGTGCTGATTTAACCTTAACCATGCCTGGATTCGTGTTGTATGCTGAAAGATCTACACCATGATATGTTTGATTTTTATTTCTGAAAACATTTGTTCTTGAGCCTGGCACTGTTCATGATGAACATGATGAAGATGATAAAATTTTGTTTCCAGAATGGCTTTTGATCCATTAGAATGCGTTTCCTGAGTTTTGCATGTGTTTGTGAGAAGAAGCGCATGTACTGGTCCACGTAATTGTACACATGGCGTTTTGATTGGTATACCGCGCTTCGACCATGCCACATCACCTTTGACCTGCCAGCGTTTAAATGAAACGCTGCGTTTCAGGTAGCGCGCCAATCCATATTTGAAATCATCCTCCATTCGATTCCGGCTTGCAGCAAATGTTCACATGCTTCATTTATTTTCTCCATTCATTCATATGCTATGTTTCATGCATTTTTTTATTTTTCTCTATCTTCCAAAATTCATAAATAATTGAATAATGATACAAAAAATATGAGGATGCGACAATTTGTATTTTACGATCATGTTAAGGTAGGTGCGACAATTTGTGTCACACCTTTGCTTGTTCAACTTGATTGATTAATTTTCCATGCCAAATGAATTCCAATTGATGTGATTTTTTGTATAATGCTTGATGTGGATGTTGTGATTGCTCATGATTTTTGTTGGAATTTTTGGGATCATTTCTGATTTAATTGAGATTTTTCATTCTGGTTGGTCATATGTGAGTTTTTGAATTGCCTTGAATTTCATTTGATTGTGAAATGCTTGTTCTTTATCCAATGAATGTGCAACTTTGCACACTATTTCTAGACATGTTGAATGATGTTTTGGCTTTGTTTTGAGGTTTTTACCATGTTTCATTTCTGTTTTAGGCCTATGCTAAGTTGGTGTGACAATTGGTGTCACACATGTGCTTGTTATGCTCGCCTTGACTTATACAATGTGATTACCATGCTTAATGATGTCCAATGCTCCTAATTTTTTGTGTGATGATCATGTTGTACGTCCTGTTTACTCATGAATTTTGTTGAGATTATTTGAACCATTTTTGAATTAATGTGCATTTGTTCATTCTGATGTCACAATGTGGTTACAATTTGCATACCTTGTCATGTTTGGTTCATGAAATGAATTTGGTTGATGATATTGATATGAGACTTTTTGGATTGTGTTCTTGATTGAATGAAGTTGATCCATGTTAAATTTCATGTTCTGTTTTGAATGTTTGACCCTCTTTTGACCCTAGGCTTGGACCTAGTGGTTTGGACTTATCATTTGGGTTGTGGATTTCAGGTTAAGAAGCACATCACCATGATTGAAGTGGTTCACTCATTTGAGCTGATTAATTGATTGATGTTGGCTAATATTGAGTTGTTTTGTAGGTTTTGAGAACAAGTTCTATTGGCTTGTGGCTTGCACAATGTTGCATTGCTTGCTTATCTGTCTGATTGTGTGATGACTGTGGTCTGTTTGTTTGTTTGACTTGTATACTGATTGGGTTAGATTTTTTCAGGTACCTAAGTTGCTTTGAGTTCTTTTGAACTTGCTTTTGCTTTGCTTGGTTGCTTAACCATTGAGGTATAATTCTCTGACTTCATGTAGTCTGGAAGACCTGTCCTGTTATGTGGGCAGGCACCTGTCTGAAGCCCTCCTTAAGAGGCAATGCTTGTGTATGTTTACTTTTGTGCCAAGCAGGAAAAGACCTCTATGAGGCAATTGGCAGATACAAGAGATGTGCAATCCATCTCCTGCTATTCAGTGTGTCATTCACTTTGCTCACACACCATGTGTTGATGCATTGTGGATACTAACCCAAGATCTTTGTTGTGTCAGTCATATGTGGAGAAGAGTTCCAACTTTCTGAACTCCCACACTTTCATTTGTCTGAAGCTCTCCCAGGCCAGGGATAAGAGCTGTGAGGTCTTACCCTCACTTCCCATTTCATCTGCTTCACCCTAACTCTCAATGTTAGGGTTAAGAGCTAACCACACCCAATTCCAGTTGGCTTGTGTCTCACAGCCTAACCTTGTATGAGCCTAATTATGTGCATATGGTGTGTGTGCTTGCTTTTTGTGCTTGTATGTTTTTGCCTGTGCTATTTAGGATAGCTTGCTCCCTGTGCAAGTTAGATAGAAACCTTAACCTAGGACCATGGTGAATTTACATGATAACTATTAGGCTCGAGTCACTCTCCCTTCTAGTTTGTCATTTCCCAGTCTCTGGTTAGGTTAGAAGTTCTTTCCCTGCGTAGGGGAACTACGTCGCCCTGATCCTCATACAAGATGAGGTACGTAGGCAGGAGATGAGCTGATCTCTCCGGGCGCCCTTTTTCTTTTTTTCAACCCCTTTGTGTTGTGTTGGAGTCTGACATAAGTCCAGCGATTGGCAGTTGGTTTCCGGTGTCTTGTTTGCTTGTTGGAGTCTGACGTAAGTCCAACGATTGGCAGTTGGTTTCCAGTGTGTGTTTGTTGGTTCAGAGTCTGATGTAAGTCCAGCGATTGGCATTCGGTTTCCATGTTTGCTTGTTTTGTGTGGAGTCTGACGTAAGCCCAGCGATTGGCAGTCGGTTTCCTGTGTGGTTTTGTTTGGCGTGTGTTAGCCGAGCTACGAGTGCTCTGATTCTTCTCCGGTCAGAGAAGATACGTATGCATAGGAGGCGACATCCTAGCGAGCACATTTCCCCCTGTCCTGAACTACGTCGACTCTGATGTCTGTGCCTGACAGACTACGTAGGCCCAGGATGCGACATCCTGCCGAGTCTTGTTTCTTTTGTCTTCCTGTGTTTCCTTCCAGCCTTGTGTGCAGTTTGTGAGCAGTTTTAGCAACCTTTCTTCTATTCTTTTTGTGCGTGGATCCCGTCGAGTACGACGGATGCGTAGGGGTGCTAATACCTTCCCTTCGCATAACCGACTCCCGATCCCATCCATCTCTGGTCGCGAGACCATGTCTTTTCCAGGTTTACTTCGACCGTTTCCTTTCCCTCTTTTGGGATAAATAACGCACGGTGGCGGATCTGTTGTTTCGTTTTTCCCGCCGGTTTTTCGCGTAATGCGACAGATGGCAGCTGAGTGTTGTTCTTCTTTGTGAATGAACCCTCCACTATGGAAAATTGGTTGCATAACTTTGACATCTCCTTGGAACGGTCCTTTCTGAAATCCTAGACCAGCTCTGTTCTTGTTCTCGACGACTTCTACGACACGACCCCACATGTTTATGCTACCAGCCTGAACAACTTCGTGTGCATCTTTCAGAGAAGACATGGATGCCCCAATCTTCTGAATCTCATCAGTTACTAACAATGCTTGGAATGGAGTTCCAATCTCTTCTTCAGCTTCAATAGAGGTGAATGACGACATATGGCTTACCAAAAGCGCTTTCTCTCCTCCCACAATAACCAGTTTGCCATTCTTAACAAATTTGAGTTTCTGATGTAGCGTCTACGTGACAGCACCAGCCTCATGAATCCACGGTCTTCCCAATAAACAACTATAGGCCGGGTGAATATCCATTACTTGGAAAGTAATCTAGAAATCACTCGGACCTATCTTAACTGGGAGGTCGATTTCTCCAATAACAGTTTTACGAGAACCGTCGAACGCTTTCACAACTACACCATTGTACCTCATAGGTGCGCCTTGATAAGATAACCTTGGGAAGCTCTTAATCAAACAAGCTCAAATTGTTGCATGAAGTGATATTGGCAACAATATGATCAAACTGATCAACAACGACATCATTTCCACATATACTTTCTCAAGCACCTTCTGCAACACCTCTCGGTGCGCTTTGGAATTCATCAACAAAGATAAGACAAAGATCTTGGATGGCGTTTGGAGCATCTTCTCCACAACATTAAACTCACCCTTCTTAATTAATCGGAGAACCTCACCATCATCATCTTTAACCTTCAACCCGCTGGATTCACCAGACTGACAAATAGGACAGTTAACAGGATTAACCACAAAAACTTCTGCCTTTTTATCAACCATGACATCCTCCACAACCTTCAGGGATACCGAGCCGAATAAACGACTACTTCGGGTCACTTTCACAACATCAACAGTGCTCATTACTGAATTTTCTGCGGGAAGAGGAACCTCTTGCTCATTCTGAATCATAGTAGCATTATATTTGTAAGCTAAAACTTTATCAGATGCATAAGGGACGGGGCCCGCTAACCGTATTACCAACGGCGATACCGGTCTATTATCTCTTTTGTTGCTATCAAACTGAATTACTACTCGCTCAGGAGTCTTAAAAACTGGCACAATTACATTCACATTATTACCCATATCTATGGATTGACTGATCTGAATAACACCTTCATCCATTAACTTCTGAATCTCCCTCTTGACAATCACACATCCTCGTGGATTAACACTGCAGATAACCCAACCATCATGGTCATGTTCACAATCACTGATTAAGCACAAAGTTCTATGTATCTCCACCAAAGACCTTTGGATACGATGAACATCAAAAACTCTAAAGTTACTAGGACAACCATCTACCATATTCACAGAAGAATTACCATGGGCAGGCAAAGGATTAACTTTGACATTTGGTGCGCAGTCCTCAAAGGACATCATCCCACTTTTGATCAATTTCTGGACTTCATACTTCAAAGGATAATAATTCTCGATGTCATGGCCAGTCGCCCCTTGATGAAAAGCACAATGCAGATCGGGCTTGTACCACCATGGCAAAGGTTCAGGTGTATGCGGAGGATACCTTGGCTGGATCAAATTCTTGACGACAAGAGAAGGATACAATTCTTCATAAGCCATCGGAATAGGATCAAAAGTTACCTTCTTCCTCTCAAAATTATTATGCTAATGGTTGTTGTTGTTGTGATTGTTGTGAGTACGTTGTTGTTGTTGTTGAACTGGTACTAATTGAATTGTTGAGTTATTGGTAAATACTGGAATAATTGAGGATACTTGATGATGATGCTGGTGGGATATGGAATTCTTCCTGACATGAGGCCTCCTTTGCCTCCTCACAGATATTAACTTGGTTTCCCCCTCCCTCTTCTTAGAGAAACTTCCTCCATACTTCTTGCTCGTAGATGCTTCTTCTTTAGACAAACGACCCTCTCGAACACCTTCTTCTAAACACATTCACTTATTCACCATTTTAGTGAAGTCATTGGGAGCACTGGAAATCATACACTCGTAATAGAATTAACTAAGAGTCTTCAAAAAGATCTTCCTCATTTTCGTCTCTTCTAATGGGGGACTAATCTGAGCGGCAAGCTCTCTCCACCTCTGGGCATACTCCTTGAATGTCTCCTTCTCCTTCTGAGACATGGACCTCAATTGATCATGATCGGAAGCCATATCTACGTTGTACTTGTATTGTTTAACGAGGCCTCACCTAAGTCGTTGAAAGTATGAACACTAGCACCGTCTGACCCATATACCACCGAAGCGCGGCACCGGTCAAACTGTCTTGAAAATAATGGATAAGCAACTGATCATTATCTGTCTGGGTCAACATCTTGCATGCGTACATCACAAGATGACTCAAAGGATAAGTATTCCCTTTATACTTATCAAAGTTTGGGACCTTGAATTTGATAGGGATTTTCACGTTTGGCACTAAGCAAAGTTCAGCAACACTTTTCCCAAACAGATCTTTACCTCTCAGGATCTTCAATTCCTTTCTCAGCTCTTGAAATTGGTCTTTCATTTCATCCATTTTCTCGTACACATCAGGGCCCTCATAGGACTCAGAATGATAAATGGTTTCCTCAACACGAGGCAAAACATGTACAACAAGAGGTGGCGTTGACATAACCGGGCTAGATGCTGACATAAGAGCAACAGTTTGAGCATAACCTTCAGGCACAAAATTAGGAGGCATTCCCCACGGGAATCCGACAGGCATAGATTGTGCAGCCTGGCTGGTAGGAAACACAGACACTGGCGTAGCAATGATCTCTGAGATGACAGTCATTTGAGGAGTTGCAGGAGTTGGAGATGGTTGATTATGAGTAGAAATGAATGACTCCATCAGAGTGATGAGTCTGGAAACTTATTCCTTGAGCTCTCGGTTCTCTTGTTCCATCTGATCCATTCTTGGTTGACGATTAATGCGAGTATCATACTGATGAGTCAGCTTGTCTGACACAAAGATGAAGCACAATAAGACACTTGGCCGAAAGGCTGGAAGGCAAGAAACCTGCTATGAAAATGATGCATGAAATGCAATGTTTTTATTTTATTATTTCAAGGAACATTTAAAGTCTTACTTGCAAATATTTTAATAATAATAATAATAATAATAATAATCAATAATAACATTTGGAATTGACCATAAAATCTCTTTTTATTCATAATTTTTTTGGAAGGATTACACTGAGTACAATTTTAGAAACCCAAAAAATAAAAATACAAGATAAAAGGAAAGTATCATCCTAAGGATCCCTAGCAACTGAATCGGCTGAACTGGCCAAGGGCGTGTACTTCCTTCGGATACGTCTGATCTCTGACTCATAAGTGGTCTTCATCTGAGCTGTCTCGATGACGAGATGATCGATGGTCTTCTTCCAAGCACCGGAAGGCTGAGGAATACTAAAGGAAAATAAACTCTCTCTCCTCCCCCCTCTCTCTCTCTCTTCATTGCACGCTCTTCAAGAACCTCAATGAGTGCATCCTTCTCCTTCAACTCAAGTTGCAACTCCACTTGCTTTCGATGCAAAGCATGGAACCATTCTTCCCAAAGGTCCCTCTCTTGCTTTATTCTATATAGTGCATCTTCCAACTCCTCTATATCTTAGTTAGGCAGAGTTGATAGCTCAGCCACAACCATAGACGTAGGTCTTTCGCAGGCGTACGACATCTAAAGCTCCAAAGCTCTCTTCTTCACCTAACTAGTATAAGCTTTCGAAGATACACAATTGCACGGTCCAAGCTCGGATCTTCCCTTCCTATGAACATTGTGCCAAGCACACACCATTCTACTCTTCAAATTTTGGGGATCTTTACCCTCTTGATAGAACAAGTCTTATAATTGAACATTATTAGGTTTATCCTTCAAGGGAAACCCAAACTGACGACGAGAAAAAGCAGGATTGTAGTTAATTCCTCCTTGTGTGCCAATGAGGGGCACATTAGAGAATTCACCATAACTAACAATAATCTCCAAGCCATCATATGCAGAACCATACCAAACAATATCATCATTAGCGAGAGACATAAGTCTTTGAGACCACCGTAGACATTGCTTGTTCTCCAAGAAGGCTGGTGTCTGAGGAAAGTGTAAAATAAACCACTTGTACAAAAGAGAAACGCAACACACAATGGTTCCACTACCCTTAGAATTCCTTAGATGCAAAGAGAAATATGTGTCACCCAACAAAGTCGGAACAAGATTCCCAATTAAGAAGATTCTAATGGCATTAACATCGACGAAATTGTCAATGTTAAGGAACAATGATAAACCATAGATGAGCAAGACAAAGATGGATTCAAAAGCGTCCATACTACCAACTTGAGGAAAAGAAGTAGCTTTCCCAATGAGAAACTCAAAAGTAAGACCTAGGATCCCTCCTTTCTTCGTCATATTAGCATATATCTCATATTTCTTCAAATGAAGAGCATCGACTATGACGTGAGATCTCAGAATCTCCTCTAATCCACTGAAAGGTACCTTGTTAGATACGGGCATACCCAAGAGATAGGCATATTATTCCAACATGGGCATGAGCTGATAATCAGGAAAAGTGAAGCACCAATAGAGAGGATCATAAAACTGGACTAAGACACTCAAGAGTCCTTCAACCACATCAGTAGATAATACAGACAAGAGCTTTCCATGATGTCCTTTGAAATCTACAGGATCAACTACAAAGGATGCTAGCTTCCTTAACTCTTTCAAATCTGAACATCTAAAATTGTACTTCTTAGTGTTCCTTCGTCCACAAACCATGGTCTAAACATATTTGCAAATACGACCTTAGTTCCTTGAAATTTATTTATGTAATGAATGCTATGATGCACATGTATACATGAATGCAACAATCACACACAAGGCAAACACAAACAAATGTCAAGGGATGGATCAAGTCATCATCAAGATCAATCATCCATTTTGGTGGATTATGGTTTTCACCTTATCAACACCCAAGTTCCATTGATATTGATGAAACTGATTGGATCAACCAAAAATCAAAGGGTTTGTTGCGAGTCACGAGCATGGAGTCAGGTTAAGAACCATCCCAAAGGGGTGTACTAAGGATAAAAACCTGTACATCATGTTCTAAAAAGTTCCCATAGTCGTGATCCCATCTATCGGATGCTATAGGTTAGGATAACTGACTCATCAACCCATAGTATTCTCAAGAGAAACTGGTCTGAGTGTAGTATCATGTAAGACCTATTATCAAGTCTACACTTGAACAGTCTCTACACTACGTCCTAAATAGGCCAAGTTGGGTTAAATGTTCTACAATCATCAGCTTCTCAGACCCCTAAGTCAGAGAAAGTAATGCCTATCCACGACGTACTCGCGTGACATCAGTAACTCCAAAGGGGTCTCAACTGAGTGGGGGATCTCATGTCAACTCTTTCAGGACTACTCCTTCAAAGGCAACATGATTATACCACCCTCTAATCTTAAATTGCACTCAAGTTCGGGTTAGAACTTATCTCACCATACAGATATCACCAAGCACAACAGACAGAAAGTATCACACAACAATATATACAAAATCAAACATCAATAATCAACAAATATAATACACACAAAAAGTAGGCTAAACCCACTAAGGACTACTCCCTAGCATAGTCGCCACTTTCTTTCTGTAGCAGTAAATTCATGACCACTGAGCTATTGGTTAACTCAACGTCAATAAAACCAGAGTCGCCACCTCACTTTTATTGTTTCCAAAGGAAAAGGTAAAAGTACAAACAAAACCCAAAGATAAGAAGTTTTCAAATCAAAACTAATTAAATGTCAGGGATTATAGGTAAGGGGGTTGGTTACACAGAGGGAAGGTATTAGCACCCAAAGTGTCCTAGGTACTCCTATGAAGCCCTTTTTGTGTGCAAGTATTTCAGTTGAAAAAGATGTTTGCTAAAAAAAATAGAATGAGGGGATGAGAAAATAATTAATTATTTATTTTTGTTTTTGACAATACCTTCGGTCTTATGCCTATGTACCAACATAAAAATGAGGGATCAAAACCTCGTAGTTCATGGTAAAAATTTCAAAGATGGGTGGATTGATTTTAACAAAAGCTTAAAGGTATTTTATTATCAAAGGGAGAATACTCAACCAAGCATCCATCTATAATGAAGGATTTATAACATTTAAGAGGGAGGGTTCCAACTTGGATTCAATCAACAAGTATGCCACTAAACCCTAATAAATGGAAAGACTTACAATCAATATATCATGGAATGGGAGAATTATAACAAATATAACTCATATCTAAATGCTCTCTTTTGAAAAGTTAAAAGGAAAAGGCACAAAGTGTCCACAAGGATTAGATGAGTTTGATAGTTCTTTTTGTCTTTTTGAAAATAAGGTCAATATAATTAAGTTTATTCACAAGTTTAATTAAGAAAATGTTTTGAAAATCAATGGCATAAGGCCAAGGTTTCTACTCATTAAAAAAAGTCTAAGTTGAAAACAACAAGCAAAGAAAGTTTTAATAATGAGGGAGAGATTTTGAAATTTAAGAAGTAGGAGGAGATGAAGGGACTATCCTAGAGAAGATTTAAAAGTTTAGAGTTGAAAAGATCTAATCAATGAGAAGCATCCATAAGACAAGAATGTCAGATATAAACCCATTTCCTTTGGACTGTCAAGCAAGCAACAAAGCTATAATCATCCAATCAATTAATAAGAAGACCAATGGCATCTAATAAAGATAACCAAACATCCAAGCAAGCACTCCAAAAGCAAGCAGACTCCAATTCCCTTTAAATGTATCAGAGGAAATATCCCTTGAAACAACTCAAAGAGAAAATATCTGATAAAAACAACAAGATCAAAATAACAACTTAAGCACATAGACAAAGATGCATCAGATAAACCAAAGGGAGTCTCAAGCTTGTATCAGATGAATGACATTGTCCAAGAAAGGTCTCAAAGTAATGGCATTGGCCAAGAATCTCCAAAGCACAGGGATGTTTCCTACTCTAAGTCCAAGTATCAGATCAAGTCACAGATAAAGGTCCAACAGTCAAACAATGTATTTTTTAAGGCTTTTGTTTTTATTAAGTACTTTAAGGTACTAAGACCACAAACAAGACAAAATCACAAGCACAAAATATGGCTCAAGTGAGCAAAGGGAAAATGACTGAAACATAAACAACTTGCATGAATGTAAATGGCAATGAATGATAATATGCATAAATTTAAATTGCATTTAAGGTAAAGTACATTGAAAATTAAGAACTATAAAGAAATGTTATTGAATGTTAGTGGGAGAAGAAAAAAAAAATTATGTCATTTTTTGGAGAACACTCAACCATCCACTCACAAGCATGAAGATATGAACCTAAACATCAATCATGAGAAGGGCTCAAACTTGGATAAATTACCAAGTATGCCAGTAGCTCTCATAAATGGAAAAGAGGTAAAATTTTCACACAATGCCATGAGGAATGGTGGGCTTACAATCTCACTTGCAAAAATGTTATGCCTTTTGGGAAAAATTTAGCTCTATGTTAAGAAATCGTAATTGGACTTATGTAGAAGTCATAACTATTTGAGGTCAGGCAATAATAACATTGGTGTTAATACATGCTAGAGACAAGGTATCAAGACCAAGCTCCTAAAGCATACCACACAAAAAAATAAGAGGGGATGAACCTATCGTAATCAAGCTCATGTTGATTCATCTAACACAAGGTCATTGATGAATCAACTGCATTATGATATTTGAGAAGTCATTGGCTAATGAGGGATTGGGGAAGAAGGAGATGAAGATGAAAATGAAGTGAAAGAGAGTCCCAAATTGATCAAGGGATGAACTTCACTTGATCAATACCATCCGTTCATTTTGAGGGATGAAGTTCAAACTTCATCACCCCCCTAAATCCAATGGTATTGATATAATGTCCAATTCAACCAAGATCAAGGCCAAACAGAAGTTGAGTCAACACAAATTCAATTAAAATCTCAACAAAACATTAAAGTAATTTAAATCAATTAAAACCAATTCTTAAGTGAATAAAAATACATTTCAAAAGGGGAAAAATCTCAAATCCCTTCAAATCACCAAACAAATGGCCGAGGGATTTATCATAAGTAAAACAAGGTCAAAGGACCACTGACTAATTTTTTTGGCATTTTTGAAAAGTCAGAAGTATTTAAAATCAATTAAAAACAAGTCAAAAGTCATAAAATTCATTAAAAATATCAAACTCAATCCAAAAAATAATTTTAATTCATAAAATGGGAGAGCAAATTATTTATGAAATTTTGGTGAAAGTCTCATATTTTTTGGATTAATATTGAAATTATAATGAATTAAATAAGAAAATGGTATTTAAAATAATTAAATCAAAAAATCAATTAAATCAAAAAAATGAGGGCCATCAGATCTCCCTCATTAATTGAGGTGGTAGACCTGATGGTCAACGTGTGCTATACACCATTGTCCTGAGTCAAAGCGTGTGTATAAATGGTAATCAAGATCAAAGGCTAAGATTATAACGTGGTCATGGGATCAATGGCTTGGACAATGCCAACGCACCACCGGAGCCCTAGCTATGGTCGTCTTCTCCGGCCATGTCACCGGACTGGTCAGGATCAAACTGTCACCAAAATTAATGGATCATACACTATTTTGAAGAGAAAATCATGAGGATCTCGAATATGACCTCCAATTTCTCCAACTCTCACTCTATAAGAAGATATGTGGAGTTGAAAATTGAGGTTCCATAACCGAGTTGCTTCGATTCAACCTCAAAGTAAGTCAATCTCAATGTCTACATTGGTAGGACTTCATCCAACCAAAAATTAAGCAGAAATGTTAAGAAATGAGTGAGAATCGAAGAAGGAAAGTTTGAGAAAATTCACCTATGGGTGGTGACTTTTGAGCTAGATCTCGATGTAATTACACTTGGCCTTGCATCCTCTTGATTGTAGAAGATGATTGAGATGAAAAATGATGTAAACCCTTGAAGTTCTAGTTCATAAATAGAATTTGAACTAGAATCTCGATTTCAAAGAAATCTTCAAGGAGTTCTTTCAATGGTGGCTATGGGATTGCTGAGCAAATCTTGGGCAAGGGTCCTCCTCAATTCTGAGGTAATGGAGCTCATTATATAGGCAATGCAAAGTGATTTCCACACCATTCAAATTTGAATCCAAAAATAGAAATTGGTTTGCATGGATGCATGGGCATGTGCTTAGGCCCAAATGATGATTGCAATAAGTCCAAATTCGTGCACAATTGATGTTGAGATCATAACATGAAGCCATGCGAAGGTGTTTGAAAATTGAGTTCAAAAGTTGCCAAATTGGGCCATACAAAGAAGCCATGCACAAGTCCTTCAATATTTGTCCAAATGAGATGATATCGATCTCTTTGGAAATCTAGCATGAAGGGGAACAACTTTGATGTTGGAACTTTTTCCATTTGAAGCTCGGAACTTGATGAATTCTGACCTTGAAGTTAAAGGAATCAAACATACTTGAAAATTTTCTAAGTTAAAAGTCAAATGACCCTTTTTTCCATCTTGAATAACTTTTGCTATGAGCTTCAAATGACTTTGGTTCCTTCTTCAATGTTGTAGATATTTAAATTTTCTTCAATTTGGTAATAAATTTGACACCATTTGGAGCTTGCATGATGAAGTTATAGATTTTAGAAGTTGAGAAAAATTGCTTGTTCAATGATGATGACCAAAATGAACCTATAATGTTTCCTCACGGAACATGCCCTTGAAAGTGGAATTTGAACTTTCTCAAAGAATAAAAGTTGAATAAGACATCTTGAAATTAATCATGAAACTTGTATCATCTTCATATCATAAAAATTGAGCAAGTTATGATTCTTGGAATTTGATCTTCTACCTAGGGCACAGACAAAATGATCTATAATCTTTCACAATAAAAATGACTTTCCAAGCAAACTTAGCTCTGGATTCCAACATAAGCGTTGTTTGGAATGTCATAAGAGTAACTTTTCTCTTGGAATCATTTTCATATGACAAAAATTGTAGGAGATAGGGTCTAGGGAATCCTAGATTTGACTAGTTGACTTTTTTGGTCAACCTCCTTGAACCAACATACAAACTTGAAGTTCTTTTGATATTTGGGGTTCATGGAGGATCATATATGCTTATGATGAAGTTAAATGAATTACCCCATAATATTTTTGACCAAATGTTGAAGAAACTTGTTGAGGAAGTCACACAAGATACCCAAATGAGTTAGGGCTTCCTTGACAAACAAGCTTCAAACTCTTGATGAATTCTTTATCAAAATAACAAATAAAGAACATGGGGATACATATATGATGCTAAGAACCAATGTGGACATTTTCTTGCTTGATACCTTGCACTAAGGGTCTCAAACCCTAGTTGGGTGAAGCTTTTGTGAAACAGTATAAGTACAACGTGGACATGGCGCCTGATAGAGACTAGTTGAGGTCTATGTATCAGAAGGACAAAGAGACATTCAAAGAGTATGCCCAGAGGTGGAGAGAGCTTTCCGCTCAGATTAATCCTCCGTTGTAAGAGAAAGAGATGACCAAGATTTTCCTTAAGACCCTGAGCTCGTTTTATTACGAACGCATGATTGCTAGTGCCCCCAGTGATTTTACTGAAATGGTAAACATGGGGATGAGATTAGAAGAAGGAGTCCGAGAGGGACGTTTGTCTAAAGAAGAGGTGTCATCAAGCAAGAAATATGGAAGTAGTTTTTCCAGAAAGAAGGAAGGTGAAACCAATGCAGTATCAGTAGGGAGGCAGAGAAGGCCTCATGTCAAAATAAATCTGCAATCGTGGCAACATCATCAGCAGGTTTCATGAGTTATTCCAGTATTTTCAAACAATTCAAATAATCAATCAGTGACAGTTCAACAACAACGTCAACTACAGTCGCAACAAAGAACAAACAACTACAACAACAACAACAATAATCAACAACCAAATTTCGAGAGGAAGAAGGTCTCTTTCGACCCTATTCCCATGTCATACGCCGAACTTTATCCATCTTTGATTCTCAAGAACCTACTCCAGCCAAGAAATCTGCCTCAAATTCCAGACCCACTTTCGTGGTGGTATAAGCCCAAACTCCGTTGTGCCTTTCATCAAGGAGCTCCCGACCATGATATTGAAAATTGTTACCCATTTAAGTATGAGGTCCAGAAGCTTGTAAAAAGTAGGATGGTGTCTGTAAGACCCTAGTTTTGACCCTAAGATCCCTCATGGCATCATATCATTTCTCATTGCATTGCCTCAAGGATCATAGCATGTTTGGTTCCTTTACCCTTGGGTTGGGACTTGTGTGAGTTGGTTTGAGACCACCCAGCATGCTTGAATTGTATATTATTGCTTTTATTATTTTGTTTACTAACCTAAAGCACAAAAATATGTCACTAACCTCTTTTGTTTTGAAGCTTAAGCAATCATGAGATCCCTTGCTCCTAGGAGGCTCCTATGCTTAATGAAGTGGCTAAATGAAGATGAAAGCAAGCATGAAAATGGTCCACATGGTTCCTAATCATCATATATGTCTCCTAAGTATATCAATTTGCCAATTTGATCAAGATAAACCAAAGGGCTTGAGGATTGTTTCCCAAGGAAACCCTAATTCAACTGTGCATTGATTGTGTCTTGCTCATGAAGCAACCTCAACCTATGATCAAATTAAATCAAGGTAAGTTATTTAATTAATTATTTTATGCATATATAAGCCTATGTGAGTATCCTCAATCATTCATTCATCAAGATTTGAAGTTTGGCCTTGAGAAGTTGACCAGTCAAGTCATCTGACTAAACTCAAGATCCCTGAGACCTAACGTTTGATGTGTTTGTAAAATGAAGATTACCCCAAGATAAAAAATGTTCTTAAGAAACATATGAACAACTTTCATGTTCATCAAAAATTCATTTGAAACTTTGAAGGTCATCACTCATTTCAAAACATTATAGGTCATTTTGACTGAAACCCTAATTTTAGGTCAACTTCCCAAGGACCTAACTTCCTTATTGTTTATGATTTTGAGGTGAGACTAATTGAATTGGAAAGCTTACTATTTCTACTTAAATTATTATGTTGGACAAAATTTAATAATACTAAAATAAACACATGTTATAATACAAAACATTATAGGTCACTTTGGACCAAAACCGTTGAATTTTGAAAATGTCCAACTTCAAGTGCCCATAAATTTCTCACCAAAAATCCAAATGATACAAAATTTAAGTCAAAATTGATAACCTTGAAAAGATCTACAACTTTTATTTTGAAGGTTTTTCCATTTGAGTCTTGTATCATTGAAACAGAAGGGCTTGAAGTTGGTCACTTGTGGTAAAAAAATTCAAAGGAAACCTAGACATGTTTTGTACCTCAGACTTCAAGGCCAGTTTTCACAAATTTCCAAACTCCAAATGGATTTTTTCCTAACATAGCTTTTGTTCCTTATGTCAAGACCTTTCCAACCATTACTCACATGCCTATGTTTGGATTTTCTATGTGTGACTTTCGAAGGGCTGAACATTTATGATCAATTATGCAATTCACCTTATAATTTCATGCACAAGCCAATGCAGCTCAGAATGCACGTCCATTTCAACTTAAGATGATATCAGCTTGCATTTCCACTTGATTTTGGGCCTCACATGCGCCTGTACAGGCCCATGCATGGAGGACCCAATTCTCATGCGCACGAGTAAATCACTTGCTTGCATCCATCTCAGCTATAAATACATTACCATGCTCATTCAAAAATAAACCTTATGGTGATCTGAAGCTCTGCTGAAATCAAAACCCAACCATACTCAAAGGAATTATGATTTTCATTTTTCAATTTCAAACTTGAATTTCAACACAATTAGTTGATCTTCAAGTTTCAATTCCTAAGCCTTGCATCCTCATCATCTCCTGATCAAATTGGAAGCAAGAGTTTGAGCAGATCGTGCTGTTTAAAGATGCTCTTCAAAGGTATAACACCAAACGTTTTTGATCTAAATCTTGCTCCATGATGTGACTTGCTTGTGTTTAAACTGTTTTCTGAAGTCCTCGAGCAAGAGGTAGGCCAGTGGTGGTCTTGATTTCATGTTTTGAAGCATTTCAGTTTGCACACCTTGAATTTCAAGCTCAGATTTCTCACTTGATAGAAATCTTGAGGACAATCCAAGGTTACAGGGGTGATGTGCATCACCCCAGCTTCATTTTGGTACCTGGCTCGTGCATTTTGGTTGAGGTTCAAAAACCTGCAACTGGTGGCCGAAATTGGTTGGTCCACCGGAGAAGATGGTGGTTTCCACCACCATCCCCACGTGGATGACTCCAAGCCCTTGGATCTGTTTGAAACGTTATAATCTCAGCCATGCGTTTTGTTGACCTATTTTAAATCCTCATCTGATGCGCTTGACTAATAACTATGGTACATCAGCGCCTCTGAGCCACTTGATTTAGCCACGTCATTTAATGAAAGCCATCCAAGCGCTGCTGATTTTTCTCATTTTCTATTTTCTGTTTTATTTTCTTTTAATTCCATTTATTTTCAAAAATTCATCACTATTTTATTTGAAGTCATAAAAATATGAGACCAATGGCAAATATTTTCTTGAAAAATCTAGTTTCATAATCTGATTTTTAATTATTTTTATGACTTCATTTAATATTTTTTGTGAATTATTTTGTTTTTGATAGTTTTTAATTCATTTTAAATACTTTTTGATATCTGAAAATTCCGAAAATATTTTCTTAACACATATGGATCATGATAAGTCTATGAAAAATATTCTCATTAATTTTTTAATTGATTTGAGATTTTAATTCATTTGTGTTATTTTTTATTGTTTTTTAATTGATTTTAAATAGTTTCTGTTTCCAAAAAATGTTGAGAAAATTTGTCAAACCTTGTTTGACCATGTCAAACCTATGATAATTCAATTGGACTTGTTGAAGTTGATTTGAATTGAATTTGAGGTTTGACCATATTCTGTCCATTTAAATTTTGCATTTATTTTAATTCCAAAAATATCAAAAAATATGTTTGACTTTGTTGACCTCTAATCTTCATTTCTCTTTTGTTTACCATTGGTTGATGATGATTTGATTCACATTTGATCATTGTGTTTTAATTGTGTCATTTGAATTCTCCTTTTGATCTTTCCATTTCATTTCATCTTCATCTCTTTTCTTTTTCTTTTGGCCAGTGAGTTAATGATTTGTGGTTAGCCTTGACATATGAGAGGCTTAACCTTCTTTGATCCAAATCAAATTCAACTTGATCAAAGATCAAGTGAATTGCTTTGTGTCCAAGATAGGTTGCTTCTTGGTCAAGCAAAAAACCTAAAATCCATACAAGGCTTTCCTTCTTTTCTTTTGGCATGGCAAGTTGTAGGAGCTTGGCTTACTAGTCATGATCTCTAACTTGTGTTTATTTGCCTATAGTTTTATTGACCAGCCTCAGATAGGTGTGACTACTACATTAATCCACTTATGATTGCTTAACATAGCGCTAAATTGTCTTATGACACACTAACATAACCACTAACTACTAACTTTAAATTAAAGCATTTAATTTCTTGTAATTTATTTTAGTGCATTTTATTTCTTGCTCATTTATTCATATTGCTTTTTACTTTGCTCACTTGAGCTCATATTTTATGATTATGCCATTTTCCTTTTTCTCATTTGAGCACATTATTGTGAATAAATATATTGTTGCTTTATGTTTGTTTTGTCTTTGTTTGTGTGAACCCAATGCAAAAAGGAGAAAGGACTTAGAATTAGGACCTTACCCATGCTTAAAGGAATTGAAGAGCAACTAGGCCTCATGCCTTTAGAATGCTAAACTTGTTGAAGAGAAACTAGGCCTCATGCCTTTAGAATGTTAAATCTTAAAGTTGACTTCAAAGGACCCTTTCCAAAACTTATTCTTTGTCCATTCCACTTATTGTGTTGTGAACTTTTTGATGTTTGTTCTAGTGTGGTAAGGATTCCAACTTGAGATAGTAAGAAGGACCATTGTCATGAGTAGCCAAGTTAAGAGATACAAGCCAAATGGAGATCCTAGGAGCTTGAATGAATATTTATTTTGGTTGCTTATTGCTTGCTAAGTCCAAAGGAAAGGAGCATCTTGAATCATCTTTATGATCTCAAGAAAAGGAACTCCAAGGGTTTTATCTCTTCTCTTATCTTTGCATGTTTAGGACTAGCCCTTCTCTTCTTCTCTCCACTCTAACCCAAGCCAAACTCATTTTGTGTAAACATTGACATTGTTTTCAAAACTAGAAACCTAGGCCTTATGCCTTTGACTTTTCAAAATCTTTTCATTAATACTCATTGTAAATGAATCTTAATTTAACTTTGACCTCATTTTGTAAATACTTCTAACTTGTAAATACAACTCACTTCAAGTTGTTTTTGTGGTTCCAATGGCCACCTTTGTTAAAACCTTTTTTCATAAACATTAGCCATAGGTTTGAGTTATCATAGTGGTTGATGTAAACCTCGCCTTATCCTTAGTGATAGGACTATAAGTCTTCCATACTTATTATAGGGTGGATCCCTCACTAGTATGTTAAAGCTCTCCTCACATGGTGGATTGTTGGTTTAGGTTGAGTTTTCTCCCTTTGATAACAAAAGACCTTAAGGCTTTTGATCAAATCAATTCACCAATCCTGGAGATTTTTACCCCGAACTACGAGGTTTTGATCCTACCTTTGTGATGGTACGTAGGAAATGGGTTTATCCATTCAAACAACAAAATTGTAAATATGTGTATTCTTTTCTCATCCCTCCAATCTTGTTTGCACAAATATTTTCACAAATACCAACCTACAATACACATTTGCAAAAAGGGTTCCCTTAGAGTACTAAGGATGTTTTGGATGCTTAAAACCTTCCCATTTCATAACCAACCCCCTTACCCAGATCTCTGACATTTTTATTAGTTTTTTATTTGATAAAACTTCTTACTTGGTTTTTGTTTGCTTTTTAACCTTTCCTTTGGATAAATAAAAGTGCGGTGGCGACTCGAATTGTATGCTTACTTTTGACTTAGTCAATAAATCTAAAGGTAACGAATACCCCGCTACAATGTCCTTTGAGGACTGTGCGCCAAATGTGAAAGCTAACCCATTTCCCGCTCATGGTAACTCCTCTATTAATATGGTAGATGGTTGTCCAGGAAGTTTCCGAGTATTCGATGTGCGACGTATTCGTAGGTCCTTGGTGGAGATGTATAGGACTCTGTGTACCATCAACGATTGTGAGCATGACCATGATGGTTGTGCAATTTGTAGTGTGAACCCCCATGGGTGTTTGATCGTCAAGAGAGATATCCAGAACTTGATGGATGAGAATTTAATCCAGATTCAACAGTCGAGGAGTATAGATGATGTCAATGTAATTGTGCCAGTGTTTAAGACCCCTGAGCGGGTAGTAATTCAGTTTGACAACAGCAACAGTAACAACGTCAACAGATCGGTATCTCGGTTAGTAATACGGTTAACGGGCCTCGTCCCGTATACATCCGATAGGGTTGTTCCGTATCAGTATAATGCTACCATGGTGGAGAATGGTCAAGAGGTTATGTTGCCTACAACAAATTATGTTGCGGATATAGCCGATATTGGGAAGGTGACCCGTTGCGGTCGTGTTTTTGGACCTGTCTTTCCGAAATAAGTGATAGAAGGTGTTTCAGTTGGTAAGAAGGTTGATGTGTCTGCAGTAAACCTAGTTAGCTCTCCAATATGTCAGTCTGGTGAATTCAGCAAATTGAAGCCTAATGATGATGATGAAGTGTTGAGATTGATTAAGAAAAGTGAATTTAATATGGTGGAGCAACTGCTCCAAACTCCTTCGAAGATTTCAGTGTTGTCTCTGTTAATGAATTCTAAAACGCACAGAGAAGCATTGCAAAGAGTGTTGGAGCAAGCCTATGTCGAGCACGATGTAACTGTGGATCAATTTGACCACATTGTGGCTAACATTACTTCTTGCAACAACATGAGTTTTTGTGATGAAGAACTTCCCGAGGAAGGCAGAAATCACAATATGACGCTACACATATCGATGAACTACAAGGAGGATGCACTGTCAAATGTGCTAGTTGATACCGGTTCTTCTTTGAATGTACTCCTAAAGTCAACTCTGTCCAGATTATCCTACCAAGGCGCTCCAATGAGATATAGTGGCGTGATCGTCAAAGCGTTGGATGGTTCTCGCAAGACCGTTATAGGAGAAGTGGACCTTCCGGTGAAGATAGGTCCAAGTGATTTTCAGATTACTTTTCAAGTAATGGATATCCACCTGACCTATAGTTGCTTGTTGGGAAGGCCATGGATCCATGAAGCCGGAGCTGTAACATCCATCCTGCACCAGAAATTGAAATTTGTGAAGAATGGCAAGCTTGTCATTGTGGGTCGAGAGAAAGCGCTTTTAGTGAGCCATCTGTCATCCTTTTCATACGTTGAAGCTAAGGAAGAGGTAGGAACTCCATTCCAAGCCTTGTCTATTGCTGAGGTAAAGAAAATTGGGGCACCCATGTCTTATTTCAAAGACGCGCAAAAAATTATTGAAGATGGCAGTACAGATCAATAGGGCCATATGGTAGAGATCTCCGAGAACAAGAATAGGGCCGGATTGGGATTCCAACAAGGGCCGTTTAAAGTCAAAGCTGAAGAAGTGAAACTGAGTTTCCGTAGCGGAGGGTTCACCGATGGTAATGAACAACACTCAACTGCTGTGATCAAGGGAGATGAAGATGAAGACTCGCCAACTTTGTGACGCATGGCAAGACTTGCAACAATTGGGTTGCTGTTGATGTTCCTGTTATTGTCCATCGTTCTAAGTAATTTGCTTTTTCATTATTTTAGAAATATCCTTCTCCTATGCCTAAGGGGGAAGTGAACAGTGTTGGGCATTTTTCAAATTATCATCAATAAAATGCAATTCTATTCATCCACATCTATGATGTTTTATTTTTAATTTTTTCTTTTCTGAAAATGGTAATCACAAAAAACACAAATAAATAATAATTTTCCATCTGCATAATATTTGGTCGCAATTCATTTTTCTAAAATCAAAATATAAAATCATTATGCAGGTTGGTTTCCAAACCCATTGAATACAATGATCCTACTCCCTCTCCAAACTTTGATTTCCATGTGTTTGAGGATGAGGAAGAAATTGATGAAGAAATGTCTGATGAATTGTCTCGTCTACTTGAGCACAAGGAAAAAGCCATTCAACCATTCGAAGAGTAGATTGAGCTAGTCAACTTGGGTTCCGAAGATGATGTGAAGGAAGTCAGGATTGGGTCTCAACTGTGTCTAGAAGTTAAGAAGGGGTTGGTTTATCTTCTCCGAGAGTATTCATATGTTTTTGCTCGGTCCTCTCAAGACATTCTTGGTTTGGATTCTGAGATTGTGGAGCATAGATTGTCATTGAAGCCAGAATGTCCGCTAGTCAAGCAGAAGTTGAGGAGGACTCACCCTGATATAGCAGTAAAGATCAAAGAGGAAGTGCAAAAGCAGATTGATGCCGGTTTCCTTGTTACCGTTAAGTATCCGTAGTGGGTGGCAAATATTGTGCATGTTCCGAAGAAGGATGGAAAAGTCCGCATGTGTGTCAATTATAGAGATTTGAATAAAGCTAGTCCGAAAGATGATTTCCCTCTGCCACACATTGATATGTTGGTAGACAATACAGCTAAATTCAAAGTCTTTTCGTTTATGGACGGATTTTCCATTTATAATCAGATCAAAATGGCACCCGAAGATATATAGAAGACCACATTCATTACACCCTGGGGAACATTCTATTATAGAGTGATGCCTTTCGGTTTAAAGAATGCTGGTGCAACCTACCAGAGAGCAATGGTCACTCTTTTTCATAATATGATGCATAAAGAGATCGAAGTCTATGTTGATGATATGATTGCTAAATCCAGTAATGGAGAAGAACATATCGAGCATTTGTTGAAGCTATTCCAGCGTTTGAGGAAGTACAAACTTTGCTTGAATCCCAATAAGTGTACGTTTGGTGTTCGTTCTGGTAAGTTGTTAG
Organism: Lathyrus oleraceus; assembly: GCF_024323335.1. Lineage (NCBI taxonomy): Eukaryota > Viridiplantae > Streptophyta > Magnoliopsida > Fabales > Fabaceae > Lathyrus > Lathyrus oleraceus. The sequence goes on along the minus strand of NC_066583.1, from coordinate 381,439,365 downwards.
GCCTTATTGTCAGCGAGAAGGGTATTGAAGTTGATCCTGCCAAGGTCAAAGCAATACAAGAAATGCATGCGCCCAAAACTGAAAAGCAAGCCCGAGGTTTTCTTGGCCGCTTGAATTATATCTCAAGATTCATATCGCATATAACTGCCACGTGTGTGCCTATATTCAAGCTTCTTCAGAAAGATCAGTCTTGTGATTAGATTGAGGATTTCCATAAAGCTTTTGATAGTATTAAAGAGTATCAACTCGAGCCTCCGATTCTGTCTCCGCCTGTGGAAGAAGAACCTTTGATCATGTATTTGACTGTGCTCGAAGAGAGTATGGGTTGTGTTCTTGGTCAGCAAGACGAAAATGGAAAGAAAGAATATGATATTTACTACCTCAGTAAGAAGTTCACCGACTGCGAGACTCGATATTCTATGCTTGAAAAGACTTGTTGCGCATTGGCTTGGGCTGCTAAGCGTCTGCGTCAGTATATGTTGAATCATACCACTTGGTTGATATCCAAAACGGATCCAATCAAGTATATTTTTGAGAAGCCTGCTTTAACTGGAAGGATTTCCCGTTGGCAGATGTTGTTATCCGAGTATGATATTGAATACCGATCTAAAAGAGCAATTAAAGGTAGTGTCTTGGCTGACCATTTGGCCCACCAACCGATTAAAGATTACCAGTCAGTGCAATATGATTTTCCTGATGAAGAGATCTTGTACCTGAAAATGAAGGATTGCGATGAACCATTGCTTGAAGAAGGGCCAAAACCTGGTTCCCGTTGGGGCATGGTATTTGATGGAGCTGTTAATCAGTATGGAAACGGCATTGGGGCAGTGATTATTACTCCTCAAGGCACTCATTTTCCATTTACAGCCAGATTGACTTTCAAGTGTACGAATAATATGGCTGAGTATGAAGCTTGAATTATGGGGCTTGAAGAGGCCATTGATCTCATAATCAAGTATTTGGACGTCTATGGAGATTCAACTTTGGTTGTGAATCAGATCAAAGGTGAATGGGAGACGAATCAACCCGATTTGATACCATATAGAGATTATGCAAGGAGGATTTCAACTTTCTTTACAAAAGTGGAATTTCATCATATCCCTCGAGATGAAAACCGGATGGGAGATGCTCTTGCAACGTTGGCTTCAATGATTGTGGTAAAATTCTAGAATGAAGTTCCTAATTTGACTGTAATGCGTCTTGATAGGCCAACTCATGTTTTTGCTGTTGAAGAGGTCAGAGATGAAAAGCTGTGGTATTTTGATATCAAGTGTTTTCTCCAAAGTTAGATTTACCCGCCTAGGGCATCTTTGAAAGATAAAAAGACTTTGAGAAGATTACTTGGCAACTTCTACCTGAATGGTGATGTGCTATACAAAAGAAACTTCGATATGGTTCTGCTCAGATGCGTGGATAGACACGAAGCAGACTTATTGATGACTGAAGTCCATGAAGGTTCCTTTGGTACTCATTCCAATGGATATGCTATGGCTAAGAAGATATTGAGAGCAGGTTACTATTGGCTGACAATGGAATCTGACTGTTGCAAGTTTATGAAGAAATGCCACAAGTGTCAAATATATGCAGATAAGATTCATGTTCCTCTGACACTATTGAATGTCATTTCCTCTCCATGGCCCTTCTCCATGTGGGGAATTGATATGATTGGAATGATTGAGCCCAAAGCTTCAAACATACATCATTTCATTCTGGTGGCTATTGACTACTTCACAAAGTGGGTTGAAGCAGCATCGTACGCAAATATGACCAAGCAAGTTGTTGTGAGGTTTATCAAGAATAAGATTATATGTCATTATGGTGTGCCAAGTAAGATCATTACCGACAATGGATCTAACTTGAATAACAACATGGTGGAAGCTCTTTGCAAAGACTTCAAGATATCACATCATAATTCTTCCCCCTACAGACCTAAGATGAATGGGGCTGTTGAAGCTGCAAACAAGAACATCAAGAAGATCATCCAGAAAATGGTTGTAACGTACGGCATGAGATGCTCCCATTTACTTTGCACGGGTATCGTATATCCATCCGCACTTCAACAGGGGAAACTCCTTTCTCACTTGTTTATGGCATGGAAGTTGTGCTCCCAGTAGAGGTTGAGATCCCATCACTGTGTGTGCTGATGGAAGCAAAGTTGACTAAGGCTGACTAGTGTCAGACCATGTATAATCAACTGAATTTGATTGAAGAGAAGAGGTTGACTTCCATGTGTCATGGTCAGTTGTACCAGCAGAGAATGAGGAAGGCAATTGATAAGAAGGTCAGGCCTCATGTGTTTAGAGAAGGTGGCCTTGTGCTCAAAAAGATTTTATCCTTCGAACCTAATGCTAGGGGCAAATGGACTCCTAATTATGAAGGCCCATATGTTGTTAAGAGAGCATTTTCAGGAGGTGCTTTGATGCTTACAACTATGGATCGTGAAGAGTTTACTCATCCTGTGAATTCCGATGCAATCAAGAAATACTTCGCCTAAAAAGAAAAGAACAACTCGCTAAGTTAAAAATCTGAAAGGGAGGCTTAGGAAAAAATGAGCGTCTCGGTGGATTGAAAACCCGAAAGGGAGATCCAGGCAAAAGTTAAAGACATAAAACAGAAAGTTTTATCCCGATAAATTGAGTACCCCCACCTTGGGGAAATTAATGCAAAAATTAGGGATTATGGAGAGTAACTGCATCTTGTTAATCAAAATGAATGCATTAACAAGATAAAATCAATCAAAAATAAATGAATATAATGGGTGTGAAATTCATGAGCTATTTTTCAAGATGAAAACCACGAAAACTCACGGTTCTTCAAAGCGTTTCTCACGAAAACTCACGGTTTCACGACTACTCCCTTTGATTTCTCACGCAACAATAACAATTGTCGCTCAAGATACAAGCCTACAGTTCGATATTCTCATGTTTCGGTTCAACATTCATTTCGGTTCAGTATTTGTTTCAATTCAGAGTCACATTGTGATTCTGCTCGGTTCACGTTTGTTATCGACTCAGAAATTGTTTTGGTTGTGCGTTCAACTCAGTTCTTTTCGCGGTTTAGACTCATTTCTAATTGCGACTCAGTTTTCACGGTTCTTGCATTTTTGTGGTTTTGACTCAATTACGGGTTCTGCTACAATTTGACTGTGATTCGATTTTGGTACAAATGTTGGTTTGAATTAAAGTTAAAGAAAGCATACAACATCAAAAAGCTAAATTGGATGAATGATTACCGGGTTAAAATGAAGAAAAATGTGGATTTCGTCCTTGCTTGCAAGGTATTCGATGAAATGCTTCAACCGAATCCTTTCTTCTTTTCACTTTTGTTTTGCTTTTGGTTTATTGCTACTCAGATTATGAGTTTTTCTATGGTTGATTGTTGTTGGATTATGGTTATGGTAGGTTGTTGTTGAAGGTGATGAATTAAATATTGTTGTTATTTTGTTTTGAATTCTTGAAGGTGATGATGATAATGGAGAACAAGAGGTGATAATGAAGGTTGATAGTGAACTGTGATTTTTTATGGTGAGAATGATTATGTGAAATGTGATTTTTTATCGTGAGAATGATTATGTGAAATGTGAATAGTCTTCCATGGTGATGATGAGTGAAGTTTAAGTAAGAGTGAAATGGAGGGAAAGGTGGTTAGGGTTCCATGATTCATGGCCTTTGGATTGTGATCCATGTGATAAGTTTAAGAGATGATGAGATTGAATCTCCAAGTTAGTTAAATATTGTGTTAGTTTGAATGATTGAGGTTGTTAGAAGTGGTTATGAAATGTAAATGAAAATTCAAATATCATGTAAATGCAAATGTGTAGCAAATTCAAATTGAAATACAAATGTGTAGCAAATTCAAATTGAAATACAAATGCAAATGCAAAATGCAAATTTAGTTGTAATATGTAATTGGATATGAAATTCAATTTTGTGAAGCAAATGTAATGTAGTTCTCGTGTATGTAAAAGCCTTTATTTTTATTTAAATAAAATGTAACTTTGTTTCATTCATCCCAAAATATATTTTGCCTTATGTATAGATAAAGCAAAGTACAAACTTTTAGATGTATTATTAGAATAAAAATGGAACAAAGATTAAATATCAAATTAAAAACAAAATGGAACAAAAACGAACAAAAGTAACTTAAAGGTGAATTTTATCTTTAATAATACAAATAATAATAATAATAAATGAAAATTCAACAAGATCCAAACAGGTCAACTCTTGACTTTTATTCTAATTAACTTTCAATAGACAATATTCTAATTAACTTTCAATAGACCAAATAAGAAATTTTATAGATTTATTAATTAATCAATCTTAAATGATCTCTAATCCTAATTTGACAATATTATCAGCAATAAGATTCTTTGGAAAAACTAATCTTATCATACCTAAGTTTATACCCTTAATCTCTATGAACAATTCTTTGAATTTAGTTGCTCACCAGTATGTATAACCTTTTTTCATGTGTTTAAAAGTCACAATATTGTTTCCTTGATTAAATCCACATTTTTCATATATCTTATCCTTAGTGACATGGTAGATTTTCCTTTGCTTTCTTGAAAAACTAGAGCATTCAACTTGAATATGTAAAAATTATTTGCATTTAAGACATTAGATCCCTTTGTACCTGAATGAGTAGTTAAGATTTTGCCTTTCACCATCCTCTCCTTTATGCAGAATGTTCTTGACATTGGTAGAGACATTATTCCCATATCTCTTGTCAAGTTTTCTCATGACTTTACTAAATATCTTATCAAGCTTGATATTTTTTTTTCAGAATTACATTCTACTTGGTCTTCACAATATTCATAATTTACTTTAGCTATATTCTTTGGAGGATAAACAATCTTTGATCTATGAATTGCTTCTCCTTCATTGAAATTGTCCATCTTACACATGATAAGAACCCTGGAACTCATCCAAACAAAATAGGGTGCCTACTCTGATGCCAATTGAAGTTCTGCTCTTAGGAGGACAGATGGTAGACCAAATGCATAGGACAAAGAGTACAACGGGTTTATGACAGATAACAAATTTTGGGGACAAATGTTAGACACAATGTCTAGGACATTGTATACTAGAAACTAAAAACTATTTATACAACCAAGTTATGACAAATTAACTCATGCTAGATGATGAAGCAGGAAAGTAGTAAAGAACACAAGGAATTATTAACCTAGTTTCGTAAAACCACACCTATGTCTAGGGTACACTCTACCAATAAAGGAAATTCACTACTTTGAATTAGTACAAAGTCTTATGTGAACACCAACCCCATGATGTTCAATGCCTCTTACTAATTCTAGTGACTTTTTATTTAGGACTCCCCCTAAATATGAGAACTCCTCTCACTTTCTCTCAATCACTAATCCCAAGTAATCAACTTCAATAACAATAATATTGAATGTCGAATTTACAACTCAACTAAGAAAAACCAACAACTATGCCAAGTTACTGAAACATAGAGCGGTGTACACAAATAAAAATACTTTGGTCTCCAGCTTATAACATTAGTATCTTGGAAAAAAGTTTTACAAATCAACTAACAATCTAAATTTTATACCTTAAGTTATGAAGGGAGGCGTTAGAGTGGTGCACAAAAGTAACACAAGCAAAGACTCAAAAGATAAACCTTAAATCTATGTTTTAAAGCAAGTTTCTTATTGAAAATAATTTCAAAAAGGGAACGTGGAATAAGAATACCAAACAAAATCGGAATCAGAATACCCAACCAAAGTACAATTCGTCCCTTTGGAGTATCATGAACCCATAAGTCGTGTGCTAAGGAGATACCTCATAATGCATTTGGCCGCATTGAGGCATGATTCTTTTGGGTTTTCTTGAAAGCATGCACATAAGATGACAACAAACATGATATCAGGACGAGAAGAAGTAAGATAAAGGAGGGAGCCTATCATACCCTATATATTTTATCTCATTTATTGCTTTTCCTTCTTTGTCCTTATCTAAATTGCATGACGCACTCACCAGGGTTGAAATTATGTTTGCTTTATCATGCCAAATCTATTTAGCAACTCTTTGTAATGTTTTGCTTTATCCATGAAGGTTCCTTCCTTCGATTGATAAATCTGAAATCCAAGAAAGTACAACAACTCCCCCATAATAGACATTTCAAATTTATTTTGCATCATATTAGAAAATTATTTGCCTAAGGAATCGTTAGTAACACCAAAAATGATATCATTAACAAAAACTTATAGAAGTCAAATCTCATTCTCGATTTTATTTATGAAAAGAGTTATATCAACATTCCCTCTTTGAAAATTGTTTTCAAGAAGAAAATTTCTTTAAACCGTAGATAACATTTTTCAGCTTGAAGATATGATCAGGAAAAGAAGAGTTTAAACTTGATCACGTCTTCAAGCTGAAAAAGGATATTTACTGGGCCAAAAATATCCATATGCAATAGTTGTAAAGGCTTATTTGTAGCAACAATGTTTTTATATTTAAATGGGGTATTTAATTGCTTACTATTTTTGCATTCATCACATGATCCATTCTTTGACAAACTGATTACTAAATCCTTGCAGGCCAACTTGTTCAGATGATCCACATGGAATTGAGCTACTCTTCTATGCCACATGCTTTGAATAACATGTATCAAGGTACCACCTAGCATTTGATATTGTAAAGCATTACTGAATCATAAACTTAGGTATTAACTTTAGGTACTCAAATCACTTTGTCATGATAAATATTTTCACTATATTTCTCATGAGGGTCACAGTTACATAAATATGATGAATCATATCATATATGTTTCTCATCTTGTGATCATGGTGTTATTTATAAAAATGTGGAGGATAACCATATTTACTTCCATGAGTTTCTTAATAAAGCGAAATAGAGCAACATGACCACTTTCATTATAATAATTACATTTGAGAGTTTTTCATTTAGAAGTTTGATGATCATGTCATATGTTACAGAAGTTTTCAATGTTATTCTTTGGTTCATAACCTAAACCATCTTTATTATACAACCTTGTTCAAACTAAATCCCAATCATGCAAAGGGACAAAAAAATACGAACCTGAATATGATGAAGTCCAAAACAAATTCGACTAAGCCTATTTCATCCCCTCCATTATATGAACATAAAATTTCCAAACCACGTCAATGTATTATCTTTGATGATTTGTCATGACCATTTTATTCTCTTCGATGTTCTTCTTTCCATGATAAAATATTTGAACCACATTCTCCTTATGAGATAGGAAAATATCGACAAAAATTTTGCGTCTGTACAATCGGATGTTATTGGTGCTAGAAATTAAGTTGAATTAACAGATTAAAAATGCTCTTTATTTTGTTAATATATTAACATAATAAAATAAGTGTAAAAATATCAAATAGTTGGGAGGAAATATTGAATTCTTTTAGTTTTTTGAAGAGAAAATATCATAAGTAAAACACATTTAAAGCCTTTGAGTTTTGTTGTAAAGCATGGTTACAAAATATACGGAAGTCATGGGAGAGTTTAATTCAGTAG